>NC_068279.1:15723691-16036191 GCF_025860055.1 Xyrauchen texanus
ATTACAGTTGTTCATCTACACAGTGTCACCTCTGACATGGAATTACTTCATAACGTTTTGGTTACTGTTGTAACCTCTGTTCCCTGATGGAGGGAACGAGACGTTGTGTCGAGTGAAGTGACACTAGGGGACTTTCTTGAAGGCCTTGGTTACCTCTGAACTTGAGAAAAGGCCAATGAGAAATTGGCAGACAGAATTTGCATGTATTTGCATGTGAATAAAAAGAGCGCATGTGATCACCTCAGTGGAGGATCCTTCATCAGGGGAATTCGCCAGAGAGGGGCTGTCGCGAGGAGCGTGAGATCCGAGAACCAAGTCCGTGTGGGCCAGTAGGGGGCTACCAGAGTGACTTGTTCCTCGTCCTCCCTGACCTTGCACAGCACCCGTGCAAGTAGGCTCACTGGGGGAAATGCGTATTTGCGCAGCTCCTGGGGCCAGCTGTGTACCAGCATGTCTGTCCTGAGGGGAGCCTCCGTTAGGGAGTACCAGAACGGGCAATGGGTCTATCTTTGCTTTGCCGAACCGCTCCCAAATCAGCTGGACTGCCTGGGGGTGGAGCCTCCACTCTCTGCTGAGCTTACCTTGTCACGAAAGCGCATCCGCTGCCATGTTGAGTTTGCCTGGGATGTGAGTGGCGCACAATTTATGTACACTATCGTAGCGGTGCTGTCTGATTGGATCAATACGTGCTTGCCTCATATTAGTGGGAGAAAACTCCACAGGGCAAGGATTACAGCCAACAACTCTAGTCAGTTGATGTGCCAACCCAGCTGGGGCCCCGTCCAGGAGCCGGTGGCTGCTTGCCCTTTCCACACGGCACCCCAACCCTATTTGGAGGCATCTGTGGTGACCAGAACGCATTGGGACACCTGCTGTATGGGGACTCCTGTCCGCAGAAAACAGAGGTCTGTCCAGGGGTTGAAAGTCTGGCGGCAGGCGGGGGTGATGAACACACGGTACGTGCCGCGGCACCATGCTCATCTCGGGACTTGAGTCTGAAGCCAGTGCTGAAGCGGTCTCATATGCATCAACTCCAATGGCGCGACTGCCACGAAGGATGCCATATGCCGTCCATGTTGACGTCGACCCGGGCAAGCATGTCAGCCATCTGGGCGTCAGAGCGCGTCGACTCTACTGCATCAGATGCTGGAATGCTCTACGATGCAGTGGCGAACTCTTCATCCAGCTCTGGTCGACAGACTGGCCGTGAGGCGAGCCTCTCTCACCTAGAGCTTGGACGGAAGTCGACGAATATGCCAGGGGGTGGGTGATTCATGGGGATATACCCGGTGAAACCGAGCCCATTGCCATCCCCAAATCGCCTCCATCGCCAGCCAGTTCGTTCTCAATGGACAATGTGTTGTGTTCTGTGTAATTGCACTAGAGGGCACTAGAGAGTGCAAGAGAGGAGGAAGAAAAAAAAGAGATATAGGAGAAGTAGTGCGAATAGTGATGGTTGATATGAGTTCGTAAAATAAAGAAGTTAATAATCCTACTTACCTCGTCAAATGCGTTGATGTCCTAGATTTCACTGTTTACTTGCATAGTAATAACAACATACAACAATTGGCGACGATGGCGAGTCTTCCCACACCTGCTCCGTTCCTGCCATGTGCTTCTGATCCACCTATACCCTTCTGCACGTGGAAAAGAATCTTCGAGAACTACATGCTGGCTATTAATGCGTCAGGAGATTCCTGGACGGCTGCTCGAAGACGCGCAGTTCTTTTACATTGCCTGGGTACAGAAGGACAACGTATTTTCTACACTTTGCCGAATACGGGTACGACTTATGATGACGCAATGTCTGCTTTGGAAGCGCACTTCATTCCGAAAGTCAATGTTGTTGTTGCACGTCACCAGTTCAGGCAGAGAGCTCAACGCGCGGATGAAACGATTGCGCAATACACTTCAGTGTTACGAGAATTGGCAGTCAATTGTGCTTATGGTACAGTAGAGGATGAAATGATTCGGGATCAGCTCATCGAGAAAGCGTACGCTGCAACAGTGCGCGAGAAACTTTTACTGGACCAGCCCGCTTCGTTGGAGGCTGCTGTAACTGTTGCGTGCCAGATTGAGCAAGCGTTGCACAACGTGAATTTACTTCGAGATACTGCTCCGGTACAGGCGGTGAGTTCAAAGACTTCTCATTATCAATCGACTAACGTTACACAAGACAGACCTAAAGCTAAACCGAGTAAGTTTACTGCGTCACAGCGTGCTTGTTACAGATGTGGCTCTAATAAGCACTTGGCAAACTCATCTGATTGTCCAGCATCTAAAGCTAAATGTAATTCATGTGGCAAAACAGGACATTTTGCGAAAGTATGCCGTTCGACAACATCTGTTCGCGCCGTTCTGCCCGAAGTACAAATATGCACTATGAGCTGTGCAAATTCTGACGACAGGATTAAGTGTTGTGTGCACATTTCTACTGACACAGGGCAGTCTATGGAGACCGAGTTTGTTGTGGATACGGGCTCTGTAGTTTCGATTTTGCCAGAGACTTTGTACAGGCATTATTTCAGTACATCTCCACTGTCTGCGCCGAGTGTCCAATTGGTCACGTACATGAGAGGCCCTATTCCAGTCCTAGGATGTCTCACAGCTAATGTGTCATTGCATGGGGTGTCTGCTACCGTTCCACTCTACATTGTGAAAAACGGATCTGCCTTATTAGGCATGGATGTACTTAAAGCACTGAAATGTACGATTAACCATGACTGTACTGTTGCTGTTTCTACTACCTCTGCTTCAGTTCACAGTGTTGCGAATACTGAGCCTGTGGGGTGTGTGAAAGGCTTCATGCACAAGGTCAGAGCTCATGATGATGCAGTGCCAGTACAACAAAAACTCCGTCGACTTCCCTTTTCTGTACGTAATGCAGTCTCAGAGGAACTACAATCTCTTCTGAATCAAGGTATTATCGAGCGAATCGATGCTTCTCCCTGGGTTTCGCCCATAGTAGTCACTACAAAGAAAGGAGGAAAAATTAGACTTTGTGTTGATCTGCGTGAACCGAACAAAGCACTACTAGTTGACAAACACCCATTACCCCATATGGATGAGCTGTTGAGTGAGTTGAGGGGTGCAGCTGTATTTTCGACTATTGATCTAACATGCGCGTACCATCAACTACCCTTACATGCTGACAGCCGTGACTTCACTGCCTTCATCACGCATGAGGGTCTTTTCAGATTCCGTCGTGTTCCTTACGGATTAGCGTCTGCTCCTTCAGCATTTCAGAAAATGATGGAGACGGTGCTAAAAGGTGTTCCGGTGTACTGAAACTATTTGGACGATATAATAGTTTACTCTGCTTCACAGATTGAACATGACAAAACTCTTCACACTGTCATTCAAAAATTAACAGATGCGGGTTTGACACTAAACATGCAGAAATGCACATTCAACAAGACTTCCCTCAAATTCTTGGGACATGTGATCTCAAAGGAAGGAATCTTACCAGATACTGCTCACATCGAAGCTATAGTCGATGCTCCTACTCCACACGACGTATCTGCTCTTCGTTCATTCCTTGGATTGATCTCGTGGTACAGTAAATTCTTCCCAAACTTTGCCACGGAGGTGGAACCCTTACGTGCTCTTCTGAGAAATGCCCCTGAAACTTTGTTCGAATGGACTGCAGAAGCAGATCGCTGCTTTAACAAAATGAAAGCTGTTTTAGTGGAGAGCCCAGTGCTTGCACTTTTGACCCTTCTCTTCCTACTATCGTGTCAACTGATGCTTCTGACTATGGGCTTGGTGGAGTAATGACTCAACTCCATGCAGATGGTGTAGAGCGCACTGTCGCTTTTGCTTCACGTACACTAAGCGCAGCCGAGAGGAAATACTCTACAGTGGAAAAAGAGGCTTTAGCTTGCGTGTTTGCGGTAGAGAAATGGCGCCCATACTTATGGGGTCAACACTTTACGTTACGTACTGACCACAAAGCATTAACTACTTTGCTGGCTACAAAAGGAATTGGACGTGCTGGAATGAGAGTAGCCAGATGGTCAGCCCGGTTGCTGTGTTTTTCGTACGACATTGAATACCGCCCTGGCGCTCAAAACCAGGCCGCAGATTGCTTATCTAGAATACCCTTACCAGTGATGGATGAGAACATTGAGGAACCAGAAATGGTTGCCGCAGTCCTTTCAGGGTTACATTCAGTGTCCATGGAGGATTTCACAAAAGCTTCCGAATCTTGTTCTGAGCTGTGTTTACTTAGAACGCAAATACTGAATGGCTGGCCACACAACAAGAAGGATGTAGATCCAGCTCTATCATCATTCTTTTTCATTCGTGATGAACTGTCAGTATACAATGGATTGATCATGCGAGGTGAACATCGTGTTGTTGTTCCTGTTTCTCTTCGTGCAACCTTGGTGAAGTTGGCTCACGAAACACACCAAGGTTTGGTCAGAACCAAACAAAGGCTACGTGACCTGTACTGGTGGCCGAAAATGGATTTGTTAGTCAACTCAGTGATTTCAACCTGTCTTACTTGTCAACTCAATGATAAATCTGCAAAGACAGCTCCTGCTCCATTACAACCTGTCGATTTGCCGGATGGACCTTGGCAAAAACTGGGTCTTGATATCGTCGGGCCTTTCGAACATGCTGCATCAGGTTGTCGTTTCGCAATTTCATTGGTGGACTATTACAGCAAATGGCCAGAAGTTGCTTTTTCTTCACATGTCACTACTGAGGTTGTTTCTTCTTTCTTACATTCTGTGTTTGCACGAGAAGGAAACCCTTTGTTTGTTGTTACGGACAATGGACCTCAGTTTCTATCTTCAGCTTTTGCAGATTTCCTTTCGAACGTGGTATCAAACATCTGCGTACAAGTGTTTATCACCCACAAGGAAACGGTGCAGTTGAACGCTGGAACAGAGTGCTGAAAGAGTGTATCTTATCTGCGGAACAAATGAGAAAAGCTTGGAGACCGTCAGTAGTTGAGTTTCTTCAGAGTTACCGTGCTACTCCTCATGCTACTACCGGTGTATCCCCATCTGAACTTTTGCATAACCGGAAAATGAGAACGAAGATAGACATTTTTCCTGTGGGGGAGAAAAGTGCCAAATGTGCTGGTGTACGAGATGCTGTCAAGGAAAGGCAGGAGAAAAGTAAGAAATACACAGACAGGAAGAGGAGAGCCAAACCTGTTTCTTTCAAGGTCGGGGAACAAGTAAGAATCAGGAAGCCAGAACATGTTCCTAAAGGAAGCCCTAAGTATACCTTACCTTTGTCGATTCGTGAAAAGATCGGACCAAGTTCATTCTTGCTTAGCGATGGAAAGAACTGGAATGGACTGAGACTGACTAAATTTCCAGATCAAACTGAAAAAACTGTTCAGGGATCAAATCTGCCTGCTCAAAACCGCTCAATCACTCTCAGGAGGAGTGAAAGAGTTGTTAAACCACCAGGGTGGATGAAAGACTTCATAAAGTAGTGAAGTCAAAAGACAACATGATTGTGAAAAAAAAAAAATGTTTGAAAATCACATGTACTTGTTCTATTGTGTTAAGGTACTTGATTTGTATTTAAAATGGCATTTCTAAATAATACTGTCTAGTTTAAGAGACCTGCAGTAACATAATATTCTTGTATGTTAAAAGGTGCTAATATCATTGTTGTCTTAACACATACTGCCTTAAGGGTTAAATACTGAATAAGTCACCTACTGACTTTATGTAAGGGGGGGATGTTGTGTTCTGTGTAATTGCACTAGAGGGCACTAGAGAGTGCAAGAGAGGAGGAAGAAAAAAAAGAGATATAGGAGAAGTAGTGCGAATAGTGATGGTTGATATGAGTTCGTAAAATAAAGAAGTTAATAATCCTACTTACCTCGTCAAATGCGTTGATGTCCTAGATTTCACTGTTTACTTGCATAGTAATAACAACATACAACACAATGGAGAGAAATCGACCGCATCCAGGAACTACAAAGGGGCGGAAGGGCATCTTTATAAAGACGCATCCTGAAAAGGACATTCAGCTGTATTTGCTCTTTTAGAGAAAATAAATATCCTTTTAGCAGTGCTGTCGAAGCGCCCAGGGGCAAAGCTGCACTGCCGTGCAGAGAAGGAGAAAGCTGCTTATATTCGCTGTAGATCGAATAGCGTAAGCTCTGCAGAGGTGAATGGAACAGTATCTCAGCTCGCTGATCGCAGAACCGCTCGGCTCCGAAGAAGAAATATGAATGGACAGACATACGATTCCCTACATTTATACCCATATGTCCGGGGGAGGGACATGCAAATTCTGTCTGCCAATTTCTCATTGGCCTTTTCTCAAGTTCAGAGGTAACCAAGGTCTACAAGAAAGTCCCCTAGTGGCGCTTCACTCAACACAACGTCGAAGTGAGTGACAGACAGGGAACCCGTACATCCTCCTGGCAATTCTGAGCTTTTAACAGATGTGGACTTTAAGTCAAACACTGTTGTTCATTAGGTAAATAATACTGCCTCAAGAACAATTAGTAATGGTGTCAGTCATTCTACATCAATTCTATAAATAATAACTGTTAGGTAATTTGTTTGTATATGATTAATGATTGTTTTAACTTGCTTGTAATCATAGCAAATATTCAAATAAATCAAGCAGCCATAAAAGGCCATGTTTAGGGATGTTACCATGAGTAAACGGCGTTCTCTGGCACAATTCAAAGAGGCAACGTGAATGATAGTGAAACAATTAATAGAACTGACATTAAAATATTTATTTTGTGTGTGGTAATTATATGCCATTTTCTTTATGTGCTATAGGCTGCACATCCAAAACAAACTTTTATACAGCGGTGAATCAAGTCACAGTGGTCAACTTAGCAGCATGATAAAAACTGTTATTCAAATTTTGAGTAAATCATACAAAGCAAGGTGTAAATGTGAATATAGCGGCTTTTTTTATAACTCCATTGAAAGCAGATCCAATTAGAACAGTTGAAAGAGTCTAAAATTACTTTAAAACACTACTTTGTAACTATAATGTAACATGTTATATAAGAATTGGATTCATTGTTTGAAGTTTGTAATGGCTATTGTCAAGCATTATTATAATATCTTGGCATTAAAGGTGATATGAAAAGGAAGCAGTTGTGAATCTTTATGTTCAAGTACCTGCTTAAATCTATTCCATGCTTCAGAGCCTCGCTAACATTTCATCCCTTTTTAAAGGCCTTTAGTGAACATCTGAGCACATTAATACAATTAATCCCAGTGTAAGTGGACATGTGGGCACTCTTGATCATTGAGCTTTGCTACATTTATAGTAAAACTAATTATTTAATGACGGTAGATGGCTAATGACCTGCAGCACACCCAGAGCACAGGCTCATGATAAATTGTCTCATTTACCCTTATAAGGACGCAATCATTTAACACAAAGCAAGAATTTCTGCTAGCATTTAATCCTGTTTAATGGTTACACTGAGAGAGAGAGAGAGAGAGAGAGAGAGAGAGAGAGAGAGAGAGAGAGAGAGAGAGAGAGAGAGAGAGAGAGAGAGAGAGAGAGAGAGAGAGAGAGAGAGAGAGAGAGATAGAAAGTGAGAAAAAAGACTGGTAGAATAAATAGATCTACATGAGAAATTGTGTTTGTGTCTATGTTTTTGTGACCGAGAACGATGATAGTAAAAGTGGGTGGTAAAATCACAAATGAACTTAACAGTTCATCAGAAAGGAGAAATGGTTACTGGGTTTATGTCCTCCTAATTAGAAATAGCTCAGATCTATCCTCTTGCTGCAAGTCCCTTGTTAACGACTGTTTCACTAACGAGCTTAGCTCAGTGGCAGTTACGCAGATAAACCCCCTTCCTGATTGATCTGAGCGGCCTTTTGAAATTTGTTTCACTCCCGCGTATTGATTTAATTCTGTTGCTTTAAAAGCTCTAATTAATAATGATAATAAAAGTGTCCCTGCTCGTTAACATCAGCTGGTGTTTTTTCCCCTATGTGCTCATTCTTTCTTTCTTTTTCTTTTATCTTCTCTCTCTCTCTCTCCAATCTTTAAGGTTTGTTGGTGAGATGCTTTCTCTCTTATTTTTGTCTCTCGGGTTTAATCGGTGTAGAGCTGTGTGGGTGACTATGAGATGCATTTAGTTCTTTGAAAATAAGTAAGTAATATTAGTGAATTTAAAAAATAATTTGAAATAAATAAAAGCAGATTATCCAAGGGTTATTAAGAGGGTTCAAATATATTATCTGTTTTTACATTCAACATTCCTTTCTGGTACCTGCTGAAGACAGCCTCAGAATAACACAAAGAGATAAAATGGCTGTTTTGTCAGTGAAACCACAGTGTTGTTGAGGTTTATTTGGAACTTCTTTTGTTCCAATCAAACTTGTGTAATTAACTGGGAAAGGTGCTTGAGTTTTTATGAATTTCTCTCCCAGGAAGATTGGGATACTGCCTCAAAACTTTCCCTATATCTTTTCAACTTCTTCCTCTCCTTTACACCTGTGCCCTCACTCTTTTCTTTCATGCCCTGGTGGGGGGCGGGGGTGGGGAGTTGAGGGGCTACCGATGAAGAAGAAGCGGTCTGACTGTGTCACGGGGGGCTGTCCCACCACAATCTGACTGAGGGAAGAGATGGAGAGAGAATGAAAGAGAGAGGCAGAAGAAAAGAGAGAGTTAGAAAGAGTGCCTAATCCATCATGGGAAGGGAGGACTGACACAATAAAAGACAGAGTGTGGAGCAAGGCTTTTTGGCGGCTAGGGCCGAGGCAACTCCGACAATATTTTTTGGCGCCTGTCAGGCTGTCTAATAAAGCAGAGCTGGAATATGAACTATCTCTCACTGCTGTAATACACCTCATAAATCAGATTTAATTACGTGGTGTGGGGACAAGCAGTGGGAGCCCTGGCTGGATTTATGGGGCCTTGACTTGGCATCTTAACAACTTTGCGCTTTTAATATCATTACACTGTCATCTATTTTGCCTCCTGCCACAGAGCACGGGCAAATTCCCTGTGCAACACCACCTTTTTTTTCACAGAGCCATCTTTTTTCTTGGCCACTTCTTTCATCCATCATCCATTTGTTTTCACCCTGAGAAATGTCTGTCGACACCATGTCGAAGGAACTGATTCAAGTTGAACTGTGGTTCATACACCAGGCAGAGGTTTATTTATCCAAGGTCTGTCCATATCCGGTGTCTTGAAGAGCGTATGCGCTTATAGGTCAGCACTTTTCCTAAAAGATCAGCACGAGTGGAGTGGCCTGGATTCATCTGTCTATCTGCTCGAGATTTCTCTCATCCTTTCCTCTTTCCTTCCTCGTGCTTTCTGTGTCATTGTCCTCTTTTCAACACCCCTCCTCTCCTTATCCCTCTCATTCTCTGACCCCCCGTTTCCTCCTTTTGCTTAATCTCCTTCTAGCCTTTCTCACCGGGCTGTTTGTCTTTCCCATTCTCCTTCATCCATGGTGCTGGTCTTTGAGAGAACAATAAGACAAGGAGAAAACAAAGAGGAAGGAGAGGAAGGAAAAAAGAGGGGTATAAAATATGAGTTTGGATTGAAAGCAGAACCCTCTGTTATCCTCTTCCTTGTCTTACTAATGGCCCCTAGAGCAGCGTTCCACAAAGCGCGCAGACGCTTGTGACATTAGCAATCTTGTTAATGCTAGCCTCTAAATGCTTGCGCGAGCTCCGTGACAGTGACATATTAGTTTTGCAGCCCTGCGTAATCTGATATTTCAAAGCTTGCTGCTGCACTAAAGATTTGATTAATGCTGTTCCATTTGGGCTCAGTAATTGGCCAAGACTAGAACAGAGAGAGAGAGTGAAAGCGAGTTACCAGCGAAAGAGGGAGAGAGTGAGAATGTTGTATAGAGATTCTATGAAGAATGGGGAGTTTTTAATGAGAGAAAGGGTTAATTAAGCTTCTGGCATCATGGGGACAATTACTGATGACTCCCTATAACAAACTGCCATTGCAAATACGCATTCACATACACCCGTGTGCATCCGCTCACAAGCTATTGTTCAGAACTACGAGTTTAACTTCGTCCACCCGTGAGCAGGAGATGGGTAGGGAACAGGCTTCATCAGGACAGCAGGACCACTGTAACAGCCACAGAGGCCCACAGACCCTGGTTTATTTTAAGATGCAAAATGTAGTAATTACACAGTATGAAGCAATGAGGTGAGTTGCACTGAATCCTTGCAGTACGAGCCAAAAAGAAGCAATTAGTTTCAACATATTTATACGAACCCAGTGGTGTTTACGCTAGTACTTAAATAGAGCGACTTTAAATAAAGTACTATCATGAAATATGTCACTAGATATTCAGGCCGCATGTTGTGGGAAACGACTGAAATATCAGATTTATCTGTGGCTCGTTAAACCCATTCAGTGCCCTATAAACTGCATGAGTGATTCAAACCCACACCAGGGGCCGTGCTATTTTCAGCCAGTGCTTCATGTAGCCAAACCACTCCATCAGAGCAATATGACCAATCAGAGCTGAGGTCATTGTTTATGCAAGTGTGGAATTATTTACACAGGCCAATAATGTAGTAAAGCTAAAACTGATGAAGAGACACTTAAAATACTATTAGTCACCTTGTGTTATTAACAAATCGTGGAAGTGAGTGAAACTTATATAATTTGCTGTTATAACATCGGTGAGCAGTATATACACAAATATACCTATTGTACTAAAGCCCTTAAAATTAATCTGAACATCCTTCATTGTTTAAGTGCTGTGGTTATATCTAGGTTATGTAAATTATATATGTTACATTTACAAAGAATCATTATGCACCTTTCAATATTGAGCCCAGCAATTCTTTGGACAGAAAGAAATATTAATAAACTTCACACATAAAGTGCTATGGAGCAAACAAGTGTCAATGTTGAAGATAAGGCTCAACTTTCACTGACATTAATGTCGTATGTTAAGCAGAATGGTGACTTCAGTCACTTTTCACTTTCATTGCATCTATTTTTCAATGAAAGAGAATAACTGAGGCTCTACTTAAAGGGATATTCAATTTTAGTTCAATAAAAGTTAAAGGGATAGTTCACCCAAAAATGTAAATTCTCTCATCATTTACTCCCCCTCATACCATCCTAGATGTGTCACACAAAATATGATTTATAGAATAATATTGTAGCTCTGCAGGTCTATACAAGTGAACGGGTGCCAACATTTTGACACTCCAAAAAGCACATATAGGCATCATCAAAGTAATCCATACAACTCCAGTGTTTTAATCCATATATTCAGAAGTGATAATATGTGGGTGAGAAACAGACCAATATTTAAGTCATTTTTTGCTAGAAATTGTTCTCCTTGACCAGCAGGGGGTGGTATGCATGAAGAATGTGAATCACCAAAATCGCAAGAAGAATGTGTAAGCGATCTGTTTCACACCCACACCTATCATATTACATTTACATTTATGCATTTGGCAGATGCTTTTATCCAAAGCGACTTACAGTGCACTTATTACAGGGACAATCCCCCCGGAGCAACCTGGATTAAGTGCCTTGCTCAAGGACACAATGGTGGTGGCTGTGGGGATCGAACCAGAGACTTTATGATTGCCAGTTTACCAGTTATGTGCATTAGACCACTACACCACCACCACTATCATATCACTTCTGAAGACATTGATTTAACCACTAGAGTCTTATGGATTACATTTATTCTGATTTATGTTAATTTTTGGAGCTTTAAAATGTTGCCACACATTCACTTGCATTTTATGGACTAAAAGAGCAGAGAAATTCTTCTAAAGATTTTCATTTGAGTTCAGCAGATGAAAGAAATTCATACATCTGGGATGGCATAATGGTGAGTAAATGATGAGAGAAATTTCATTTTTCTGTGAATTATTCCTTTAAGCTCAATCAACATCATTTGTGGCATAATTTTGATTACACTGGGAAAAAAATGTTAACCTAAAACAAATTTCTTCATGTGGACTATTTCTTCAATAGTGTAATGCACTATTACAGTTAGTGATCTGCCATTACAAAACGAAGAAGAAGAAAGATGCTGCCTGATTCTGAGCAGTAGCTGCTATACGCTGTCAGCTTGTCTGATATTTTGCCGGTAGAACTTTTACTTCTAAGCAAAGAAGCCGATTAGTTCTGATCTTACCAAAATCGAATGTAGCATTTGGTTGCGCTTCACCGCTACTTGCTGGAAAAAGTAGTTTGCTACTAGAAAAGTGACACTGTTGAGCTACTGTCAAGCTACTTTAAAATGTAGTTAAAAGTGGAGTAAGCGATTCCTGAGAAAGACTCAACAGCCAAACAAACACACCCCTCCATTCAGAGCTCCTTCAGACGCTCCGCTCCCCACAAATTCATGCACGTGCAATAGTGTTGTGTGGATCGGCGTGATCCACTTTGTTTATTTTCCTATTTACAGAGCCAGGGCTATGTACAAACACCAGATTTTCTTTGCAGCGCACACACAGAGCTGACAGATAGCGGACCGTGAAGAGATATTTGCGGAACTTCACAAAAAGTGTATTGGATTCCACCTTTAAGTTAGCAGCATCGCTTGTAGTTAGCTACTCCCAAGGCTGGACTGGTAATCTGGCATACCGGGCATTTTCCCAGTTGGCCGACGCATTTTGGGACTGATCAGGGGCGGAATGGCCATCGGGAGAACCGAGCTGGCCGGTGGGTCGGCCGCGAAACGTGCCTAATGTTTCCCCCCTCAACAAGTTTTGAGTCAGTTGCCATGTACAATACCGGGCCGATTTCTCTTCCCAGTCCAGCCCTGGCTACTCCCCAACACTGATAAAATTAAGTTAACTTACATACAGTATTGTTTATGTCTTGTGGCTATACCTTTAAAACCATGAGTTTTTAACATTGACAAATTGGCCTCATTCACATCCACTATGTCTCACTGTAACCCAGATTTTTGCTTTTTTCAATAAAAGGTGGGACAGGTCAAAATTAACTTATGTGGTAATCAATATTATGTCACAAATGCTTTATTAGAATTTTAATTTTTAGAAATTAGAACTTTAAGACACTAACCTACCTGATGTAACCCTTAAAAATTACTTTCGTTGGTGTAACCTAATAGAGTCAGGTTGATTTAGTCATATTAAATAGTATTTATGACTTAAAGATGTTACCCCATGAAACACATTTTAAAGTTAATCTACAACACCCCTCCCCCAGTCCTGAATAATTGATTTTATACTTGATATTGCAAATAAATAAAAATGGCACATCAATTGCCAATAGCTGTGTACAATGACTACGATGTGTGTGTCTCTGCATGTAGGGAAGAGAGACATTACGCGAGGGAGTGTCTGTATCTGTATTTATGGCCACATTACTCTGTCATGATATGTGTACACAAGCAGTGTTTATTGTTTGGCTGTATTGTGCGGGAAGGTAGAGAGAGCCATATTTCTTCCTCTGGGTTTGACAAGCATCCTCATTGTTTCCTCCCTCCAGAAGACGAATTACAGAAAACAGAGGGGAACAGCATCTGTGGATCTTCAGGGCTGTCTGAAGGAATGGGGGGAGGAAAGAAACGAGAGGAGAGATGGATGTGGCACAGAGGAGGCCGCGAGGGGAGGTGTATTTGGTGCTGTATTGAATGTGCTCTGACCTCACTATAGCCTCACCACCTCTCTCTGACCCTCGCACACAAGATCTGCAGGAGAAAGGAAGGGAGGTCAAAAAGTTAGTCGCTGACTTATGAAAAGAGGGGGAAGAAGAGGGAAGAGAAGAAAAGAGATCCCCTTTTCAGAAACATCTGGTGTGAGGTCTTTTAGGCCCAGCAGGATGAATAGAAGCGGGCCGCCCTCTCCACAGAGCTACTAGAGTAATTAGGCCTGGAGCAAAGTTTCTGGGCACACAGTTCATCTAAGGAGCTTTTTATTTACACCTTCAACAAGCTCTTTACATTTATGTCAAGCCGAGAGTTTTTTTGGGAATGATTTCTCTTCATTTGAGAGCTCTCATGTGGCTACTGGTTTTGCTTTAAACATTTGTGGACATTTTATAACACTGAAATGGGTCCAAACAAGGTGTTCTGCCTTGTATTCTTGCTTTCAATTCTAAACTTTTTGATTTATTAGTTCATTGTTTTCCAGGTCTGAGCATTCTGGGGGAATGGATGGATGGATGGGAGTTGGAAAGATGGAGAGAATTTATTAGAGGGTGTGGATAGAGAGAGAGAGAGAGAGAGAGAGAGAGAGAGAGAGAGAGAGAGACAGAGAGAGGGAACTTTCTGTAATTAAGTTTTACTATCTTCTTCTCAGTAAATTACACAAAATCTTGCCCCTCCTCATCATGCAAAGATTGTAATCCCCTCTCCAATTTCCTGTCTCTATGGACACTCACTTGATTTAATGGCCTTTGATGATTGCTCAGTAAAACAGTACATGGAGTATCCACTTGAGATTGCAGAATTCAGCATTCATCAAAGAATAGTTTGTGCTGAGCCGACTTTTGTGATTGTGCACTGTAAATAGAAAAGTCTGTTACTAAGGTAGAGCATAAAATGCCTGTTTACTTTTAGACACACAAATGTGCACATATCTCAGGATGTGTACTGGGGAAGGACAAGGTATATTGATCATAATATTGACTCCTCCACTTTTCTGTCTTGTGTTGCCAGACTTTTAACAATCAGCGTAAAGTCTGATCCACTTTGCAACTTTAAGGCGAAATGTACTCTACTCAAGTATGTGAACGCAGATGCTTCTATGAAAGCTTGACTTCGTGTGTTGAGTTAAAAAAAATGTAAAAAATTTACATAGTTTGAAGAGAATATTTCTGAGCAAGGCAGTTAAAGTAAAAATATTTATAGCAGCTTACCTGAATAATATCACATCCAGATTAATGGCATAGACTTTTGATTGTAACTATCACCCCCTTGAGTGCTGAGGTTTGTTACCACCACAGTAACACAAGAACGTGCATTCAGCATGTTTAACTGGACGGCACGCTGTTAATGCAATGGTCAAGTGCTTGTATATGTGTACACATAAGTATGTTTCTTGCCTTATACTGACCAAGAGCTCCCCACTTAGACAGGAAAAGACTATCAAATTGACATGTAAATAATTTGCCATTAATGGTGTGTTTCTGATTACACTACATTAAGAGACCAGCATACAGACAATACAAAATTAACAGAAGTGTGTGTACACTTTGTGAACAGAATTTCTGTCTGTCCAAACATAGAAAGTGTAGATTATATTTCATAGACAAAACACTAAAAACAAAACAAAATATAGAATTCTACTAAAGGTATGCAGTTTACTTGCTACTATGTGCCTTAAACAAAACTCTGAATATCTTTCAAAAGAGTTAATGCAACTAACTGGCAATCTTAAGGAAATCCAGTGACTATTTCTTCCTCAAAAGCACTCATTGTATCAAGTCGTGTCTTGTAATAAGACAAGAAAAACCTGCGCACCCTGACCACGGACGTTGCGTAAAATCAGCCTATCAGATTGAAATGAGCAATCTGAGTCATCTCTTGCCACATTTGCATGTAATGTTAGACAATATGTGAATGGACTGCAGTGTCTGAGACTATAGTTTTCATAACTCTGATCCATTCTCAATGCATGAAAATTGTCTATTCTCAATTTAGTCTTTGAAAAACTGCATTATCTGCAAAGGTTTAGCAATTAAATCTGTACGTCTTAAAGTAGATGTTTTGATTGATCATGTTTTTTGATTTAAAAGTGTAGGATTATTCATCAGTGATCACGCATGATATGAGATAGACAGACTGACAGTGGGTACGAGTGACAGAGAAAACAGATAAATACTCACCTTCCTTGTGCGCTAATTGTTGTGCCTCCTTCTGTTAGCATCCCTTCCTTTTGTTTCTCAGCTGTCAACTCTAATCAGCCATTAGATCTTCACCAGATGGGAGAGATGAAAGTGGGAGCGACAGAGAGAGACCGTGGGAATACTCGCTTAGTTTCAGCAACGCTGCCCTCTATCTGACAAGGAGAATGAGTTGGTCTTTTCATTGTCCCATAAAAGAATAGAATAAGAAAGAATATATATATAGTTGATTGTTGATATAATTATTGTTTTAGATCCTCTTGCTGTTTGCATGTAGCTTGAGCTACGGTAGTAAAGAAAGGCAATTATTTATTCCTATGATGCACTGTGATTTCCATAAACACAAGCATGCAAGCATATTGGGTTTCTTGCAGATCATATTTTACATTATTAATATGCCATCTGCTTCTGTGAGCACACACACACACACACACACACACACACACACACACACACACACACACACACACACCACACACGTTAGCAGAAGAGCTGAGAATGCACACTTTGAAATACAAATGATCGTAGGGAGACCACAATGGATACGCAGATATATTGATTCCAAAACACCCATTAAGCACACCACACACACACGCAAACATACAAACATACATACAAACACACACACACACACACACACACACACAAAATGTAACAATATTTTTGGATGATATTTTAAAGATGATTAAAGGTGTGGAATTTTTGTGGAATTGCTAATACAATTACAAAAATAATGATTTTTACAAAACATCAGTTTAAAAATGTTTTTAAACAAATGGCAGACAAACAGATAGTCCTGCAACAAACTCAATGCAATTGTTTGAGGTAAATGACTGATGCTCAGACAAACATAATAATGGTTCGAGAATGCCAGTGTTTACAGTTTGTGGGGAAATTTACCTATGAATGGCTTACTTATAGTGGTCTCTTTATATTAAGCAGGGATAGGACAAAGTATTTGAACCCTTCTTACCTTCTTATCATGCCTCACCTTTAGTCTCTGAAGGTTGTGGGGGTTATCGCTCCATCTTTCATTTTCTGCTGGAAAAAAAAGGACAGATGTAAAATTCACTGAACAATTTAACTGAAGTCTAGCTATTTAATGTCAGGTCATTCCAGAGTCTCTGTTGGATTAGAGTGGAGGTCAATGACAGGTCAGGCGATAACTGCAGGCTCAAAGGAGGAAACCACTTTAGTGAGAACAACTGATCAACTGCCATGGATTAGCATTCCTGCCATACTCTGATGATAGAGGGGATTATACTAATGACTCAATCTGTGTTTTAACTATGACATCAGATTTTATGCTGTATATGATAGGGCTCAGTTGGTTTTAGATTTGTTGATTTTACAGTTAACTGATAGTTTGCAAGTCTCTAAACATCAAAAAAATGTAAACGAAAGTGTTGTCACGATATAAAAATTTCAGTCGATGAAATTTCACAGTTCTCGATTCCAATTTCAGTACCATAGCAAAAATATGCTAATATGGTTATTTGCTAATGAACACACTCTTTTAGCCTATTTAAAGTTACATTTCAATGTAAATAATACATGAAAAGAAATGCATGTTTTAGTCAAGTGTTTCTCAATTAAGGATGCATTGCATTTGTGTGTTTAGTAGGTCCCTTCTAAAATCTTTTTTCTTCCGCTGTTTTTTACTCTCTATGTTTCTCCTCATAGAGTGTTAGATGCGGCTGGGGCCATCTAGCTATAACATGCATCGGGGAAGGCGTTATTTTACAGTCCTATCCTTTCAGGGGGAAAAGCTCTCATGGAGACCATATCCTGCCCAGACTGGAAAGGTAAAAATGTGGCAAATATGTCACATGGGCCTGTTATGCCACACATGGAAGTGGCGCGGTGGTAGGTCCTGCCTAATGAGGGAGGAGCTCTACAAACACAGCTACCGGGGTAGAGGGGACTGCCCAAGGGAAACGCAGGTCCGCCTGACAGGGGGACCGTACCATGGAAAATACATCACAGGGGCATCTAACCAGCACCTATGTAGCACCTATTCCAGTACTGAGTAACTAGTACCTGTAGTGGGTCTGGTCGGGAATTCGCGAGCCAGAGGCTGGGGAGGAAGAACATCCAGGGAGTGCGAGGTTGAGGACTCACCTGGGAGTAAAAGCACACAAGTTCATCTCAGTAAGGGAAAAGGTGCTAGTGCAAGCAGTATACCCGGTCAGTCGTCGACGAAACCAACTAAATTCGGAGATTGTAGAATCTTGCAAAGGTATTGGGTGTTGCCCAGCCCGCTGCTCTAAAGATGTCTGCTAGAGAGGTGCCATTGGCCAGTGCCCATGAGGTTGCCACACTCCTTGTAGAGTGTGCTCGAACCCACAAGGGGGTGGGCACGGCCTGGGTCCGACAGGCCAATGCTATGGCGTCGACTACCCAGTGGGCAAGCCTCTGTTTGAAGACAGTGTTCCCTTTCCGCCGTCTGCCAAATCAAACAAGAGCTGCTCAGAGAGTCTAAAGCTCTGTGTGCGGTCCAAATAGGTTCGCAAAGCACGTACCAGACACATCGACGATAAGGCTGGCAGAGGGGGGGGGTGAAGATCACACAATACAGGCCACGGCGCCATGGCCATTTCGTGACTCAAGTCTGAAGCCAGTGCTGGAGCGGTCTCATATGCATCAACCCTAGCTGTGCGACCATGGCTGAGGATCCCATATGCCCCAGGAGCCTCTGGAACTGTTTTAGAGGGAATGCAGTGCCTATTTTGAATGACAAGAGGCAATTCAGCACTGACTGCGTGCGCTTGTTTCATTGTGACTGAGTCTAACTCCATGCTGAGAATAGTGATGCTCTGAACCGGGGAGAGCTTGCTCTTTTCCCAGTTGACCTGAAGCCCTAGATGGCTAAGGTGCCTGAGCACCTGGTCCCTGTGAGCGCATAGTACCTCTCGAGAGTGAGCTATGATTAGCCAGTCATCGAGGTAGTTGAGTATGCGGATGCCCACTTCCCTTAGCGGGGCAAGGTGAACTGAATCACGTAGCCGAGTCAGATTGACCTGGCCAGCCAGCGTGACAGGTTGGAAAGTGTAAGACATGCATCCAAGCTCTGCGTTAGGGGCACTAAGGGGACGATCGTTTTTGACATACCCGGTGGGGCTTTGCAGTGGCGAGGAGCAGGTAGTGTTGCGTCGGGTGGCAAAGTTGCATCCTGAGGCATGTGTGCTGAGAGAAAACTCAAGGTACTTACATTGCTCTGCGTACCCAGTAGGGGGCGGGTTAGTTACTGAGGAGGAGGTCCTCTGGACTCGTCAGAACCGGCCGGCCGGGGTTGTGAGTGTTGTACAGATGTGGATGTGGAGGTGAAGTTTGTATGTCCAGAGTGCCACTTTGCCTGTAAGGGTTTGATGCCGGGGCGCCGTGAGAACGGCATTTTGTGGGCACCGGCTAGGTGACCCAGGGGATGAGGAAATCGCTCTTTTGTTATAAAGTGTGTACCGAAGGGGGTGTGGCAAATGAAAATAAAGAAATCAAGGATTCTACTCCAAGCCCTCCACCGGGGGAAGGATTGGTCTGGCTACCAGCTCCTGCGCAAATGTCTCGTCCCCTGGGTGGTCTGTCTCGGGAACGCTTGGGAGCCTTCCGATTTCTTGAAGAGGTTCATGAAATGGGGGGCATCCACTTCCTGCAGATAGCTCTATGCTGGGGCTGAGAGCTGGGCCCTGATTGAGGCGGAGCTACCTGCTGGTTTATTGCTGCCGCAAGGGGATGCCCTCAGTGAGCAGACGGGGCTCGGCTGGGTGTAGTCCGGCGCTGAGGTAAGATGTGTTGGATGGCCTCCATCTTCTTTTTCAATGCTGAAAACTGCTGGGCAAAGTCTTCAACAGTGTCGCCGAATAGACCAAGCTGGGAGATTGCGTTGAGAAAGCGGGCTTTGTCAGTTTCCCGCATTTCAACCAAGTTCAGCCATAGATGACGTTCCTGGACCACAAGGGTGGCCATCGCCTGTCCGAGTGCCCGCACTTTGACCTTTGTGGCCGGAGGGCAAGGTCGGTAGCTGAGTGCAGTTCCTGCAGCAAATCAGGGTCAGGACTACCCAAGTGCAGTTCTTTAAGTGCCTTGGCCTAGTGGGTTTGCAGGAGGGCCGTGGCATGCAGAGCGTAAGCAGCCCGTCTGATGGCCAGGGACGCCATCGTCCTATAGGCTTCGGAGAGGAGTACTGGGTGATCCAGCCAGGTGGCCGCATTTTGCGGGTGTAGGTGCAGTCGAGGGTAGTGAGAGCGGACAAGCGAGGAGGTCGGTTTCCGGCAGTAAAAGGTGCCCTCCAAGACTTCGTCAACTCGAAGCCACTGCACGTTGCTGTGAGCGGCGCCCTGACCCGCGGAACCAACTGTCTAACAGTGAGGGCTGGGGGAATCCGGTCCAGCCCAGTGCTCTTGGTGGCACGGGCAAGCATGCCGGACATCTGCGCGTCGGTCTCAGAGTAGGCGAGCAGATCCGAAGGTGGCAGCCCAGTCGAGTCCTCTGCGTCAGACGCCACGACGCTCTCCGATGTAGAGCGACATCGAACTGGCTGTGGGGCTAGCTGGTCTCACATCGAGCCCGGACTGAAGCAAACGAACATGCAGGGGGTGGGTGGTCTGCAGGGATTTACCCGGCGAAACCGCGCCACCGAACTCCCCAAACCGCCTCCATTGCTCTGTGGGAAGAAGGCATGACGAAAACATGAACCATTCATAAACGCTGCCTCAGTGTGATCTCAGCCCATACATGTGAGGCAGCATATATGACCATCAGAAGCGGAGAGATATCTACTGCAGTTTGAACTACACAAAGGCGGAAAGGCATCTTGAAATCGACGAGTCTTTAAAAAGACGTTCAACGCCAATGTGTAAACTCTTTTAGAGGAAATTTACTCTTTTAGGAAACGCTGTTGAAGCACCCAGAGGCGTGGACTACTCTGGCGTGCGGAGAAGGGAGAAAGCCGCTGGTAATGTGCCTTAACAGCAATGCTATTAGAGGTGAGTGGAACAGTAGTGAGTGTCTCAGCTCACTGATCACACAACCACTCAGCTCCGAAGAAAGAATCTGACTGAACAGATGCATGATCCCCACATTTTATACCCATATGTCGGGGGGCGGGACATGCAAATTCTGTTCGCCAATTTGGAATTGGCCTTTTTCATATTCAGAGGTATCTGAGGCTCCCGAAAGAAGTCCCTTGTGTCACTACAATCAACACAACGTCGAGTGAGTGACAGAAGGGGAACTAAGTCATAGAGTGAAAATGAATTTTATCTATAACAATTATAGTTTTGAGTTTACTGTGAGAAACCAGAGGAGAAAATCAGGGACTGAGAAAGAGTTGAGAGAGACAGAGACAGACAGAGAGAGAGAGAGAGAGAGAGAGAGAGAGAGAGAGAGAGAGAGAGAGAGAGAGAGAGAGAGAGAGCGAGAGTGAAGGAGGAGGGGTGTTCTGGCTGGCTTGACAGCAGCCCATTCATCGTCCATGCAAGAAGAGATAAAGTGCTGGCTGGCTTAGGACAGGCCCCATAAATCACCTTCCATAAGACACACTACCTACTGCTTATTACATTCAGCATTACAAAGCCTCTCTCCCATTCCCTTTTTCTGCTTTCTCCTCTCCACTCTGTCTCTCTATTCATTCAGCCATACCTTTCCCCTTTTCTGTACTCATTTCCTTTTTCCTGTCTTCTTGTCTTTCCTGTATCTCTTTCCATGATCATGGGAAATTGATGGAACAATAGCTTATATGAACAAATAAACAGCCATTATATTTATTTTTACTAAGTACATTCACCTTTGTTTTTCTTGAAGTACCTGTATATTTTAATTAGGGTCACAATGGTCGACTAGTCATCTAACAATGGAATATTGGATTGGTTCCTTTTTTATTTTCTCCAACAAATGAACTTTTACCCCCTTTATTCCATTTCCCCCTCCCAATCACCAACCCCACCATAACCCCTAACAAACTTCCCTGTAGTCAAAGCTAAAATACACTCACAAAGAAACAAATAAATAAATTATGTATATTTATATATAGAAATAATCGCACACATTTAAAACTATAAATCCCTTTCCACTACCCCTCCCCGAGAACCTTCCTAAAAGGTCAAATAACTGCCCCACTTCCTATTAAATACCCCAGGTTGCCTAGCCTTCTATCTGACATTTCTACAAATGTTTCACCCTGCCCATCTCCATGCACCACTCCCGAAATGAGGGCGCTCCAACTGACCTCCATCCCCTAAGAATAATCTGTCTGCAGATCATAACACTGGCTAGAACCCAATTTCTTATGTATTTATCCCCTATATTAATGACTGCTCCATCGCCTAAAATACGGGGACAAAATGAAATCTGAGTGCCCAATATGTCACATATAAAACTCTGAACCGTCAACCAAAATTCTTGGATCTTAACACACCACCAAAACACACGAGTTGTGTCCCAATCTTCTGACTGGCATCGCCAGCAGGTGGGGGTGTCTTTAAGACCAAGCCTATACAATCTAGAGGGGGTCCAATAGAATCAATAAAATTTTTTTATAGTTTTAGCAATGTTGCTTTGATTAGCGTGCTGACAGAGTGCCGTTCTTTAGCTTTTTTGTACAGCAAAACCCTATAGGAAAAGTTGTGCCTTTTAATTAATGCTCATTAGTCAGGTGAACTCAAAACCAGCCTGATTTATACAAGATTCCTTAGAACCGATTAGTTGACAAGTCATTCAGGAGGAAACCAATCCTTAGTCAATTAAAAAAATATGTAGTTTTGTACATCCCTCATTTTTTATTCCTTGCAATGAAACCGGGTGGGTGGCTGGTTGCTGGTTGTCTGTGCCGGACATGTCACTATGAGTCAAACAGATAAGAGGAGGGCAATAGAGACAACATTTAGATGGAATTGCTAAATAAGTCTTCAGGCACTGCACACAAGACACAGAATATTCTGTTTTGTACTTGATTCTTCATGGCCTTTACACAAAGTAACCTTGGTAAAACTGGAAGATTTCACAAGATATTGGACAAAGACCTCACTCTCCATCTCTGTCTTTGCTACAGGAGTAAGAACGCCAAAGGCCTCATCAATCTCTGCCTCTACTTTATAGAAACACAATATTTTCATTTCCCTCGCATCTCTGTTTGCATGTGTGTTTGTGTGAGCCGCTCTAATGGATGATGTGTTACAGCAGGGTAATGATCTGTGTGTGTGTGTATTGATCAGAGTGATTTATTTCAGACGTCTCGTGATTATCGGGTCGTTCATCATGCCTGAATCACCCTATCAATACCTCTGTCTGCACAGTGAGAGAGAGAGAGAGAGAGAGAGAGAGAGAGATTTGTTACAAGGGTTGCAAAGAGTGGAGGGGATGCATTAGCAGAGAGGAGAGGAGCAGAAAAACATTTAAATACTTCCTCACATCTTATCCACCATAAACAACTGCCCTCTCAGCAGTTCTTTAATATCTTGAAACCCCCCGACATTATAAGAGTAGAAAACCAATCTGTTCAGCTCTCTCAAATGGTTATAAAACCTTTTGAATAAACTCAACTAACAAGGTTTTCCTGTACTGGCTCAGCTGAATCTGCACAGAACTGACAGCAAGCACGCCAGAAAGAGTAGGTTTGTCTGCCTGCATGTAAGGCCTCATTCACACTTAAACTCATTCTGATTCTGATTAAAGGAATAGTTCACCCAAAAATATCTTATGCCAAGGGTGAGTATCTCAAACTCATATTACATCCTTCTGTGGAACACAAATAAAGATTTTAAAAGGATATGTGTTTGTTGATAAAATAATGACCAACACTTCCAAGTTCAAAAAGGAAAAAAAGTAATCCACACAATTTGAGTGGTTTAATCCATGTGTTCTGATGTGATACTATCGGTTTTGGGTGAGAAACAGACCACATTGTAACTTCTTTCACTATAAACTTTGACATCTGCAGTCTCTTTGGGGCAATCAAGATTTGAAGATTGATTACACTTTCTTGTGCTTGACGCATGCGCAGAGCATTGCACACATGCTCAGTGTATTTCAATGTGAAGGTTGTTTCACATGGTAGAGAGTATAACTATGCTGCTTTATAAGGCATCCATATAATACCTTATAATTAATTTAATTCAATACCTAATAGTATCAATTAAATAGTTATCTTGTTAATCTTGTTTTGGTTTACATTTTTTAACTGTACATTTGTGTGCTTCGAATTTTAATGCTTATTGGAGTTTGTGTTGTTAGCTTAGCAACATGCAGCTCACTCGGTTTTGAAACAGAGTTATAGACTCATACACATCACACAAACTCGTTTAATGGAAAAAGTTAATTAATGTGCTAGTTTTTTGTTTTCTTGTTTCTTCTGTTTAAAGCAAGATCTCTTGGGGCATTTTGTACAGCAATGCTGGTTTAACATCTCTGCAAAACTTTCCTTTTACAACACATTTTGGCAGCTTAATTATATTCTTTGTAATCTCTGCTGAAATTGCTCGTACAGATTGTCCGCTGGAGTCTTCCACTGTCACCTCCCAGTCTGTTTCAAGGGATGTCAAATTATTTTTTTTCTTACATGCCCAAAATAACCATTTTAAAAACTTACACTGCTACAAAAGCCAGAGGACATGATGAGATGCTAGCTTAAGTGGTCGAAGCTGAAGCATGCCACTTTTAGCATGGGTGTGTCTTTAGCTCAACTGTGGCTTGTCATAGAGCTCTGGGTTTAACACAATTGAAAAGAGTCGCTAACTGTCTGGACAAATGAAGACACACTTGAGGTTTGTTTGTGAAGTGATAGAATTGTTACACTCAATTACAAATGGAAATCAATCTCTGAGTTACATTTTCCCATGCAATCAAAGTGAAGGAACAGTATTTGAAAACATTTTTAGATGGCCAGCTATAGACATTCAAATTGATCTTAACCAACATCACATTGAACCCACCAAATCATGTTAACATTTCAGTTGTTTCCCCTACAGTAGACTAGTTTTAAAGGATTTCAATTAGAACATTTCTCATCAGACTCATCCAAGGCCAAATCTGAGCCATGATATCCATATTAATTTTATAGTTCTGTAGTCTTACTGTATTTATTAATTGTATTATTTGTATCTCTTTTTTTATAACTCATAATACATTTTAGTTTAGTTAAATGAAAGGCTCCTAAATTGTGAAAGAGCAAATAGAAAACACAACACAAACAAAACGTAAAAACTATCCAACAAATCTCAACGACATCTGATCTCATTTAAGTTGAACTTAATAAATTTGAAAATAAAATTAAAATATTAAAATGTTTAATTTAATTGACCTTTAATTGGTTTACATTCAAAATTCCCAGTGAAGTATGTAAGAAAAAATATTGCTTGATATCATTTGATAGCTCTTGAACAGAGCTCTTACATTAATATTGTACTCGATTTGAGACAAATCATTATTGCTATATAGTCAAGTCTCCCTGTACCCAATGGAACCACAATTCTAAGAACCATCAAGCCATGTCAACTCAATGAACTCCTGAGACAGACTCTCGCTTTATGATACATTTTCAAATAGTCATGCACAAATCATTCATTCAGCCCATTTGGAATTTTTCCAGATTAAAGCAAGACTTAAACTAATATGGGTGCTTTACATTCAAGGCTCAAAGTCTCTGTCTTTTTCTCTCATGTTGTTGCCAGAGATTATACTTCTGAAAGATGAGAAACACTGTAGACAGTGTGGATAGGATAATCAATCAGGCGGTGCAGGAGAATGTGAAAGCACAGAAGCTGAGGCAAGGAGAGGGCAGCAAAATAAAATACATATACACGGTTATGAGTGCAGGCTGCATCTGCACCAGGGAATTGGAGTCATAAATCAAAAAGGTTGTCAGAGGACAGAGAGTGAGAGAGAAACAGAGAGGAAGGGGGGGCAAAGGTTGTGTGTGTCTGAGTGTGTGTGTGTGTGTGTGTGTGTGTGTGTGTGTGTGTGTGTGTGTGTGTGTGTGTGTGTGTGTGTGTGTGTTTGACACTGTCACTGACTCTTCTGCTCCCTCCTTCACTGGAATGCAATTTCCTGGAATGTCAGGTGGAGAGATTGGGAGCAGATAACGTGCCATGAGCGTGAGTGCGTCTGTCCTCCACCCCGTCCACAGCGGTAACGCAGCTCAACACAAATCTCATTACAGAGACATGATAGAATTTGCTCAGTGTGTAACCTCATTATTCTCACTCACAGATAAGGCCTGTAATTGGCCAGATCTACAGAATGGAGGAGAAAGAGGGACTAGCAAGGCAGGTGTATGTGTGTATAACTGGCCAGGACTTTACCATAAGAAACAAGAAGTGACTGACATTTCAAAATGTGTGTGTGTGTGTGTGTGTGTGTGTGTGTGTGTGTGTGTGTGTGTGTGTGTGTGTGTGTGTGTGTGTGTGTGTGTGTGTGTGAAGACTGGCCAACAGCATGTGTGCAAAGTATGTGCAGGAGAGCATTGCTGTGTAAGTGGGTCTCATTGCATCATACGGATTTAAACACTGGTCAGACCTGTATACAGTTAAGAGTGTGGGTGAGAGCCCACTGGGCAAACAGTGTTATGGTTTGTTTTTGTGCACTGTCAGTTCCCCTCTAAAAATCACAGCTGATTTGAGTATTCAGTTTGAAAAATTGCTTGAAATTTCAGTACGGTCCCTTTCAAGTTGAATTCTAGAGGCAAATTGGATTGAAATTGGTTGAAAACTCAAACAGGGCAATTGTGCTTTTATTGTCATATGGAAGAAGTACATTGGCAATTTTGTATGACTTGTAGACTTAATTGGAAAAACAACGCAAAACAAAATGCATAGCAAAACAATACAAAACAGCAAAGCAATTCTAAACAAAATAAAACAAAACAAAAATATAAAACAAAGCAAAACATACAAAATCAGGTCAACATTATTAATTAGTAGTGGAATCATCTTTTTTTCTTGTGAAATATTTGTGGAATATAACACTTCTGTGACAGGAAATTAATTATAAATAAATGTAAGGGCATTTTGTGCAGTAGTTCTGATTCTGTGCTCTATTCATATTCATAGTATACAGTGAGGAAAATAAGTATTTGAACACCCTGCTATTTTGCAAGTTCTCCCACTTAGAAATCATGGAGGGGTATGAAACTGTCATCGTAGGTGCATGTCCACTGTGAGAGACATAATCTAAAAAAAAAAAATCCAGAAATCACAATGTATGATTTTTTAACTAATTATTTGTATGATACAGCTGCAAATAAGTATTTGAACACCTGAGAAAATCAATGTTAATATTTGGTACAGTAGCCTTTGTTTGCAATTACAGAGGTCAAACGTTTCCTGTAGTTTTTCACCAGGTTTGCACACACTGCAGGAGGGATTTTGGCCGACTCCTCCACACAGATCTTCTCTAGATCAGTCAGGTTTCTGGGCTGTCGCTGAGAAACACGGAGTTTGAGCTCCCTCCAAAGATTCTCTATTGGGTTTAGGTCTGGAGACTGGCTAGGCCATGCCAGAACCTTGATATGCTTCTTACAGAGCCACTTCTTGGTTATCCTGGCTGTGTGCTTCGGGTCATTGTCATGTTGGAAGACCCAGCCTCGACCCATCTTCAATGCTCTAACTGATGGAAGGAGGTTGTTCCCCAAAATCTCGCAATACATGGCCCCGGTCATCCTCTCCTTAATACAGTGCAGTCGCCCTGTCTCATGTGCAGAAAAACACCCCCAAAGCATGATGCTACCACCCCCATGCTTCACAGTAGGGATGGTGTTCTTGGGATGGTACTCATCATTCTTCTTCCTCCAAACACGGTTAGTGGAATTATGACCAAAAAGTTATATTTTGGTCTCATCTGACCACATGACTTTCTCCCATGACTCCTCTGGATCATCCAAATGGTCATTGGCAAACTTAAGACGGGCCTTGACATGTGCTGGTTTAAGCAGGGGAACCTTCCGTGCCATGCTTGATTTCAAACCGTGACGTCTTAGTGTATTACCAACAGTAACCTTGGAAACGGTGGTCCCAGCTCTTTTCAGGTCATTGACCAGCTCCTCCCGTGTAGTTCTGGGCTGATTTCTCACCTTTCTTAGGATCATTGAGACCCCACGAGGTGAGATCTTGCATGGAGCCCCAGTCCGAGGGAGATTGACAGTCATGTTTAGCTTCTTCCATTTTCTAATGATTGCTCCAACAGTGGACCTTTTTTCACCAAGCTGCTTGGCAATTTCCCCGTAGCCCTTTCCAGCCTTGTGGAGGTGTACAATTTTGTCTCTAGTGTCTATGGACAGCTCTTTGGTTTTGGCCATGTTAGTAGTTGGATTCTTACTGATTGTATGGGGTGGACAGGTGTCTTTATGCAGCTAACGACCTCAAACAGGTGCATCTAATTTAGGATAATAAATGGAGTGGAGGTGGACATTTTAAAGGCAGACTAACAGGTCTTTGAGGGTCAGAATTCTAGCTGATAGACAGGTGTTCAAATACTTATTTGCAGCTGTATCATACAAATAAATAGTTAAAAAATCATACATTGTGATTTCTGGATTTTTTTTTTAGATTATGTCTCTCACAGTGGACATGCACCTACGATGACAATTTCAGACCCCTCCATGATTTCCAAGTGGGAGAACTTGCAAAATAGCAGGGTGTTCAAATACTTATTTTCCTCACTGTATGTTCAGGCTGCATACTTGCTTAAAACCACCAAAAAAGGATCTGAGAGCCATACAACCTCTGAATCCCGTGTTTCTCCCTCATTGCAATTTGTCAAACATTACATTAAGCATGAAATCACTAAAATGAGAGAAAAATAACAGTAATGTGGTGGCGACTGACATAACTAAATATTGTGTCTGTCTGTGTGTATGTTATCTGTCCCAAGGACCACCCATCAATCTGTCTGTCCTGCTGCCACACACACGCAAACCTTGAGGTCTCTGCAGCTTTCACTCTCACACACAGTAAACAGAACCTATCCACCACATGCCATGTGCTGGATCAGAGGTACCGTTCCAAACCTAACATGCCAAATCAAGCTGTGGCTACAGGACTAAAAGGCACAGCTGATTCAGACTGCACATATGTGCTTATTCTGTAGGCCTGTTTCATGTCCAATCAAGCCCACCGCAGAGAGTGTGGCCCAAACATTTATTCTGGATTTAGCTCTCTTTCTAGGTTATTATTTCTCAATTAGAATCTCTCTTTCAGACCATTGCTTAAATGTAAACAAACTGGGTCTTGACTCTTTACACTCTTAAAATAGGTCCCGTTAGAATCAAAAGTTTTACAACTTAATGACATAGGAGAACCTTTTTCACAAATAACTTTTTATCCCCCCAGCACTTTAGGAAGCCATCAGTTTCCCCAACAAGTATTTGGACACTTAAGCAACAAAAAGCGTATGAATGCCTCTGTATTAGATAAGAAAATATCCAGTCATTTATTTTAAAGAAAGCACATATGCATTTTTCAAGCAAAACATTTCACAAAAAGAAGTTCAAGTTTTAAGTAATAATAATAATAATAATAAAAAATTATACATATGTACTTAAAGACTTTCTGGTTGTCAAACTTTAGTGAAACATGTCCATATTTAATGTGATAAACCATGCGGTTACTTTCCTAAGTCACCTGTGTGAACTTGAGGGGAACAAATTTCATACATCCACTAAAATGCCCTTGGGATCAGTTGGCTGAAAGTAAAGAAAAGTGAAGATAGTTCTGAGAAAAGGTCTGCCATTATTTTTTGCAGATGCCACTCGGTTTGATATTTTGTGTGCAATATAATGAAATTGGCCTATTAAGTGTCCAAATACGTTTTTGGGACACTGTATGCAATGCTGCTATAAAGAACCCAGAAACCAATACGCTGAACATCAATAACCTTTTTAATCACCAAAAAGCCATATAGCCCCCCCATCTGGAGTCTGGTTACTGCTATTAAACAAATAAACCCAGGCCTGATCTCAGATCAGTGGCAGCATTGCTCCTGTGTACCCTGAACATTGCTGGAGTGTGACATATTCATCAGCTGACAGGGGGTGGAGTTGGGATGGTTTGACTACACTGGGACCTGCCAGGGCTGTCAAAACACACTGAATGGCTTCTCCCACACACACACACACACTAACAACACAGGCAGCTAGTTGTCTGTCCTCTGAAGAGGTAGACATAACAACACAGAGAGAGAATTCAGATAAAAACAGAAAAACAAAGTGAGAGGAAGACAGAAACTGTGGATTTGTGTGTAAAAGAGAGTGGGAGAGAGGAAGAGAGTGGGAGGGAGAGGCAGGGGGTGTAGTGATGCCCCCGATTTTTCCTTCTTTTTCCTCTCTCGGTGAAGGCATGTTGACATGTCATGAATTCAGTTCCTGCTGCGTGAAGGCTCAGTGTGTGTGAAGTCAAACAGTTAGAGCGGCCCATTAGTGTCACACACACATACAAAAACACACAGCTACAAACATAGCCACCATATAAGGGGGATTATGAGTGTGAAAAGGGCAAACAGGTCTACTCAGAGAACAGGAAGGCCTCCTAACCTGAAGAGACCTGTGTCTGCGAATGTGTGTGTGTTGGTGTGTGTGTGGGGCGTCTCCTCCCTCCCTTTAAAGTGTGACAGTGATTAATGGTTCTCAGCTGTCAGGTCCATTACTCACATGACCTCTCTTATTCACTGACACACATTTTCTTTCCTTTTCTATAGCAGAGACACCACAACTCCACGGGGCTGGGCTGGGCTGAGCAGACACAAACAGAAAGACAAGAGAATGAAAAAACAGAGGAGGGTGGAGGAAACAACATGTGGTTCCCTCTGTTCATTCCTAAGCCGGTGCCACACTAGATATTATTTTGGTAAGCAGCATCTATTTGAAAATGGTGCTAGTTGTTGTGTCAGAACCAGTGCTTGGCTGTGGCGTCAGCAAACCTTCCTCAGAAGTTTTCACTGAATTCAGTCGTTTGATGACCTAACTGACCATGTTATTACATAGCCCGCCCACTAATAAAAATGTCGCTGCTGCATCCTTCGGCACACTAACACTTGAAAATATGGCTAAAACTTTTCGGTTTCTTTACTTTGTGTCTGACTTCTGTACTGCCCCAGACTTTTGAGAACATATTTTAACATCCACAGTAATTTTATTCAGTGGCTTGACATTACGAGCTACTTTTAATGCAATGGTCAGAAGTTTTGACAAATAAAATTAATTGCAATAAATCCACACAAACATTATTAAGTAATTAAAATAACTGTATTATAGACATATGTGGACAATTAAGTGGCCTATGAGTATGTGTTAAGCTGGCACCACACTAGCCATTCCAAACGACTATATTTTGGCCGAGGGTGTCACACATGTGGACTGTTTTGCTGAGATCTCACTCTATTCAGTTGGAGGTATGCCACACTTGCCAATTTACAATGGTGGAGGGGGGACAGACACACAGACTAACCGCAACTTTCCCTGTTTCGTGGAGCTTGCCGAAATAACAACAGTGAGCATAAACAATCGTAAATGCGATTTAGGATGTGATTCAGTAAATTTACCTTGTGAAAGTGTGTGATTGTTTATCCATCCCTCAAAGCTTTCTGCAGAATGCATATGTCCATATGCAGCTTTCAGAGAGTAAAGAAATTATGTTCAATAAAAACAAACTGTACGTGTCTCTGTTGTCTGTTTTCATTAGTAATTTTCGTGTTGGAATATAATACAGGAAAAACACTTGGTGACAGAATCACTATTGATTACAATCAGCATTTGGGAGGATATGCAGCTGAGTGTGATCTTAGATAAAAATGTATTGGTCAACTAAGTCTTTCTGTATAAGAAGAAGCTCATTGGTCACTTGAAGAGTACACAAGAGCCCGCCTCAGTGACATTGTTGATTATAATTGGAGCAGTCTAGTTTTGTTTTGTGCCAGTCTCGCCAGACTGAGATGATGCTATTTTTTTTTTACTTTACTTGGTGCATATATTATATTTCCCATCCAGGCTTTTGATATTAACTGTTTCTAGTACAAAACCAGCAGGTTTTAGTGGCTGATGTGGAGCCAGTTTTTCCAGCCCTAAACCATCTTTTCTGTGGTGAAAAAGCATGGAACGGAAACAGATCGGGGACAAGCACAATGGGCATGAGAGTGCTGAAAACTACAAAACCACTAATAAGGGGGCAATAGCACAATTTTTTCACATATGCATCAGTGTGTGTGTGTGTGTGTGTGTGTGTGTGTGTTTGTTTGTGCATTAGGTCTTCTCGTGCCTCTGTCGGTTTGAAGCAATCAAGACACCCAATGTTAGCCATTACTCCTTCTCCCACCCTCAATCTTTCCCTGGATGATGGATGGAGAGGAATGAAAAGTTTCCTCTCCTGGATTGAGCCATCATCAGCATTCAGCATTCAGCAAGAAGCCATCTGCTTTCCATCTCTGCCTTCCTCCAAGCATTCAACCACTGATCCTGGTCACGAAACTTTTGCAAATCCTGCAAAGACTGTTGACTAAAGGAATGCGTAAAACTGATCATAGATCAGGTCAGTCAGGCAATGACAATTTCAGTCTGCTTATTCATGGTCAGAGAGGAGGCGTTGCAGTGAGGAGACCAAGCCAGCCAAGCTGACAAAGGAGGAAAGCCTGACAAGGCATTGTGGCTGAGGTTGTAAATCCCATCCAAAAAGAACCAAATGTTCTTTTGTGAAATGACTTTGCTTTTAAGCACCACAGTCAGCCAAGTCTCTAATTCCTGAGGCCTAGAACTGTCGTAAACCTTTCAGAAGTGTGCTAGCATCACAAAAATCCTCCTTTAGCTCTCCTCACTCCAAAGAGGAGATCCTCAGTGGAAAGAAAATTAAAAGAGGGGATAGGAAGAAAGGGTCGAGAGTTCCAAACCTCAGAATAATTACCCATGAGGCTCCTCCCAGCTCTCTGTGCAGGGCTGTCTGAGAGCTATGGCAGGAGTGGAAAGTATGTGAATTTAAACAAATGATTTTAATCGTGGCGGCACAAGCCTTTCTGTCAGACTTGATTTATTACCAACAACGGATTAATGCAGAAGAGGTGAGGAGGTCAGCAGCTACAGAACAGAGAAGAGAGAGAAAGAGAAAAATATTTTTTAGGCCACACAACAAAACTGCCATAAATACGTGTAAACACGATTGTCTTGCTTTTACAGCTGCTTCCACCTCTCCATCTTCAACATTAGTCAGGAGGAAGAGAAAAGGGTAGTGCAGAGAATCTTGGAGATGAAAGTATAGTATTAACGGTTTGTAAATCCAAAAATAGTATGCAAGATTAGAATTTGTGTGCACCAAATCATAGTATGTTCATATGCCAAAGGTTCCTGAATGGTATACAATTTTCAGTGTTTTTTTGTTGTCTGAATCAGTTTATGCTTTTGTGCTGATATTTCCCACAGTTCCTTACACTTTTAGCATTTTCAGTTGTAGAAAATGATAATTATGTCTTCATGAATATATGAGGCCTCCACAGCAAGTTAAAGGGATAGTTCACCCAAAAATGAAAATGTTCTCATTATTTACTCACCATTATGATATCCCAGGTGTGTATGACTTTTTGTCTTCACCAGAACAAATTTGAAGGAAAATAGAAAAATGTCCTTAAAATGCAAGAGAATGGCGATTTCTCTTTTGAAGGCCCAAAAATCACAGACAGTCAGCATAAACTTCATCCATATGACACCAGTTGTTCAGTTTATGTCTTCTAAAGCAACCTGATCGCATTTGGTGCGAAAATAGATCAGTATTTAAGAACTTTTTAACTATAATCCATGGGAAAGGGTGGAGTCAAGAGGTCTCTCGTATGACATATTCGCATTGCCATAGATACAAAGGTAATCTCACTTCCTTCACTCGATTGAGACATCCAGGATGAGCACACAAATGCACCACTGTGAGTAAAGAAACGGATAATAACACATCTAAACCAAAATCGAAGGAAAGTCACGACCGCAACGTTGCAATGGTCACGCTCTCACAATTAGAACATGAACCATTCATAAACGCTGCCTCAGTGTGATCGCAGCCCATACACGTGAGGCAGCATATATGACCGGAGAGCTATCTACCGCATCCAGTTTGAACTACACAAAGGTGGAAAGGCATCTTGAAAAAGACGTGTCTTTAAAAAGACGTTCTATGCCATTGTGTAAACTCTTTTAGAGAAAATTTTCTCTTTTAGGAAACGACGTCGAAGCGCCCAGGGGCGTGGACTGCACTGGCGTGCAGAGAAGGGAGAAAGCCGCTGGTAATGTGCCGTAGGATCCAACAGCAGTGCTCTTAGAGGTGAATGGAACAGTAGTGAGTGTCTCAGCTCGCTGATCACACAACCGCTCGGCTCCGAAGAAAGAATCTTATTGAAAGGATGCACGATCCCCGCCTTTTATACCCATATGTGCTGGGGCGGGACATGCAAATTCTATTTGCCAATTTGGCATTGGCCTTTTTCATATTCAGACGTATCCGAGGCTCTCGAAAGAAGCCTCTTGTGTCACTACAATCGACACAATGTCGAGTGAGTGACAGAAGGGGAAATGTATTTAATAATGAGATAATTCCTCTGTTTAATTGTTTTACTTCCATTAAAGATTAGATTTTTGTGATTTTATTTTTTAAATGAAAGATCAAAAGGATAAACAATGCAGATTTATTTTTCACAGGCATTTTTGCTCATATTTACCAAGGGTGCCAATATTTTTGGCCACAACTGTAGCTGTACAAGTCTGGAAAATATATATATTTTTTTTGCATAACATGAGGTAAAGATGCACAATTTATGCTTCCAGAGTTGTCAAAATATATTGCTGATTTGAAATATGTTCTTTGATCATAATATTCACCAACTGTTTTTGAGATTTCTGTGTTTACCCATTCTAGTAGATAGGAGCTGAACTGTCATGACTGGAAATAGCCTCCCAATAGTGTTCCAAAGATGGCGGACAGTAGACTGGCTTGCTAAAAAGACTTAGCTTTGATACCGAAATGGAGTCTTCATCTCATGTATGATTTTTAAAAAAATATTTTTAAAGTACTTTTTATTCTTTGTGGTTAAAGACTGAAAAGATTGTACTTTTAATGTGCAGTAGAACTATACAAATTGGGATAGCAATTGTATGGAATATTATCTTTAAATACACACTAAATATTAAATAAGTTGTTTTCAGCTCAACCTGGCAGCTGCCATGAGACAGCCCATGTAAAATAAACCAGCTTTAAAAATTTTAAATGCTTCATCTATGTAGAAATATGTAGAACATAAATGGCATACTATCTTTTCACATACTCAAAGTATGTACTTTCTTATCTAAAGCAATATAGCTGCAATAACTTTAGTGTTCAGTAGACTTATACAAATTGGGACACAGTATTTGTATGGAATATTATCTTCAAATACACACATGTGGTCGTTGCTCTGATATGTATATTGTTTTTTGGGGGGTTTTTTTAGGTCCACATCGTCTATATAAGCTTCCGACTCAATAGTAATTGTGTGTTTGTGTATGTGTATCTATGAATCTGGTGCATAGTATTTTTCATCAGGATAGTTTAATTCACAGCAATTTACTCATACAGATCACCTGACAGCAGGAACCCATTTTTCTGCACTCACATGTGCTGTAATGCACAATGTCATACACACACACTCACTTTCTCCCAGACCCTCTCCTTGATTCTCTCTGTGACAGTCGGTGGAAAATGTGTGCAGTACTTGCAGACAGACAGGCAGAGATGACAATTGACATGAGACAGGTGAGATGAGGACGACAGCTATGGCATGTGTCACAGCAGGTGAGTTACAGGTGGGCGTAACCTGCCAGTCAACATCAGTTAGAATAGTGGTGCCTATGCCACATATAAATATCCACCTACAACCCACGTGCGAATAAACAGCTCTGTTTTGACAGAACGTTGTCTCAGCATCTGCATTAGTACCAACTTTTTTAGACTTCATTGTAGAGTAAATAAACTCTGTAAAACATTATTTGTGTTCAAAACAAATAAGCACATCTTAATAACCATATACTGTAATTGTGTGCATATATATCCTATTTACATGGGAATACATTTTTAAATTAGGAGTCTAGCTGAGCTGGAAAAGGAGTGTTAATGTGCATGTATGGGTTTTGCTTTAACCTGACAAATGCTGACATATTGTAGCCATCAGAAGTGAAGTGGGAGGTCGGTGGTCCAGGGGGAGATCATCCATCATTTCCATCCACATGGCTGTCTAACAGCATCTGACAAGCAGCTATGTCTCTATTATCCCTCCTTTCATCCCCCTCTGCTCTATTCTTCCACACTTCTCTTATTCCTTTTGTCTCTCTCTCTCTCTCATTTTGGCCTTTAGCTGATGCTGAAGATTTAACCTACTCTTTGCTGTGATAGTTTGTCATGGTGTTGTTTAGATAATGTCTCACATTGTCTCCTCTTGAGTTTCAGAGAGATCTCAACAATAATCCCATTTACACGCACGCACTTAAAAGGAATGTACTGGGTTTAATACAAGTTAAGCTCAATTGACAGCATTTGTGGAATAATATTGAGTACCACAAAAACTTTTTTTGACTTTGCCGCGATTTCTCGTCACAATACAAATTTTGAATTGAAACACTGGATTCCTAACAAGCCATTCACGCCTGGAGGGAACATTTGCACGCTGACGAAGCGAACCTTTATTTTTATGGTGCGTGTTTCAGTTTGCCCTGAGATTAAATGCCCTGACCAATAAAATATGAGCTTTGGTATACATTTGTGGTGGTTATTTTTATTAATTTCAGTGACTTGATTATTTTGATTTTGTTCACCAATAGGATTTGTTCAAATTCGTTAATTGATTCTTTAAATGACCATTTCTTAAAGTTACACCTTTGCGCCTGTAGATGGCACATGTAGTTGCTGAGTTGCTGTAGATCACTACCAAAATTAGTTATTCACGACCAAAACAAGTTAATTATCCTTTATTAAAAATTTTTTTGTCTACAATTCTACTAAGAGACATCAGCACTCAGAGTGTTAAACATCATAAGCATTTTCACACCAATCACAGCAAAGCATATCTATCATGATCTGAGCTGCTGATCATGACTTTTTATTAAGCTATACAAAAAAAATACAAAAATACTTGCCTACTAAATTATTATGAATTTCAGTTATATTAGTATGGCATTGCAATATGCAGCTATAACGCACTATTATTTATAATTCTGTAAAATAAATTATTATTATTATTATTTGAAGTTAAAATCACTTCATTGACCCATTTACATTATTATAAACACTACAAAACTATAATAATAGAATATGGGGTTAGAAGCTTTATTTATGACAGTGGTGGATTACACAAAGTTTCCACAATTTTGTTGTGGTATTTTTAAAATAATATAAATTCTATGCTAAAACTATGGTTACCATGGTACATTTTTGTAAGGGCATTCAAGTCACAATAAAGCGAGCATAATAATTATGCTAAGCAAGCAGCAGAGCCAAAAGTAGAGGCTAATGGCACCCCAGCAGTGACAGCACTGTTAAGGCCTTCGTGTCTGCACCCTCAGCCACAAGCAGTGACACTGTAGGACAAATCGCGTTCAGCGGCCCCGAGAGAGATATTACATCAGGTTAACTGGAAAGCAGTGTGTGTGTTACTACGGAACATTATTATCCTCTGAGTGTTACGTAGTAATTGTGCCTCGTGCTGCTCAATCGAACTGTCGCTTTAGCTTAGCCCTCTGCTCCCTGGCCTGACAGGTTCATACACACACACATTCGCTCAAGTTCCCGAAGGCTGAGTAGACTTGACATAGGAGTCCTTGGAGCTTGGCAGTACTGACTAGCCAATGCTGGCTATGAGCTCTAATTATCCACTCTTCGTCCTCATCTTCCTCGTCATCGTTAATGCCTGCTCACCCTGTCAGAAGTAATCGGGCAGCCATTACCTCTCCCCGCTGCCCACAGGGTTGTCAGGGCGACCACGGAAAGGTCAATGCCACACAATTAAATCTCCCCGTGGTAGGCTGGAGCGAAAGGAGAATAATGACGAATTTGTACTCGCTGCCGAGTGTGACACCAGGCCCCTAATGCCTCACACTGTAGCCTACTTATGCTGCTCATCATACACCGGTCTGCAGGGGTATCTCTTTCCCTGTCTCACTGCTCCTCTATACCTTCGTTTATCTTTAGTCTTCTCTTTTGCTCTTGGCTATTTTCACCTCCTTTGTTTTTCTCTTTAGTTGTGAATTGCCGGATACAATATGAGGAGGAGAAAGATCACTCTGAAAAATTATACAATGCCCAGTATGGCGGCTGTAGGAATGGAAGTCCAACTTTCTGTTAAAGGAGCCAATCGCTATTTTTTATGCTAAAACATGCATGCGCATTAGCTTGACCAGCTTTTTGTTTCAGTCTGATTTAAACTTTCAAGTAAAATGTATGATACCATTATTATCACATTTTATTTTATTTATCGCTTGTGCTAATCCATTTTGCAAGTGAATTTGTCAATCAGTTCAAGATTTATTATGTGGGCTTGTTTAAGGACCCGTCAATTTACACCTGTGTCAGACATGCTTGTGTAGCATTTTGGGTGCGTTGCGTCATAAACATAAAATGTTTAGGTCACTGTGTCAAGATAAATATAGTTTAATACTCAGAACACATCTTGAGATCCCTTAGTTCGAATTTGCGCTCCATCAAATATTTTGAACGCAACAACATAACGCATGTTTGTGTTGTGCTGCCTGCTGAAGGGTTGTTTTGTTCACTGTATAAACTGCGTGGTGTCATATAGCTGAAGTTTCACTTACTGCCATCTGGAGTAAACAGGTGGTACTACAAGCTTGCATTTCTCACGAGAGGACATTTTCCTGCGTGCCACGAGAGAGGGAAGAAGCATACACAGCCTGAGGTGAAATGAAACTTGGTATCTACTCCAGATATCCTCTTTTTAAAATAATATTTTTATTATTAATTCTATTTAAAATATGTAACCATAATATGACTATAAATAATATATAAATAATAAATAATAAAAATATGAAGCCAAATGTAAATGTGTAAATATATTGATCAGTTTAATGGGGGGGAAATATTATCCGACTAGTAATTCCAGTGTCGACTAGCAGCATCAGAACCGTTTAGTCGACTAGTCTCGCACATCCCTAGTTGAAACCAGGAAGTAATCGTGTCTGTGTTTGTATTTACTCCACTGATGGTTAGGTTTAGATTTGGGGTTTGGGTTGGGGGTACAGTTTATAAAATAAGCATTTCTCTTCACTATATACTATATTTATATATACTGTATATATTTAGCCTGTACATCTAAAACAACTCGTCAACCTACTGTTTCCCATTTCACTGTGAGATCAGTCTGTCTGAAGACTTGGAATATAGCACAAATGGTGCAAACTGCCTTAGAAAAGAGCTCTGAAAAGATAACAAAAAATGTCTACTTTTGATTTCCACAGGAAAAACAAAGATGTTACAATGCAAGTTTGGAAAAATATGAAGGTGAGCAAATAATGATAGAATTGTTTTGAGTGAACTGTCCATAATTTCTGCATTTAACTGAACACACTCTTTTGGACACATGCACACACACTGTATTTTATCTAAATCCCCCCTCTGACCTTCTTCTTCTACTACACACATCACACTTTCTTGTGACCTTGCTGGCTTGCACACTTTCTTGTGCCTCGTTTATGTGTGTGCGCCAGTGACTAGCTTGAGTAATGTGCGTGCAGGCCCCCACCCTCCTTGTGTGTGTGTGTGTGTGTGTGTGTGTGTGTGTGTGTGTGTGTGTGTGTGTGTGTGTGTGTGTGTCAGTGGCCAGCCTGACTAATGTGTGTCCTGGCCCCCACCCTTCCCATCCATCAGGCCCTGCACATTGTTTTGACGTCTAGTTAATTCTCGCCTGATGATTTATCAAACTCTTATTACAGCCCGCTGAAAGCCTCATTTATTGTCTTGATGTATGGTAATGATAGGCCTACTGCAGCTCTCCTGAATCTTAACTAACTCCTCTACTTCTCTGCCTCTACCTCTTTCTCTCTCTCTCTCTCTGCTTTTATCCTCCTTTCCTTGCCTCTCTTTCTCTTTCTGTCTCTTCTGTTCACATTAGGTCATTGCCAAGTGCTTTATCACTTTCTAACTAATTGTCTCTACAGTAATCTCTCTCTAGTTTTAATATCCTCTTTCTCTGTTTTAGTTGAATGTCTCACCACAGGAAATTATGTGTGAGATTACTTTGTTCCACCTGTGACTGAACCAGCACCTCCATCTTTAGCCCATTACGCCCAGTAAATTCTATAGATTTCCTCAGTGTTTCACCACATCGCATTAGCTTTATGTTTGTCTCTGAGGTCTATAGGACTTTGGTTTTTCATTTTACCTGACTGGCACTGACAGCGGACCAGAGAACTGCCGATGTGTGTGACTCCTCGGGTCTCTGCAAGAGCATCGGATATCAACTACAATAAATCTACAATGACTTTGTTACTGACACATAACAAAACACTCTGTTTAATAATTCACTATAGAGCAGGAACGGAGGCTATTAGCTATTTGCTGCAATGCAATAAAAGGCTTGTGAAAAATCAATGCAGCCAGACTATTTCCTGCCCAGTCTCTCGATCACATTCCTAATGCATCTGTGATCATCATCGTCGAGCATGCATCATTTAAACATGCCTGCCACTTAAATGTTTCACGTTCAAATTTCAAATATATGTCCTGCTTGACAATATCAGGAATTCATTTCAAGATAGCAAATTGTTATACCAAAAATGAAATTTAATCATTTACTCACCCTCATATCTTTCCAAACCTGTGTGGATTTTGTTTTTCCATGGAGCAGAAAAGAAGATATTTTAAAGAATGTCCAAGCTACTGTTTTCCTTTCAGTGAAAGTGGAGAGTGATTTATACTGCCTGATATATTACTTTTTAAGTGCCAGTTAGGATCAAAAAACTGAAGCCATATGATAGTTTTGTGTGATGAACAGACCAAAATTTCAGTAATTATTCACTGAAAATCATCCTCTTCACTGCAGACCTCAAATCACAGTTGCATATTAAAACTTGGTGTGACTCAACAGATTATGTGAATAACAACATAAATTTAGGTGTGCTCCTGAAACTAAGCAATAATATGGTTTAATATATACAGTACTTTTATGGTGCTTTTTTCTTTATTGTTGGAGTTTGGCAGTAAAAATCACTGAGCACTTTTGTTGTACAAAAAAAGAAAAAGTAATTGATGACAGAACTTTTATTTTCTAACATTTTAAGATGACATAATATAATTCCCTGTAATGTCTCTATTGTTTTCAACTTAGAACAAAAGCAAAACCTTGTAAAGCTGAAAATAGAAATATCCTTGAATTCTCTTTCAATCTTTCCATCTCTCTCCACTCATTCTTCGATCCCCAAGAGAGAGTGCCCCTGGGGGACTTTAAATACTTTATTGGGCTGTAACATTACCTTAATGTCTCTCAGCATTTCATCTGCCTAAAGCGTAATGGGGAGTGATGGCAGCCATGTTCCTTTGCTAAAATGACCTGAAACATATGTGTATTCCTTTTTCACAGGTGTGTGCATCTGTGTGTATATGTGTGTTTTCTTAAAAGTAATTGGAACATGATGATTTAGAGACATTTGTTTATATGCTGTATATTTATTTGAGTTTATTTATTTAGCTATATCCTGCTAATAGTAAACACTTCAATATGGATTGACACAGAGGGTCTAAAATTAACACTCGCCCAGTGCCAAATTGGCTTTAGTGAGTAAATAAAACCGCTAGTGGACGATAACAATAGTAGAAGAATAGAGAAGTTAATCTAGGATGATTAAAGCTTTTTCTTTTCTCCTATATTAAATATTACTTGCATCAAGCCACTAAAAAAATATGAGGATCAAAATCATGTTGTCTCATCATATTTTTATGGCAGGTGCAGTTTCATCTTCAGTGACACAGTGCAACGAATATACACAGATAAAAAAAGCATTAAATAATCCAATTGTCACAATGACAAATATAGGCTACTACAAAATCATGCAAATCATGGCCGGTATGTTTTCTCAATTCAATCACAATAGGCAGGTCTGGTGAAAAGTAAATTTTGAACTTTTTGAAAGTTTACATCAGATCTCAATCGGGATAGAAATTCATCATATCATCATATCTTTCCCCACTGTCTCACCTTCTTTCTCTCTCTTTGTCTCTCTCTCTGTCATTCCCTCTTTCTACAGATGAACGATGAGTAGACCAGTGAAAGAGGTCAGACATTAGCAAGGCTATCTAATGACTGTTGCAGCTCGGCATTATGGGATGGGTGATCTGTCAGTGCCTATCAGAGACAGGCCTTCCATTAGGGCTACACCTGAGTGATGGGACACACACACACACACACACACACACACACACACACACACACACACACACACACACACACACACACACACACCATTCAGACAACTCAACATAACGGTTGCAGCACTGCTATGCATCATGTGTCATTCTGGAGCCCTCTATTTAATGACCCTGTCCATCCACTCACACACATCCCTCAATGTAAATTACACCTAACCCAAGAGGACAGGCAGCAGGATAGTGAGAAGACAAGATAGAAAGACAGTGTGAAAGGAGACGATCTTTATTAAACTGAACACGAGAGGAGGTTTATCAGACATGCATGCAAGAGAATCAGACATATGCATAGGGAATCTATATGTGCCCTTTCAGCATTACTTATTCAGGTGCTGATAGGTGTATGTGTGTATCTGTGTATTAGTATGAGTGTCACATTGGTGCAAATATCTCCTATAGCAGTACATGGCACTACAAACGCCAAGGTCATAGGTTCAATTCCCAGGGAACACATAAAGGGGTTAAAAGCATTAGGCAAATGCATACATGCAAATGAGAGCATGCATAGGTGTGTATTGGTGATAGTGACAGAGCTCTTTGTATGGTTTTAGTATATTACACAATATGTGTGATGTCATGAATCTATGTGAGGTCACCTTAACTGTCTGAGCACATTATTAATGCTTCAGCTCTGAATCTGTCTCTCTCTCTGATTTTATCAGTTGTCAGCTTCATCGCTCAGTAAAACTGAATCTATAATTTGTTGCAGGGACATTCGTCACACTATCCAATTACCCCTCCCTCTATCAGTTCTTTCATGTATATATGTGGGTAGTACACAATAATTACTTTTTGAAAAGTTGACATTGTGCAGTGTGATGTACTTTTTTAAACAGTTAAATATTATTAATTCTTTCCAAATCAACTGTTTACATTTACAATCAATTACATTTCTAACTTGTTTTTTTTTTTTCGGCAAACATGTCAACTACCCATCCATCCCACCCCTCTATATTATGATGAGATCATCACGCTTTCTGTTTCGTAGCCCCCTCACTCCTCGATTATTGACGAGAACAAATCACCTTTTCTTTCATCCCTTCTTTCTCGTCTTCTGTGCCCCTCTCTTTCACTGTCAGGCCATCTGTCATCTTATTCCCGGTTATAATGCAACCCGTATGAGTTGATTGGCCTGAGATGGCCTCCACACACTTTCATTTAGCCTCTCTCCCCCTCAAACATATGCTCTGTCTCTGTCCCTCTCCTCTATCCTATTCCATCTCTCTCCCTTTCTGTCCCTCCTTCCTCGCCTCAGCTCCTTATTGCTCTATCAATCTCTCCTAGCAGAAGATCAATACATGCTTGCTTGCTTTCCTTCTCTGTCTCTCTTTTCTCGCTCACTCTTTGTCTTCCTCTTCACCCCGGGGGGGGGGTTGGGGGACTCTATTGGGAAAAAGAAAAAATATTGATCTTAGGCTGCCATTATCATTAAGAACAACAGTTTTTTTGCACCATAGAAATCTCTTAATTACATTTTTAATTGTGTATGTTGTTTAATAAGTTTGTACTGATTGATATATGTAAGCTGGTTCCAAATGTTGTTTTTTTCTAAATCTCTCATAAAGGTGGATTTTTCAATGTTATTTTCTCCAATCGCAGCCTTATTTTAAGAGAACATTTTAAGTAAGCCATTTGCAGCTTGATTCCTTAGAAACAAATTAACACTGTGGCTCAGTGGCACTATCAAAATATTGCTCTGTTTGTTTGAGCACCTTAACCAGCCCAATATAGCAGTATTGGCTCAACCAATGGTGCAAGTTTAGGACGGGACTATCTGTTTGAACGACAAATAGTAGATGGAGTGGTGTACTGGAAACATGTTGGAAAACAGTAATTATTTTTGCAATTCTTTTTAGTGCTGCACAAAATATACACTTCACCTTTAAAATGCATTCTATGGCAAAATGATCATATGTGAAATCATCATGTTTCAAACAATTCACGCACCCTGAAATCAACCCCTTTTAGCTACATGTTTTTTTTTTAATAGGAAAGGCAGTGTGGGATAGATGGACAGTCTCTTCAATGGACTGTACTGCAGTTTAAAGTGTTTTTGGATAGTTCCGCAGCAAAACATTGAAAAAAATATCTTTCAAGAACATTCAGTACACAAAAGACTCAAGACAATATGCGTTGTGAAAAATCAGATGTGATCAAGGAGCTTTTTACAGCTTCATGCCGTTCACGCCAATGAAGAGATGGTAAGCGGAGGCAGACTGGCCATCGGGAAAACTGGGACTTTTCCTGATTGGCCCGACGAGAAACGGGGCCGCGATATGCCATAGTGGGCCGCGATGTGATTAAGGGGGCCACGATACGGTGCCGCAATATGCCGAATGGGACAGTGAAACACATTGCCACATACACATAGTAAAATTTAAATCATAGTCTGTTTTTATCCATCATGTTTGTTGAAATTTCCCTGAAACTTAGTATATTTGATATTGTATCCATACTTTCAGTTAAAAATATCTTTGCATGGTAAGCGTGAGTATGATGAAACCGGTGTTCTATTTAAAAATAGAGTTGGGCAATGAATGTACTTTTAAAAGTGAACTTACATTATTGATTTTTCTGGTTGAGAGCTGCAGAGCACATTTGGCGATCTCTCACGCACACACACATATTGACCTGTTTCAGTGACGTCACTTTGTCCTCGCAGCCACCATATTTGTGACAATCAGCATTTGGAAAGAATGGCAGTTAATGTAAAAACACCAGAAATAAGATATAAAGAAAAACATAACTATTTTATTTTGATCCATGCTAAGTCACATTAAAAGTTCATATGGGTCTGAAATTGTGTGGACATTTAAAGATAATTTACTTACGATTAATCTGCGAATGTCAGCGAGTTTGATGTGTGACTAATGAGTACACACACACACCAGTTCATCACTGTAAACATCTTTCATTCAGAATATACAAATGTTTTTGTTTTGTTTTCGGTCTTGTTTGGTTACAATAATTCAAAACGTCTGTGATGATCCCATCTGTATAAATGCATGAGCTGCTTTTAACTCCTAATGAAGGCTTTTGTTGCATCCCACAGCACAGCACATAGAAGATATATGCAGTTTTGGTCACAAATATGGCAGCGCGGTCATACAGTGATGTCACATGAAACTGGTCAACGAGCCCATGCACAGAGAGTGAGAGAGTTTAAAAAAAATATTTTGAAAGAGTGTGCACTGTGCTCTGAGTCAGAATGTATAATCACATGAGAACATGTATAGACTTGAAAACTGATGCACAGTATCAAATACACTATGATAGTCCTAACTTTAGAGAGCACATCTATATGAAGACAAAGCCAAAACCCAAAATTTTTTATACCATTTTAAAGTCCTTGCCAGATGCTTTTTTCAGGTCCGAAAAAGAGAACATGTCTGGGAAAAAGAGTACGTACTGTGTGGTCACCCAAGCCATAATGCCATAACAGATCACAAAAAAACTTACAGCTAAGAGCTAAAAGAACCCTGACATAAAAACATTGCATTCAATTTAGATTTTGTGACATCCCTGCAAAGATAGGACACACATCACAGCCCATCGGTAGACAGAAAGGCCTGCCAGCTCTCCAATTACAAAAGGCCTACATACACACACACACACTGGTGGGTAACACACAAAAGCTAATTTGACAAGCTAAAATAATGCCCATTAATATCCTTTTACTCCAGCAGCGCAAGGTAAATATTTCCACTACCCTAGTATAAATAGCACACCAATATTTGAACAGCTGAGAGAGAGAGCCCCAGAGAGACAGTGAGTGAGTGAGAGAAAGGAAGAAAGAGAGATCTTTATCCTTTATACATGTTTATACATATTCATAAACTGTCACTCTTAACAAGACACTGAGGCTGGAATATTGACTCACTGCCCCCTTAGTATGTGTCTCTCCGGCTTTGCAGGAGAATGAGATAATGAAAAAGTATCAGTAGATTTTGAGCCGCTTGTCTGGAGTGCTGAATAGTTGTCTGACAGCTTTTGTAGTAAGGTGCTGAGGATCTGAAAGTAATTCATCAAACCCTGATCAGTAATGAATGCACACTAATCCCTATAACAGTGTTAGGAGGCCTGAGGGATAATGGGGATTCCTGTCCAGATATGACAATGGCATGTCAATCAAACTCACCCATTAGGTGCCACTTGCTCTGTGAAAAACTTCATAAAGGCAAAGCGCTCCAGACATTTCATCATGAGAGAGTGTGGGAAAGAATTTTAAGTAGGCGAGTTATTTCATTTGCTTTCTACATGTCGACGTGGGATGGTATCAGGGGTTCCATCAGAAGGAGGTATAATGTGGAAAAATCCCCTTTTAAAAAGACCAGCGTGAAGCTCCATGCTGGTTCAGGCTATTTTATACTTGTTAGTGCTGGTTTGGTGGTGGTCCAACTGGTGCATCCTCCTTAAGCATCCCAAGGTAGGGACTATAATTCATAATACAACATATGGAGGTGACATCTATGCTGGTCTTCTCAGCAGGGTTTTGCACATCAAGAACAAAGGATCGAACTCTCACCCTCCTTTGGTCTTCCAGTCCACTTTTCTCTGAGCTGTGCATCCTACAGAGACAAGAATTCCAGTTTGTCTTCTCACTGGCTTTCTGTCTGAAGTTGAATTTGGTGGTATAGCTTGAGCTTATTGTTGTGGAGAGGCAGCGATTGATTCTGTCAGTCAGGTGACTGCCTCACCAACTCACTCAACCACAAGGCTATTGATTGAGTGTGGTGAAACACTTGGAGAGAAAGAAGTGGTTGTCAAACTGTTATTGATACACCACGCCATGCCTACATGCACACACACACACACACACACACACAAGTCATGATTTTTTTTTTTTTTTGTTTAGTTTTTTTGCAAAGAGGGAAGGATTATTTTTATGTGGCTTCAATGAGGGAATGTCAAACCATTCCATATCTAGCTTACAAAGCCAATAAAGGACACCTGAAGTGGGCAAACATAATTGTATCTTACAAAGCAGATGACACAGTTATTTTAAATAATTCTTGTCAGTGAAGCAGAGGAACAAACAAGGAACGGCCTTGAAGGATAATGCAGAGATTAGCTGAGATTCATGTTAGATTCTGTTAGTGGAAAAATTGCCCTGAGAATAATTTTATTGCTCAGATGTTGCTCTTTCAATTGTAGTTATTTTATAGTCACAGTATGTTTCATTTAATTATCAAGTCTCTCAAATTAAAAGAGATACAAATAGAAACAGAGGCGATTTCCAGAAAGTGAGCATAGATCAAATAATTTAGTCGTGGAAGAATTTGATGAGAAATGTTTGAGTTCAGTTCGAGTTTGACTTTTGATTGTAGACTACGGTATCTTGGCAAATCTGAGAAAAGTTTGTGACTTATTTCCACAGATTATGTATTATGTGTTAACATGAACCGTGTTATCAGCTTTGCCTTTACTCCCATATACAGTACATACTATGTTGCTTACTGACCATGCAACATAATTTCATTGCAACACTTGAGTATATAACAAACATGGCATCCGAGGAGGACTTGGCTTGCTGTATTTCCAGATATTCCAGAGTTGTTTTTGTGTTTGTTTCCTAAACTTTCCATAGCGACCTGCAAGAAGTGCACTGCAATAATGAGGTTTCCCTCTTATGTACATCTCCGGGATTCCCCAATGTAATTAAGCGCATATATGACAAGAGGGACATTTGTGGATATTTGAAACTGGTGCAAATACTGTAAATGGGTATAGTTTATACTGTATGTGCTTTTCCCTTTTCCTGCTGTACTCCCAGAAATTTTTAATTCTTTCCATTTTTTATATGATGTAGGGCTCTATCATATGATGTTAGTTAGTCTGTTCCAAGCACATGGGCACTGTTCATATACCTGCAAAAACTGGGGATGTGCATGGATTTGGTTTACTGTTTGACGCACCACTATTCAAATACCAAAATCACTATTTGGTTATTTTACATGTGCAATAGAGGTCTTCAACCCAACCTGAATTCGACGAGTTCAGACAAACTGTTTTAAAACTGTTTTCAAGTATAAGGCGAATTAGTGTCTGTTCAAATTTGCTTTTGTGTGCGTATGCGCTGTTTTTCTATATACTGCTAAAACGCACTGCATGGACATCTTTGACTGTTGTGCTGAATTTCAGTTTTTTCTTTCAGCATCTTGCTCAGGATCACCTAATTTTTAGACACCAAGTAAAGTTTAAAATTAACTTTAATTTTTATAAACTCATCTCGAAACACCTGTTGTGTTTCATTCGTTGAGCTGCATTGTGAAGAATTCAGGTTGCAAAAAGGGACTTCATGTGACTGACTATTACACCATTAAACATGATTCAAGGTTCTTTTTCACCAGACAAAATTTAGCACTTGATAAATAGTAAAGGCGGTTTTACATGGGAACTGGTGGGTGGCAGGCTTTGCTTGTGATTTTGCCACCTCACATGTGTACAGACGTTTCCCATTCACAAGAGAAGTGGTGCGAAACGCACCATTAGATGTGTGTGGCAGGGCACAACCTCTCGTTTAAATTTTACAGGGTTTTTTTGGGGGGGGTACTACACTGTTACAGGAAGTACCCCCCCATTTTTTATCTTTCTGTTTCCCTCCCCTTGTCCCCTCCCTCATCCAGGTAGACAGGGATGACCTGCCGGCAGACAGGGCTTAGGACACGCCCTCCCCCAGGGAAAGGGGGGTCAAAGAGTCTTGTAATAGAACATTTTCATGATATTAATGTCCTGACTATACATTGTGATCGGTCGAATGCCACTTTGGTGAATAAAAGTACCAATCTGTATTATTTCAAACTTTTGGCCAGTGTACATTAAAGGGTAAATTAATTTATTTTAATTAATGATTAAGTTGTGAACACTTGAAATTATTTTAATACCTTTTACACAAATATTATATTTCTACAAACTTTATATATACTGTATATATATATATATATATATAAATAAATAAAAAAAGATTTAACATTTTATCATCTCAAACAAGCTTAATTGTCAATGACCCAAAATGTTTTGTTTATTTATATAAAAGGGACATGAACGCACCATTGTTTTCTTTGAAATTCCATGTCAACACAATTGTTTATATTAAGCTTACATCTTTATCCAAAGCAGCTTATAGTGCATTTAATTTTACATTTTAAAGTATAACATTTCATCAGTATATGCATTTCCTGGGATTCAAACCCCTGACCTTGGTATTGTGTAGCGCCATGCTTAACCAGTTGAGCTACAGGAATGCAAGAAGGTTATAGGAATCATTCAGTACCATAGCAGGCTATTATAAAGCACCATGGTAATACCATCAAACAATAAACATGATGTGTGGAATTTGTAATTCTTCGAGCGCCATGAGACCTTCAGGCTTACATTGAGTAGGACATTTCAAAATGGCTGCTGTGTGTGTGTGATTACTTGGGAATGAGTGATGGCAAGAGAACTAATAGAAGCCATCTGTCCCAGTAATGAACATACTCGTCTCAACGAGCTGTTTTTAATTAAGGCCCACTGCATTAGCCGTGATACGTTTCTTATCAGCAGTCTCCGTCATTATGCAAATATAATAAAGATCATCAAGCAGCATAAAAATTAATAACAGAAGTGGCTGCCAAGTTTTGTTTGATGGCTCTACCAAAGCTTTTGTATTGCCACACTTGTCATTGTTGTGGTTTATGTTAAAGGTGGTTTGGAGGTCAGGTTATGGCTGAAAGTTGAATCAAGGAACAAAAACAAAAACAGGTTTTATTCAAGCAAGTTCATAAGCCAGTCACCAGTAGTGTAATGTCTGATTCTTGAACGTTGAAAGAATCGTTCTTTTGAGCCGATTCTCAGCAAGTAACTCAAAATTCTAACTAAATTGAACTTTACTTCCAGGTTGTTGATGTAATACGTGCAGCTGAAGTGCTTAGTGGCTACACAGCACATCGAACTGTGCGAGTCAAAAAGAACCGAATGAGCCTATCCTACTAACTGTAGAAGTTTTAGAGGATTACTGAGGACTTGTTAATGGCAGTAGCCCAATAAATAATTTATAAGCTTAAAGATGTTTGTTTCTGTGTTATTTTTTAATGAAGGTCTCGAGACTTACAGTAAGTAGGCATTTTTATTTGATGATGTTACAACTACAAATTATTAACAACATATACATTTTCTAGTTGTGTTTGTATTTTTTTAATTAGACTTAATGAACTGTGTAGCTAACTGTGATGGACATTTGCAAGAAATCTGAAATTCATTAATGTATCAGCAACAACATACTAAAACAATGCTAAATACAGACGACTAGTAGCCTGAGACCAAGTTTGAAATGAATGAGTTGGAGAGTTTCTAGACCGGTTATTGAACCAAAGAAGCTGTTCGAAATTAATGTATCAAACCTACATGCTGAATTGGACTACTAGACTCATAAACAACCAAAAACTATGGAAGAGCATATTAATGAGCCTGTGTGTAAGAGAACTTGAACGAGCCTGGGGCGAAATACAAGTTTCTTTAATAACAAACACAACGTACTGGAAATATTTTTATGATAAGTTTTATTAAATAACATTATTAAGGGTCCCACGTGATGCCATGCGAAGGGCAGATGTATGATAGACAGCTCTGCGCACTTTGCTCATTTTTAAAAATTATTTTCATGATATAATCTGGTGAAATTCGATCCACCCAGTTTTACATTTGCTGTTTGAGGTAATCATGACAAAGAAGTCAAAATCCTCGGGCTCTGGAGACATTAAAAGACACTTACATGTTCAAGATGAAAGCCCAGACAGGCCTGTTGACAAGGGACTCCAGCATCAACTGTCCAACATGTCGGTGATGCTGAAGATAGTTGCTGACTTGGAGGATCTCACTGTAATACATCGATCGATTTTGGTGATGGAGTTAGTAACAAGAGTGGCAGATGCTGAGAAACAAATCGATTATCTGGAGTCATCAGAAAGGGAATTATCCGCCCGCGGCCAAGATAGACTTGGAAAATTATTTTGAAAAATTTTAAGATTTGGTAAATCCAAGCCGAAGGAATAATTTGCAGATTATTGGAATTCCTGAGAATGAAGAAGGCAGAGATATGGTGAAATTTCTGGACGAGCTCTTCCTCAGAGGGACAATACTGGCCGAATTTCTGAGATCATCTGATAAAGATCTCATGTTGCACCAGGCGAGGAGTAAAGGAAAGCTTTCTTGGAAGAACACAATATTTTCTTGTTCCCAGACTTTGCAAACTTGACCAGAGAGAAATGTGAACGTTTCAAGGAATGCAAGAAACTCTTGCATCAACATAAGATCGCTTTTGCACTGATGTTTCCTGTCAGACTGAGAATAAACACCAAGGACAGTAGCAAAGTATTTACATGTCCTAATCAGGCAATGTCTTTTATCGAATCAGTGGGTGAGTAATCCATTGGGTGTTTCTATTGTGAGTGGATCGACTCGCTGTTCTTACACTGACTTTCGAAAGGAAGCTGGACACCATTTTTGTTTCTTTTTGTGTTGGCTCCACCGAGCGGCTGGAGTTTGTTTTGTTTTGTGGAATTACACTTTTCCTTAAAGAAACTTTGGCATTGATGGAAGATCACTTTTACAATGAAGTTCCTGGCCAGATTGAGTATAGACACTACAGATAACCACAAAATATCTACATGCCCACACAAAGGATGTCTTTTATAAAGTTGACGGACTGTATAAATCATGGTATATACTTTTATGCGGCCTCCAAGTGAATTTACTCTTGACTATTCGAGGAACAGGGATGCGGTTTTGTTTCCTTTTGTGTTGGTTCCGCCTAGCGACTGGACTTGTTTTGTGGAATAACATTACTTCGGGACAGTTGTAGATGAATCTGTTTGTTCCTTGCGCTTAGGCTTCCTGTTGGCTGGAGTGTGATATGTGGAGTATTTCCACAGTACATTGGAATGATGACGTCATCTGCTGCGCTCATCAGCTGGCTTACTGAAGTTTAGTTTGTCTGTCTGAGTAAACTGAATGGCTTTATATAGAAAAGGAACACACCTTCGAGACAGCTCTTTGAATGAATCTACACATTATTTGTGTTTACTCTGACTATTGGCTGGGGTTTATTTTACAAAATATTTTATGTTATGTAATTTTTTTATGTTATGTCATTTAGGCAGAATCGTGCAATCCGATGGCAAAGTTGTCGCGGGGCTCTCGTAGGCATACATGGACCTTTTGAGTTTAGAGGGATTGACGCCGGTTGGCGCTGTTGTGCGCAGGAGTAGTGAATAAAGGAAATGTGACATTTAGAACTTTAAATTGCCCTCATTCTCACACCATTATATGTAAGAATATTTGGTATGCAGCATTTAGGAGGAAATTTAGGTTCTCAAAATATGTGAGCTATGGACTAAATTAAACTGTCGTTATTGTACCTTATTAGGTAATTAAATGTATACCGGAATTAGTCATGTTCAACAACCATTATAAATTATATAAATTACAAATAACAAGATTATTTGTCTTAATAGATTCTCCACCATTGAAATCGTAATACAACATCTAGTTGTATCAGCTCACACTTTCTACTGTAAGGAGAAGGTGCCTCATTCATCAAAAAATCCAAAGCACGAGAACTTGTGAAGTTGGAAGGAAATATTAAAAGTGCAGAGGCAGAGCTGAAGCACCATATGTAATCTGATGGCCTCAGAGAATTATCCTGATAGACATACAGATATAATACCATTTTGTCACGGAAGGTGGAGTTTTGGTTATTCAGGGCAAGACAGTCATACTTTGAATCGGGGGACAAAGCAGGAAAACATTTGGCTAGATATATAAAGCAGGGGATAGTCTTTTTCTACCATTCCCTCAGTGAAATCTGCTAGTGGTGACATTTTTACAATGGCCATTGATATTAATAATGGTTTCAAAGAATTCTACTTTGATCTTTATAGTTCCACGTCTTTGTCTACTGATGAAGATATCAGAAACTTTGTGGAACCATTAGAACTTCCTAAATTGATGACTGAGCAAAACAATTCTCTTGATTCTGAGATAACCTTGGAGGAGCTTGATGAGATAATTAAGGCCTTGTCTACAGGCAAGGCTCCGTGGCCAGATGGTATTTACCGCTGAATTGTTTTGTTCTTATGCTACAGAATTGGCTGCACACTTGTTAGAAGTTTATACGGAATCATTAAAGAATAGAAAGCCATGACACAAGCCCAGATCAGTCTGATTCTTAAAAAAGGCAATGATCCAAGTGAGTACAAAAGTTACCATCCAATTTCCCTGATCCAGCCTGAACCTGATGGTACGGGCCGCAGGTATTCTGATAACATTAGGCGTTTCATCAATATCATGTGGTCAGTGGTGAATGATCAGACTCCGGGCACTGCCATCAAACTTGATGCCGAACAGGCATTGGATATGGTAGAATGGGATTATCTTTTTAATATTTTGGAAATGTATGGGTTCGGGAGTATATTTATTGGTTGGATTGAGTTAATTACAAACACCCTGTAGCAGCAGTACAAACAAATTGACTAATTTCAGATTATTTTACTCTGAAAAGGGGCACCCGGTAGGGTTGCCTTCTTTCCCCATTATTGTTCTGTCTTGCCCTGTGTCACGATCCCCTGTTGTCCTCACTGTGTCCTCTGTTTCTCTAGTCACGTTCATGTCACGTTTCCATGTGGTCCGTCCCGTGTTTTCTGTTTCACCCTCGCCAGTCACGTTCCATGTCACTCTTCCTTGTTATCCGTCCCGTGTTTTCTGTTTCACCTAACACGCTCCCTGTCATTTCTTCCTTGATGTCCGCCTGTGTTTCACTGTCTCTGTTAAAACTACACTTCCCTTCTTCCTCACTCCTCATCACCGCTGTCACAGCATTATTGTCCGCACCTATCGCATATTTTGTTATCACTGTGTATGTCTACTTAAACCCCGTCGTTTCCTCTCTCCGTTGTCGATCGTTACCGTTTCATGTTTATGCCTATGTGTAATCTCTCGTGTTTTCTCCAGGTTTTCCCAGCCCTTCGTGGATGTTCTGTCGACTCGTGTTCAGCTTTGTGTTAGTTTACTTTTCCCCTTGTGGACCTTTTATTTGCTCCAGTGTTTGTTTGTTTTGTATTCAATAAAAAAACGCATTTGGATCCGCACCTCTTGTCCGTCCTGTCCTGCTTTCACACCAGGCATTACACCCTGGAACCATAAGCAGCCGTGATAAGAAAGGAGGATGATTTCCAGGGGTGGTGGCGGAGGTGTGGAGCATAAGATTCTGCTTTACACAGATATTTTATTATTTTTCTCTAACCCTACTAGATCTATGCCTTGCCTTCATAGAATTATTACTTCCGAATTCTCAGGATACAAAGTCAATTGGGCTAAATCCATAGCATTGGCTCTGACAGCATACTGTCTAGAACCGGCCTTCCAGCCAGCCGCCTTCCAGTGGCCCAAACCTTTTAATAAAAAGATTTTCGAGCGATATGGACAGGTGGGATTCATTGCATTAATCGATGATTAGGAAGGTTAATGTTATTAAAATTAATTGTATTCCAAAATTCAACTACATGCTAAAGTCACTCCCTATAGTTGTCCCCATCTCTTATTTCAAGTAATTTGATAGCATAGCGAAGTCCTTCATTGGTAATGGTAAACGTCCCAGGTTAAATTTCAATAAGTCACACAGGCCGATTGACAAAGGTGGGTTAGGCCTACCCAATATTTTGTTTTAATATTATGGATTCAGACATCTACTCATTGGTCTCTTCCACCTGAGAGAGCCCCCTTGGTTTTGTATTGAAAAGGAAGTTCTTGCCCCTATCTCGCCACTGCAAAGCCTTTCGATCAAACTATTCTGAGAAGTTAAGTCACAAACTGTTGTTTCGCATGTACATTCGGTATGGACAAAAGTGTCCAGAATGTTTAAATCGGAAATGTATTTAAATGTTGCCTCGAGCATATGACAGAACCCAAGATTGTGTATCGGTAAGTCCCCTTTCTGCTGTTCGGAGTGGATTGTAAGGGGGGGTTACTACAATTGGTTACCTATATGAGAGTGGAGTGTTGAGATCGTATGAAAATCTGGTTCAACATTTTGGGATCCCCAGATCTCAGTTTTATAGGTATTTACAACTGTGCCACCTGCTTTATACTGTTTTTGGGAGTAGCATACACCCCCTAAAGTGGCAGATACTCTGGGAGTGGTGATTACTGCTTTTGGAAAAGGTCATGAGGCATCAGTGTATTACTCCCTGTTAATTCAGAGTCTGGGGGATGGAGCTTCAACTTCTCTGAAGAGATTATGGGAGAAAGATTTCGACTTGGTATTGGAGGAGGGAGTGTGAACTAGGATTCTAAAAAACATCAAGTCTACATCTAGAGATGCAAGGGTGCGTCTGATGCAATTTAAGATTTTTTATCGATTATATTGGATCCCCTCTTAGATTGTACAGGCTGGGTTTAAAAGACACACCCACCTGTTGGCGATGCCAGTTGGAGGATGGTGATTTAATACATGCTTACTTGTCTTGTTTGAGGATTCAGGAGATTTGGTTGAGAGTCCAGAATTTTGTTTGTGAGGTCCTGGGCACTCAGGTACTGTTCTGTCCCAGACTTTGCATGTTGGGTGATGGGGTGTTATTGATATAGCCAAAGGGTATTTAAAGCGGTGGGTCCTCACTGGCGTGATGATTGGGAGACAGATTATTTTGAGGGGATGGACATTGATGAGCACTCCCTCTTTTTATGAATGGTGCACCGAACCGGGCAAGGCTTTTCTTTTGTCAGTTTTTTTTTGTGTGTGTGTGTGTGTGTGGGGGGGTTTACTACTGGTGCCCAATGATGGGTGAGGAGGGTATGATGGCACAGAAGATGAATGATCCAAGGAGGATGATCAGGAGGCCTAGGGGGCAGCTTCAGGGCTGGGAAAGCATCCAGAGGCCTGGAGGGCGTCTTCAGGCCAGGGACTGGGTCAGGAGGCCTGGGAGGTGGCCACAGGGCAAGGACTGTGTCAGGAGGCCTGGGAGGTGGCCACAGGGCAAGGACTGTGTTAGGAGGCAGACCGCAGGAGGAGGAGACTCTGGGGAAGTGGGCAGAGCTGAGGGAGGCAGAGCCGAGGGAGGCTCGAGGAGAGGAGCGTAAATAGGCGGATAGCCGTGGAAGGCTCAGGGCTGAGACCCATGGAGAATGACCTCTGTGGTCGTGAGCATGGGCAGAGACTTGGGAGGAGTCCTTTTCATTCTCTTCCTCTTCCGGCCAGCAGGGAGTGTAGATACAGGGAAGGAGGCAACAGGCATTGGCTCTGGTACGGTTGAGGCTACAGGCACTGGCTCTGGGACGGTCGAGGCTACAGGCACTGGCCCTGGGACGGTCGAGGCTACAGGCACTGGCCCTGGGACGGTCGAGGCTACAGGCACTGGTCCTGGGATGGTCGAGGCTACAGGCACTGACTCTGGGATGGTCGAGTCTACAGGCACTGGCTCTGGGATGGTTGAGGCTACAGGCACTGGCTCTGGGACAGTCGAGGCTACAGGCACTGGCTCTGGGATGGTCGAGGCTACAGGCACTGGCTCTGGGATGGTCGAGGCTACAGGCACTGGCTCTGGGACGGTCGAGGCTACTGGCACTGACTCGTTAACCATGGCAGGCACGGGCACTGGCTCGTTAACCATGGCAGGCACTGGCTCTGGGACAGGCACTGGCTCTGGGACAGTCGAGGCTACAGGCACTGGCTCTGGGACAGTCGAGGCTATAGTCAATGGCTCGTTAACCGTGGCAGGCACGGGCACTGGCTCGTTAACCATGGCAGGCATGGTCATGGGTAATGACCCGGGGTTCCCACCATAATTCACAGCATATGGGGGAAATGTAAATTCCGTGGTCGCTACCGCTGACTGTGGTAGGGAATCGACCACCGGAACCTGGAGGGGATGAGAAAGTGAAGGGTAATGTATATTCAGAGTGGATAGGATGTAATTTGCCAAGGAAAGATTTTCCGCCTCTGGAAGTGCTGTGGGTCTGTGACAGTTTAATCCCATTCCATAAATGGGCTTGATGTAATTGTCCAGTACAGATGTAGAAGCAGCGATGGGAAGGAACTTGGTTGAGTATTCCAAGAGGGGAAGATCCTGCCTGAACAACTAAATGAATAACACTGTTGGTTCCATGCTCATGTGGGTTTGAACGAGTGGAAGAGGATTAGAGGGATCGCTGGAGTAGAGGTGGACTTTTGGGAGAGCAGGTAAGCATATCCGTATTCTTTGTTTTTGGTCAGTCCTTCTGTAACGTTGGTGTCTATGAGTGGAAGAAGAAGAGAAGACGCAGGAGTGGAATCTTTAAATCTTTTAATTATAAACACTGGAGTGGAATAAACGCTGGAGTGGAACAAACAATAGAAATAACTTCAACAAAATAACAAAAAAGGAAACACTTTATCATCATAAACTCACCACAACACTTCAATAATGCAACGTAACACTTCAAGGACTAACAAATGATGAACAAATCAATAGGGTATGTATACACAGGGAAACTAATGAGGGAATGGATGGCAGCTGCTGATGATGAACCATGGAAGTGATTAGGGCAGTGAACTCTGGGAAACGTAGTGCAGGGGAAAACTTCAAAATAAGAGTCCTTGAAGAAACTGAGGGAGACAGACTGTGACAACATGTAATCAATATTTGTCAGCCGTAGGCTATTTCACATGCAGGATCACAGAATGAAACACTGATGACAATGAACACACTTGTTATTGTAACTTAACTGAATAAAAGGTAATAATGTCACAGTTTGGCCTAACTGTGCCTCCCCTGACTATCTGTTTTCCCTGTGTTGGAAAAAAGCCGACTTAACACTGCCGAAAGACCTGACAGCACTATGAAACTCAATATGCTACCATGAGTAAATGGAAAGGACATGGAAATGCAAGAAAGCAACCATAATACTTCCCAGGGAGAAAGACGATTAATCCAAATCATTCTCTCCCTTTCATTTGCCATTCACCCTAACACTCTGTACTTATTCCATACTGTATATGTTATTGGTTTTGTGTGTGCGCAGCACACTCTGCTTTGCTTCAAAGACTATTTGTGTGTGTGTGTGTGTGTGTGTGTGTGTGTGTGTGTGTGTGTGTGTGTGTGTGTGTGTGTATGTATGTGTGTGTGTGTGTGTGTGTGTGTGTGTGTGTGTGTGTGTGTGTGTGTGTGTGTGTGTGTGTGTGTGTGTGTGTGTGTGTGTGTGTGAGTGGAGGGGTTGGGCTGCCCCTTGCTGACCCCGTGGTCATTAATCTCTTTCCTTGTCAGGGTAATGGATGATGATGGACAAGCCAATGTTTGTACGTATCACTGCACACATACTCTAAAAACACTCTGGGTGCCCCACTGACAACCACACACACACACACACACACACACACACCCTCAGTCATTCAGTGTTTGACAGTGTCTAAAGCAATCAGTCAGTGACTTGCTGTTAAATTTGCACTCTGTGTGGGGGGGTTCTGAGTACATTTTTAGGTTACAAACTGATAATTACAATGCTATATATGTGATTTATGAGGACAATTCTAGTGTCCCCATAATTCAAATTGCTTTAAAACATATTAAACAATGTTTGTTTTTTTAAATGCAAAAATGCAGAAAGATTCTATGAGGGTTAGGTTTAGGGGAATGGTTAGGGAATAGAATCTATAGTTCGTACAGTATAAAAATCATTATGCCTATGGAGAGTCCTCATCAGGATAGCCGTACACTCTGCTTTGGTTCAAAGACTGTGTGTGTGTGTGTGTGTGTGTGTTTGTGTGAGCATGTATTTATCACTTTGTGGGGACCAAATGTCCCCATAAGGATAGTAAAACCCGAAATTTTTGACCTTGTGGGGACATTTTGTCAATCCCCATGAGGAAAACAGCTTATAAATCATACTAAATTATGTTTTTTGAAAATGTAAAAATGCAGAATGTTTTCTGTGAGGGTTAGGTTTAGGGGTAGAGTTAGGTTTAGGGGATAGAATATAAAGTTTGTACAGTATAAAAACCATTATGTCTATGGAAAGTCCCCATAAAACATGGAAACACAACTGTGTGTGTGTGTGTGTGTGTGTGTGTGTGTGTGTGTGTGTGTGTGTGTGTGTGTGTGTGTGTGTTGTGTTGTGTTGTGTTGAGGCTTGTGTTGTTTTGTGTTGTGTAAAAGTGTTTACAGTAAGTCCTTTCTGTGATACAGCATATCCACTGTATGTAGCTCAACTAACTCAGTTTGGCATACAAGCAAACAGTAATGCCTATGCCACAGTCACCCCCTCTGGTGTTGGAGTGGGGAACTTAAGCCAATAGTGTCCACTCACTCTGAAACTCTGAGTATTAGCATCTGTAAAGGGAAAAAATGCCAATAAAGGACATAGATAAACAAGCACTTACACTACGTTTCTGTCAAACAGGGGCAAAAAAATGCATCCAACAATTAGCCAACAATGCGTGATTTGCGTAAAAGACAAATGTCTCATGTGTGGAATTACTTTGACAATGACAAAAAGTTTGTAAACTTTGCATTGCTATAATTTCATAAGGTATAGCTACAGTTAAAACTTTTAACACATCTCATTTAATTACTCATTTAAAGGTTTGACACAGCAAGGAATATGATGAGTTTGCTAAAGCTAAAGTGGCTGCTACAGCTACCAAGAAACAAGCTTCATCATTCAGTATTGAGTTAACGTGAGTTAAAGGAATATTGTGGGTTCAGTAAAGTTATGCTTAATCGCCAGCATTGGTAGTATAATGTTGATTACTAAAAAAAAATATTTTGACTCGTTCCTCCTTTTCTTGAAAAAAAAGATGCAAAAATCAAGGTGACAGTGAAGCACTTCCAACAGAAGTGAATTGTGAAGATCTTTTGAGGGTTAAAAGGCAGAAATGTGAAGCTTATAATTTTATAAATGCATATACTTTACTCTGTGAAAACATGTATAATTTGAGCTGTAAAGTTGTTTAAATCATCATTTTTACAGTCATTTTAGGGTTTACAGTGAATTACTTCATCATGTCAGCAAAGTTGTAAAATTGTATATGGCTTTACACAAAAAAAGATTTGTAAGCGATTTTATCACACTAAAATCATGTAAGCACGCATATAGTCTTGTGGCTGTTAAAGTTTACAGATTGGCCCCATTCACTTCTATTGTAACTGCCTCACTGTAACCCATATTTACTGTAACCAGCTTAACGTGAGCCAAACATGAGGCTAGTCAAGTCAAGTCAAGTCAATTTTAATTGTATAAATAAATTTTATTTGTCGTTTCAAAGCAGCTTTACAGAATATTAGCATTAACAGACGATAAGAACTGTAATGTCTATAAAGTCGATTAATCATCATTGTGTAATTTAGATAAAATACGAATTTTAATAGTGTTTATAAATAATTAAATGATAATTGTATTAATAACCCCAGTGAGCAAGCTGTAGGCTGACTGTGGCAAGGAACACAAAACTCCATAAGATGTAGATTAATGGAGAAAAATAACCTTGGGAGAAACCAGACTCACTGTGGGGGCCAGTTCCCTCTGGCTAACATTATGAATGTAATGTAAATATTAATTATGTATAGGTAAAATCATGGTTTAAAATTATTAAACTAAGTGATAAGGGTCATTGATTAAACATAGATTGTATTTGAACTGTAAGATTAATGACCAAAGTCTTTGAAGTCCATCTTGATTAATTGCAGAAGTTCACATAGATGCAATTGTCCTTGTTAATTGGCTGATGAAGGCTTTTGTTGGCAATTGTTAGTCTAAGCATTTCATTTCAGGATCGTAGTCCATAAATAGACCGAGGTGATGCAGGTTGGAGTTGGCATAATTTCATCCTCTGAAGTCCTTCATAATAGATTGAAGTGATGTTTGGCTGGCACCGGCTGCATTTAGTCATCATCATTCTGTGACATGTAGCAGTGGAGTCCAACATGAAGCAGGAATGGTGCTGGATCCAGCCGGTTCTGGTGACCTCAGGGTAGGAGTCCCGAGGTTGAGACAGGGAAACAAATAAAAAGATGTAAGCGTAGATGCCATTGAATTTATTGCAGAGTTAGAGATCATGCTCAATGTTTCTGGTTTCTGGTTCTGGCAGACCCATCTAAAGCAGCCTAATTGTGGGATAAATTAGGTGTATGCCTGGCTAAATAGATGATTCTTTAGTCTAGACTTAAACTGAGAGAGTGTGTCTGCATCTCAAACAGTGTTTGGGAGACTATTCCATAGTTTAGGAGCCACATACGAAAAGGATCTTCCTCCTTTAGTGGATTTTGATATTCTAGGAACTATTAATAGGCCAGAATTTTGCGATCTTAATGAACGTGTTGGAATATAGCGTGTTAGAAGATCACTTAAGTACTGCGGAGCTAGACCATTCAAAGCTTTGTACGTAGTTAACAGAATTTTAAAATCAATACGGAATTTAACAGGTAGCCAATGTAACGATGATAAAATGGGGCTAATATGATCATATTTCTTGGTTCTCGTCAGCACTCTGGCTGCTGCATTTTGAACCAATTGAAGTTTATTTATTGATCTTGCTGGACATCCTCCCAGTAATGCACTACAATAATCTAGTCTTGAGGTCATGAACGCATGAATTAGTTTTTCGGCATCAGCAACCGAGAGCATATGCCTTCATTTAGCAATATTTCTTAGGTGGAAGAATGCTGTTCTACAAACATTTGTAATTTGATTTTCAAAGGACAGATTGGTATCAAATATAACACCTAAGTTCTTTGCTGTTGAAGATGATGTAACAGTACATCCATCTAGAGTCAAATTATATTTTAGTGGCTTATTTTTAGAGTTTTTTGGTCCAATAATTAGAACCTCTGTTTTGTCAGAATTGAGTAGAAGGAAATTTCTGGCCATCCAATCTTTTATTTCATTGATACACTCTGCTAATTTTGAGAATTGTGAAATCTCATCAGGTTTTGAAGAAATATAAAGTTGTGTATCGTCAGCATAGCAGTGGAAACTTATTCCACGATTCCTGATAATATCTCCCAGGGGAAGCATATACATGAAGAAAAGCAGAGGCCCTAAAACTGATCCCTGTGGCACTCCATACTTTACTTTTGTTTGGTTTGACAATTCCTCATTTAAATAGACAAAGTGGTAGCGGTCTGCTAAATATGACCTAAACCATGCTAATGCCACTCCACAAATTCCAACATAATTCTCCAGCCTATTCAAGAGAATGTTGTGATCTATCGTGTCGAATGCAGCACTAAGATCTAAAAGCACTAGAAGAGAAATGCAGCCGCGATCAGATGATAAGAGCAAGTCATTTGTAACTCTGATAAGTGCAGTCTCTGTACTGTGATGAGGCCTAAATCCTGATTGAAATTCTTCATATATACTATTTCTCTGTAGAAATGAACATATTTGGGAGGATACTACCTTTTCTAGTATTTTTGACATAAACGGGAGATTTGAAATTGGTCTATAATTAGCCAGTTCTCCAGGATCAAGTTGTGGCTTCTTAATTAGCGGTTTGATAATTGCCATTTTAAAGTTTCTTGGGACATGTCCTAAGCATAGCAAGGAGTTAATGATATTAAGAAGAGGTTCTGATATTACAGGAGATACCTCTTTTAAGAGCTTAGTTGGTATAGGATCTAACAAACAAGTTGTGGCTTTTGATGTTTCGATAAGTTTTGTTAGCTCTTCATGAACTATGGTGGCGAAGGATTGAAGTTGCACATGAGGGAAATTATTCGACACTGTTTTCTGAGGTGCTATGACAGATGATTGCATAATTCCAATTTTATTTCTGATTATTTAAATTTTATCTGTAAAGAAATTCATGAAGTCATTACTCTTGAGCTGTGACGTAATATCTGGTTCGGTTGAGGCTTTATTCCTAACCAATTTAGCCACAGTACTGAATAAACATCTAGGATTGTTGCGGTTATTTTCTATGAGTTTACTAAAATATGCTGACCTGGCAGCTTTGAGTGCGTGTTTGTAGCTACAGACACTATCCTTCCATGCACCCTGAAATACTTCAAATTTTGTATTTTTCCACATGCGCTCCATTTTCCGAGCTGCTCTCTTGAGAGCATGAGTGTGATCATTGTACCATGGTGCAGGGCTTATTTCTTTAAAAAAAATTCTCGACAACATCAAGGGTGCTAGAGAAGACTGCATTTAAATTTTTTGTTATTTCATCAAGTTCTTCTGGGATTTGGGGTTTATTGAGTATATGAGATAGATCTGGAAGAGTATTAGTGAAGTCATCTTTAGTGGTCGAAAGAATAGTTCTACCTGAACGATAGCGTGGTGTAGATTGAGTAACATTAGCTGATTGCAGCATGCAAGAGATGAGGTAATGATCCGAGATGTCATCGCTCTGCTGCAGAATTTCTATATTATCAACATCAACTCCATATGAAAGAATTAAATCTAGCGTATGATTATGGCGATGAGTTGGTCCTGTTACATTTTGTCTGACTCCAAGAGAGTTGAGAATATCGATAAATGCTAATCCCAATGTATCATTTTCATTATCTATGTGAATGTTCAAGTCACCAACAATTAAGGCTCTATCTACAGTAACTACAAGATCTGATAAAAATTTGCTAATTCACTAAGGAAATCTGAATAAGGCCCAGGTGATCTATATACTGTAGCAAGGGTAAAGGACGACAGAGATTTTTTATTTATATTTGTATTTGACGGTGTCACATTAAGCATTATTAGTTCAAAAGACTTACATTTATATCCTGTCCTCTGAGTAACACCAAAAACTTCACTGTAAATTGTAGCAACACCTCCTCCTCGACCCTTCAGACGAGGTTCATGTTTATAACAATAACCTGGGGGAGTAGATTCATTTAAACTAATATATTCATCTGGTTTAAGCCAGGTTTCAGTCAAACAGAGCGCATCCAATCTATGATCTGTAATCATTTCATTGACAATTAGTGCTTTGGTAGCAAGAGATCTAATGTTTAGTAGCCCTATTTTTATATGATGTTTATTTTTAATTTGTTTGTTTTGTTCAAGTTTGACCTTAATCAAAGTTTTTCTAAATGATTTAGTGAGGGTATTGTGTTTGGTAGTTCGGGGAACAGACACAGTCTCTATGAGATATCTAGGTGATACAGTCTCTATGTGTTGTAGTTTATGTGACCTGTGTGACATCTCATGGCAGCTAGCAGACGTTCGGATTAACCAGTTTGTCTGCTTCCTGACCTGGGCCCCATTTAGTCAATTAATATCATTATTAAGTCTATGAGCCAAATTACTAGAGAGGAGAGCAGCACCTTCCCTGGAGGGATGGCTACTCAGAATTCAGTTAATGCAAGGTGATAATGTGCTTTTTGTTTTAGTGTTTTGTTTATAACTGAGATCAGACACTCTAAAACATGAGAGAATGCAGATATTATTTACATTTCTTTCAAAGTTGTGTAATTATTTATCAGTGATTTGAAACAAGGTAGCATAAAAAACAAAACCACCTAAATGTCTGTATAGGCAGATAATCATATATTAGTAGTGGCACAGACACAAATTTTTATCTGTGTATCCCTACCAAAAATAAGCTGTAATGCACTGTAAACATTTTCAACCCGTTAAAATTAAAAACTTAACATGAATTAAAGTCAAAGTTGAACCAGCAGTTGCTGCACTTTTTTGTCAAGACAATTGAAACTCTAAAAACTGACTAAAACATTCTGAAAAATGATGGAAATTATTGTGAAAAGTTAAATGGATGAGAAAAAAAGATTATATTATAGCATAATGATGAAAACATCTAATGAAAACCAAATGTGCTAAGATAGTCAACAAACAATACACACTCAGAATTTCTTACAAAATATCTTTAGTGTGTATTTGAGGTGTCACACGGAGGTCAGATACACAACATGCTCACTAAAAGCCTGCTTCCCTCTATTACTCTCTCCCCATTTCTCTCTCTCTCTCTCTCTCTCTCTCTCTCTCTCTCTTCCTTTCCAGCCAACACTGTTCCAGCACATTTCAAAGCAATTACTCTATGTTGATTTAGCTGTCATTGGGGGCATGTGTTTCAACATGATTTATAGACTCGCTCTCCGTGCCAGTCGACTTGCCATAAATTGCACAATATTCAGAAAGGGCTCATTTGCTTAGCGTTACATTAGTGGGGCCGATGATTGCTGCACAAAGTCATGTAAATGAGTTCTGAGAGGCCCTATCACTCATGATGTCATGTAGCCAATCCTATTATTATTTATTAGCATAATTGCCCTGTGTTTCCCCAGGCCATGTAGCACTCCTGATATATGCCATGACAGCTCCACTCAGTGTGACAAGTAGAGATAGATAGAGATAGAGAGAGAGAGAGAGAGAGAGAGAGAGAGAGAGAGAGAGCGAGAGAGAGAGAGAGAGAGAGAGAGAGAGAGAGAGAGATAACTGCACCCCTGCACAATATCATGTGACTGGATGTGTTTCACTACCACTTTTGTGTGAATACAAGGTCTTTTCTTGTGGTTTTTGCATTTAATTGATAGTGAATGTAGAGCAACGAGAGGAAATGAGGGGGGATTTGGATTTGGATACGAACAAAGTCCATTTAAGTCAAGACAGTGTACTTGGTAATGCCCCCAGGCAGCTATTTTCAATGTAGTAAGTTAATAAGCATACTTGCATGTGGAAATATCAAGAATATGTTTCAATAACATTGGTCAAATCAGCAAGAAAATACAAATAAAGCTTAAAAATATATATTTTCTGACTGGTCCAGATAATGCACATATATATGTCTAGACTATTACTAAAAGACGGGACTTCCATTCTTATTAAGTGTCATAATTTCTCCCATAATTTTTTTTATTAATGGTCCATCTGCTCCTCCTGGACAGTCTCTGACATGACACAGGTCAGATTCAAACCCCAGTCTCCTACATGAGCACCATGGCACACAAAAGCACGTACGCTTTTGTGTGCATTTGACCTTTTCCCGAAATATCAGTTCTTCTACATGAAACCAAAGCATTCTCACACCAAACGCTAATCTGATGTTTCCAACGGAGATAAATGGTGTCTCTCCATAATGAAGAGATAGCTGTGTATATCTGTGCGTTTGAGATTAACTCAAACTGGATAATCTGAAAAGCTCACCTTATACTTCATACACACAACAACAACATAGACACACATTGCCAGTTTGGTATGGAGGCTGTGTTTATCTGTGAGAGGAAGGAGCCAGAGTCTGGCTGTTATCAGCTGGCGTAAAGCAGAAGTACGACTGATACCATCACTGCTTTAGACAGAGACAATACACATTGACTGTCATTTTCTTTGTGTTTATAGACACTCAAAATAAAGCTCAAATAGACAAAAGTACAACAGGTCATAAATAAGATGATTTTTTCTATTTTTAAATATTTTCTCCTATCCCAGCTTAATATGTTGAGACAGTTAAAGTTTTATATGGGTTGTTTGATTTTCTCAAAAGTGTAAAGAGTTTGTGCTACCAAAGCAATGTCCTATTTGTTTGAGTGCCCCAAACAGTAACTTTGGGTTAACCAATGGAGTGAGTTTGGGATTGGGGTTGGGCTATATGGTTTAGACAAAAGGTCATAATTCAATTATTTTGAAAAATATTGCAATTGCAATTTGTACTGCGATATGATAAGCAAACTTTTTACCTAATGTTTTGACCATGTTCTACTGCCACTTAACACTTGAGTCCTCTTAAAAATAACCAAACCAATTTCACTTCAGCCACACATAAATAAATAAAACTGTGAAACAGAGACAGAGAGAGAGAGAGAGAGAGTGAGAGAGAGAGAGAGAGAGAGAGAGAGAGAGAGAGAGAGAGAGAGAGAGAGAACACTGTCTTCACATTTTACCTGTCTACTCTGTAACTGTTTTTGTCAACTTTGTGATACAGTCTCAGCCCACTATTCGTAATCATAATTTTTTTGGAACCCAGTCAACTTGAATATTATGTTACTGTTATATTATAATATTTTATTGTTTATTATTATTTACTGTACAAAAGTCAGATATTTATGAAATGCAAGGGGGCATTGCTACCTGATCCAGTTAAACCAAAGAGCTCTAAACCTTCAAGCTTTTATTTTGGCGACACCTACATGAAGTTTCTGTGTGTGGCTGAATTCGCAACAGCTGTGCTATGTGCTCCTGATTTTAATATCTCCACTCTGCACCATGTTTTTTTTTTTTTTTTTTTTTTATTATTAAAATGTTTGGCCACTACATATTTGGAATTATGCAAAAGTGAAAAAGTAAATCTGGAGCATTTAAAATAGGGGTGCTCACACTTATGGAATAAGTTCTACTTTTTCATAATGTTATTATAGCAAGATCTACCATGCACAATATACAGTATATATAAGCAGTGTTGTCACAAAACCAACATATTGTAGTTGACAGTTAAATTTGATGACTCTCAATTTCAATACTACAACATATAATAATAATAATTTGTTAATTATGTACAGTAAATACTGTTTCAAGTTCTTAATTAATTACTTAAAACAAGTAAACAGTCTGTTATAAAATAAGAACAAAGACACAAAATAAAAGCAATGAATAGAAACAAATGAAAAACAATAGAACAAAAAAATACAAATTAAGAAACGTTTTTGACAGCAATATCAAGTATTCAAATAAATGCTCAGAATGAATTGAAATGTGACATAAAACTACAACTGGTCTTCACTATATGATTATAATACATGAATACAATTTTAAAGCTACTAAACAAGTTATTCAGTCAAGAGTAATGAGTGGTTGTATCGTTTCCTCTTTTCAAATATTGTTTTATTAGTGTTATAACCACATATTAGACAGCGGCAGGTCTATTATGTTACATTAATACTTAAAGTCCAACATTTTGAAACAAATCAGCTTTTTTGTCCCAATGTTTACATTCACATTACATAACTGACTGTCTTTGCATTAATACCTTGCCAAGACTGGTTGGAAGAATATTTAAGTTTATTTGACAGTTTAGTCGCTTATCTGCATTATCACGAGTGCTTTTATTTTGATAAATCGTGCAGCCCATGGCATTCTTTTCAGTCGTCTAATGGAAGAAAGGGAGTATTTGGAAAACCTTTTGAAAACAGAAATTATTTTTGCAAATACTTTTGTTGACACTTGTGGTACCAAAACTACACACTTCAGCTTTAATGCTGCATTCTTGAAATTGAATCCTTCCAGCAAAACAACACTAAGATTTCTGAACACTCTGAAAAACAATTCCCTATCGTAGATTGAGCTGGACATGTCATAACTTTGTTACTAGCAAGTGCAACTGTCAAACATGTCAAGTATCTGAGCCATAACAAAACTCTATGAGGTCTTTCATGTCTAACCTGCCTGTGTTTACCTTCACTTGGCTGGATTCTGTGATTGGCACCTGGCGCCTTTCCTTTCCGCCGTCGACTCATGGCCTCATTTGATCACTCAGGTTTTACATTAGAGCACTTTTGATCAGTACTGAACAACAAAGGGGAGAAGGAAGTAGAAAGTTGGTGAGGAAGAGTGCAGTCTGGTACCAGATGTTAAAATCCCATTAATTTCCTCCATAGGCGAAGGAATTTTTAACACTAACTTGTAAACCTTTAAAGACAGACCTAGTGTGAGCTCCAAGGTTGTTAATCGAAGGTATATGCTTTTGCTGAAGCCAAGAGACTGTGTTATTTCAGCTTCATTGAAGAAAAAAAATGATAGTGGAATACCTTGTGAGGAACTACATTACCCATGATCCTACAAATAAAAGTGAATGTTTATCACTTAATTTGTATATCTCCCTGGGTGCCGACATGTTTGTGTTAAGTCACGCACTTGTTCTCTGAGATATCAGAGTTAAAAATGTCCTCATGGGTTTCCCAGTTGAAATTCTGACTTCAAGTGGCATCCCATTGCACTTTTCCTACTAGGAAGTTGGGAAATCTGACTATCCGAGTTTAATGGAATGCAGCAAAAGGATACGTCTTTCAAAGCTGCAAGATGTTTTTGTTGCAGGAAAGTGAGTAGATAATATATTTTAATACATTTTATTGAATATAATTTTTTATTTGTGATTCATTATTTACTTACACCAGAAGCCCTCCTGTGTGACATCATATCCTGGTTCGTAGCGTTGTCCGAATTGTTTTTTTCTCAGAGCCTAGTTGTGACCACCCCTTAAGTTTTGTGATGTAGTGCATTCCCTTGTGAAACATGTTAAGTATACAGTCTTTTTTTGTCTGATTTTCAAATACTTTTTTGATTTAAATCAAACTTTATACTTTTCTGATTCATCTTAGAGCTGATTGATTTCGTTCATGGCTTAGAACTCTTTTATGAAGGATTTTATGAATTCTCTATGGAAAAAAAAATTATGGAAAATACTTCCGCAACCAAGACAGCTGAAAACATGGCCAGGCACTGTTGTGCTCTATCAGCAGATGAATGCATTTCATATTTATTGTCTCTCCCAGGAAAATAGACCAAAAATAATGATGACTCATATTGTGCAACACAGATTTTAGTTTTGTCAAAAGATCTTTAGAATGCAAATAACCAGCAAGCAAAACATGGTTCATGGCTGTGATGTACATTTAACTAGAGCCTATTGGCCCTTAGATATGTTCCGTCCAAACTCCATGTTTGAATTGAACACAACTAAAATCACAGGACAGAAAACTGCACTCGTCTAGCCAGTTCATGTGGTCTTTAAAGAAGAACGGAAATACCAAGGAACAAAGTACAAGAAAGGACAAACTAATGGCCTTGTGTGAGAGCCACTGCACTTTGAGTTTCATCATTATTGGAGAAGGTCGCTCTTTGCAATATGGAGCATGACAAATCACATCTGACTCTGACACACTGTCAACATATAAAATTTAAGGTTCCATTATCACCTCTACGGCATCACAGTCCTCCTTATTCCTGTCTCGTTCATCAAAATAAAGAACAAGGACACATTCCTTTTAAATCCCTCCTTTATCTGCTCCTTTTTTCTATCTCACACTTTACATTTGTTCTTTTTTTTCCTGTTTTTTCTTTTTTTTTTTGCTCAGCCCTCCTCTACCCAGCACCGCTCCCAGAGGATGTTTTGTTTTTTAAGGGATGAATTATTGAGTTAAACAGAGGCGATTAATCAGGGTGTAATGGGGCTACGGGGAGGAGCACGCGAGCCATGCATCACTGCAAGAGATGAGCCCTGTCACAGCACACATCCAGCAGTCCTCAATCACCCCCACATTAACACCAGAGAGAGAGAGAGTGATGAGAAGAGGGATGGGATGCGGAGAGATTAAGAGCGAGAGAAAGAAAGAGAGAGATTAAGGGAGGGAGTGTGTGGGGAGACAGTGGGGAGAGATAAATTGTGATGTAGGATGAAAGGGGTGGTTATGAAGGATAGAGACAGAGAAACAGGGATGAGAGACCAAGGAAAGGGAAGAAAGATTGATAGCGAAGAAAAGGAATAAGAGAAAGACAGATATGGGTGGAGACATGGGCTCATGGTGAGTGAAGCAAAACAGCTAGTTCAGAAAGTGGGGAAAAGAGAGAAAGAAAGAAAGAAAGACGGGGGAGATAAAAGGCAGACTCTGGCAGCTGGTGGGGTGCTGAACAGTATGTTTGAGCTCTTCTGGTGGTAGATGTACAAAAGCAGCACACACATTCTGAGACTGAAGAGAAATTATGTCTCGCACATTACTAGATCACACTCACATTCATATTCACTCATCACAACATACCACATGTCTGATATTACATGTACTCTCACACATACACAAAAACTATAATGCTTTCAGAGGTGCCAGCTGTGTGTTAAACCCATTAATTCCAACACACACACAAAAAAAGGGACTTTGGTACAGTTTGAGACATAAGCCACTTTTCCACCATCAGGCCGAATGGTTCTCAGCACAGCGAGGAAGGTTCCAGTTAGTGATAGGAAGACCGACACTTTTCTGCGAACCGGTTCTTTCGGACTGTTCGTTTCAATGAACTGCTTAAAAAATGATTCACCAGTTCATTTATGTCATCACGTAATGACGTCACTGTATATAATAATAGTATACATGCACAAACACATTCAATAATTCGTGGAGTGGTGGTGGTGTAGTGGTCTAAAGCACATAACTGGTAATCTGGTAATCAGAAGGACACTGGTTCAAACCCCACATCCACCACCATTGTGTCCTTGAGCAAGGCACTTAACTCCAGGTTGCTCTGGGGGGATTGTCCCTGTAATAAGTGCACTGTAAGTCGCTTTGGATAAAAGCGTCTGCCAAATGCATAAATGTAAATGCAATAAAGCCATATATAAGGGAATATTGCTGATTATAACATATTATTTAATTAAGGTATAATAATTAGTGTGTTTATTGTCATTAGTGTTTCATGCAGTGATCTTATAATACATCCTACATTAAAGCACCCAATACTGACACTGATATACAAACGTGGATGTTCTACACGTTTAAAGTATAAAAGTGATTAAACTAGTCTTAATCAACTCACCCTTCTTTTACAGAAACCATGATCCAGCTCATTACAACTTCAGATATAATGTGCATGCACATTCCTCAATAGTATTTTTTTTTACATCTCTCGACTAAAACGCGCATTCAAGTCCTTGGTTCATGCATGCTCATCAGCTACTCACTGATTAGATGTTCTCAGTATTATGTCCGAAAGAGGTGATTCTCAGTTCAGTGTACAGCTGACTCACAAACTGCTGTGATTGACTCAATGTACTGCTGACTCGAGAGCTGCTGTCCTCAGATTAGAGTACTATTGAATCGAGAACTGCTGCGATACACTCAATGATTACACACTCTGTTGTTCAGCAAAATACACCTGAAAAATACATTTTGCCCCTTAATCAGATGTCAGCAGCTCATCGGTTCTCAGTATGTCAGACATCTCCGAATTTCTCAGAAATTCTCAGTTCAGTGTACTGTTGGTTCGAGAACTGTTACAAACGACTCATTATACTGTTGAATCAAGAGCTGTTGCAATCCGAGTGTTGAGTCCGATTTTGTGTACTAGTTGGAGTGGTTATTTGCAAAGAAGAGTTAGCAAAAGCAGATATCACCAGTTCTGGGATCATATTACTCCCGGTTATTGGCTCATTTCGAGTCAGAGTGTCAGGCGACACTCTGAGAGACAGGTTAAGATAGAATAACTTGTGGATCAGTGATGACTCAAGACACAAACTGTTTCAAAAGATTCAGTCCGATTTGGTGAACTAGTTCAACTCGTTCACTAAATAGAACCGGTTCAATAGAATGATTTGTTCACAAACTGGATATCACTAGTTTCAGTAGCATTTCCACCTGAGCATGGTTTGGCATGACACAATTACAAACCATTCTTGGCCCTGATTTCTCGGCAGGATTATCTAAACCTGCTTAACCATGCTCAGTTATGAAATGAATTGGGGTTTATTATGTGGCGAATCATGATTATTAATTTGCCAATGCCAAGGTTACTCCTTTGTTTCTAGGTAGCTGGCAAAGTTTGCTATGGTGATATTAATACAACATTATGAAACAAATAGTGGATGTTTGGTGTATCTTCATGATTTTTTGATGATGGTTTAACTATTGTGCATTATTTTTCTACATGACTTTTTTGTCAGTGAGGGAGATAATGCTAGCTAGCTCATTAAACTCATATAAAATATCATTATGATAATATTTTGACAATAAATATTCTTTTACGCTTGTCTGGGAACTTTTACCATTCTGTATGTTCTTGTTCAGTGGCATGCACTTGATGGTAAATCTCTTGCCAGAGTGAGGAAAAGGACTGGTAAATCACTCTGGACCCCACTCACCCAGACCACTACCTTTTTGAACTGTTGCCATCTGGGCGATGCTACAGAGCACTGAGCATCAGAACAGTCAGGCACAAGAACAGTTTTTTCCCTCAGGCTAACCATCTCATGAACAGTTAAAACTATACTATAATTATGTGCAATACAATTATATTAGTCAATGGGTGTTACGCGCAACGAACTTCCGTATTCTGTAAAACAGGTTGCCTTCAGAAGCTACCAAAGATAAGCATAACCGATGTCCATCGCATATGCAGGTTGACAACTAAAATTCCTGCCACAAAAAAGGACAAGGGATTTAAGCTATATGCTTCCTCGTACATATGCAACTACAAGGGTATGTAGTATGGAATGGAAATGCTGTACAATATGTAACAAGCTAGCTAACGCTAAGATAAACTACCTAGTCTTATCTATGGATTTACATAATCACATTAACACGTTGTTAATTTTTTCACCAGTATCAAATAAAGACAGGCTGACTGGTGCTGTCAGCATCAGGGAAGCCTGTAACAGGTCTATGAGGAAAAGCAAGAAGCCACACAGCTTGAGAGTAACGTTAGGGATTGTTTGGTTGTTCTGTTCGAGTTCTCTGTCTGTTCCAGTTCAGGGATAGTTTTTATCAAGCCTTTCAGAGTTGGAATAAGAATAGACGAATCTGTGAAGTTCCTTTGTTATCCTGAGATGCTTGGTAAATTCATGCACAGTTGTTCCAAGTTCATTGTTGTTCATGTTCTACTTGTTAAAAGACGAGGATAGTGAGGTCACTGGGGTATAGTTGACTGACTGTAAATCCTTGATTCTTGAGTGCCACATATTTTTCCATGTTATTCAAAATCAGGCCTCCCAAAATCTGGCGACCTGTCCAGGGTGTCCCCCGCCTTTCGCCCAATGTTAGCTGGGATAGGCTCCAGCCCCCCGCGACCCTGTACACAGGATAAGCGGTTGACGATGGATGGATGGATGGAGGCCTCCCAAAATAAAATCCCTCTATTACACACAGCATTAACAAATTCTGTTATTGTAATGGCATTGCCAAACTTGCCCCAGCAACCTAAGTAGACTTATATTCAAATCAATGTCAGTGTTTGTAAAAAAAATTGTCTCCATATACTTTTGTACAGATTGTTCTTTGGGATTCGGACCCTGTCATCCTTGTATCAAATCAGTGCTTGTGTGTAGGCGGTACTGCAGTGTGCAACCACATTGTTGCTTGGCTGTTTCAAACAGCACATTATTCAGAGCTTGATGTGCAGGTTGTGCCCCCTATCCCCTCCTGCACTGAGACCGAGCAGCAATGGCACAAGCCCAGAAGAGCTGTAAGTGTTTATAGACATGACTCCTGGTATTAGTGATATTAAAATGTAAACAATACGACAACTGTGTTGGAAGCATGTGTTGTCAATGCCACAGTCCAACTTGTAATGATCAGGAACCTTAGAAGGACAGCAATTAATTATTAATTGCAATTTGTTTGCTCTCATTGTTTTGACATAGGCAGTCATAGATAATATATCACATATTTTGCCTGACTAGTTAGTATTTTGTGTTATTTTTCCCTTTTAATTTAATTTAAGTTTAATTTAAAAGGGAGGTTTTTTTTGTCAGGGAGTGAAACCTGGGCCAATAAACAAAATGGTCATCACAAGACCAAGACCCACTCGGCTCATGGAAGGAGGAATCAGGTAAGTTAGTTATCTCCTATTACTGTAATTACAGCATCATGCAAGGTTATATAATCTACAGGGTCATAGGCAGTATGGTAAATTACTATAGCACATGCTGCACTCAGTGATATTGTTGAATACCCCCGTTATACACTTATCGCAAAAACTGTTTCTCCAACATATTTACTTGTCAGTGCATGACAATTGCTCTCTTTCACATTGTTCACTATTACTGTCTATTACAGAAGTGCACTCTACAAGGGTTGGGGACCCACTTGACATCTCTTTGCTACAGACTGGATACAGATACAAATACTTTGACATTACGGAGAAACCTTTAGTAGCAACTAGGTCATCGATTATGAATCCCTTGTCCACCATTACAGCCATATCTTTATTCAAAAGAGGAATAATGCCAGATTGCCTGAACAATTCTTTGTTTGTTTGTTCACAGATCTTTCTACTTCAGGCCCAGCGACAGATACACCAAGAACAGGAGCAGTTCGTCAATCAGAGGAAGGCATCGGCTCTGTTTGGGAGGCAGGGGGGACAAGTCTTAGTGGTAATGATACATAAATATGATATAATCATTACCTGGTCATAATAAATGTATGTATATGTTTTTAATGGATTGAAATAGATATTAGTGTTGTCTTTGGGGCCGATTAATCAGCTGCTTTTAGCAGCTTGCTGATGTGTAACACAAACAAAATGATGTGTAACACTTTATTTTACAGTGTCCTTGTTACACATGTTACAAGTACTTATATGTAATTACAAACAATTATGCATAATTACATGCAACTAACCTAATTCTAATCCTAACCCTATAGTAAGTACATGTTTTAATTAATATTACTCAGTACTGAACTGTATAATTACACTGTAACAATGACACCTTAAAATAAAGTGTAACCAAATGATGTAGTATGGGCTATGCCTACCAGTCGGCGAAGTGGATCAGCTTCCTTTTCAGGAGCAGCTGTTGTGCTGGAAGTGGATGTCCGTGACAACTGTACCAACACGCACAATTCTCCTAGTTGCAGGTTCAACCTGATCTCCAAAACGTGAACGAAAATTATTAATTATCTTCAAAGCATACCCCATTATTGATGTTAGACCTGGTAGATCTTGCCAAAAGGATGTGGCAGTACACTGGCCTGTTAGAATGAATTGCAGCATGATCTGAATTGTTTTAAGGCTGCATTGTTATATTATATTTGTAGTTCTATGTGTTCATATAAACCTTATCTAGCTTTTATTCATTTATGTAATATGGTCCTGTGTTCATAGGGAACCCAGAATAAAAGGGTTGCTCTCATTGGTCACCCAGAATAAATAAAGGTTATTGAATGAATGAATATAGGTCTGCAACAAAGTCATTGCCACAGGTGTATGCAAGATGAATATAATATGACACAGTGCGTACCTGGTATAGAATCTGATGTCATTGTCCGATGCTGGCCAAATGATTGCTTCAGTGTAACCTCTTCCAGCTTCTTCCATCACCTGCGGTTGCAATTCTATTTTCTCACATGCTATATCCAAAGCTGATGATTCTGGTTTGGCATCGTTTTGGCATCGTTTTGGCATCATGGTCCTCTTCATTACCAAATTCTCACTTCTCATTACCTATCCATATTTTTCTTAACGTTTCATCCTTTGGGAAGTGGTGAAAACTTATGATGGAATTTAACTGACATTGCGCATTGAGGTATTCAGCAGAAATCACTGTTAGGATTTTCCCGCTTCTGGTACTTTGTCGGTTTTGACAAAGACATTTTCTTCTCACTAACATTCAGATATTAAAATTAAAATAACATAAAATGCAACAATAATCTGAATAATAATAACAATAGTATGAACTATCTAGGTTTAGGTATTACTGTTACTTTTCTGGCAAGCGGATGTGATGAGACCAGTTTTCCGGTTTGGTCATGTGACGTTCGACACATACCCTATTGTATTATTTAACATATCCTACCTCTTCTGCATTACATTCCCTTGCACTTTATATAACAGATTTGTTTTTGTTCATACTATATGTATATTTTTGTCATTGTTTATTTCTATATATACTTATATTTCTATTCGCACTTTATTTTTATTATATTTTGTATTATCTCTGTCTTGTTGTTGTATTGTTTGTGCACTGGACGCTTCTGTCATCAAGAAAAATTCCTTGTATGTGGAAGCATACTTGGCAATAAAGCTCATTCTGATTCTGATTCTGAGACGCATGTTAGATTAATGGGGCCTTGTTCTTGGGATAAATATCCGAGAAGCAGGTGACACAAGCAAAAGTCTGCTCTCATTGCTGGCTAGGAGATACAATTAAAGAGATTAATGAGATCTCATTTATTATTTTTATTTTATAAGTATGTTATATAAACACCACAAGAATTTCTTTCATGGTAAATGACACAACACAGAGCCCAACAGTACTCTCACAGTACCGCCAGTACTCTCACAGTAGTGTGTTTGTAAGTTCAGTGCTGAATGTTAGCATTGTAGGGCAAAGAGAGGGCGTTATGACAGATATTAATGAGTGCAAGTGTGGCCAGTCTCTGCAGTCTGATCTCCAGCTTGTCTGATCTGAGTGGAAGTGTCGCTATGGATCAGCAATGCCCATATTGTGCTGCCTGAGTTCGCCTTCACTCTGAGACAGCTGTCAATCACGCTGATCAGCCCACTCCACACCCTTCAGATGCACGCTAGAGTCATAATCCCTAACCAGACTCCGGCTGTCACAGAGGAAAAGATAAGTTTGATAGGCTGTCAGTTAGAGATTGGGCCCTTCTTCCTCTCCTTCTATCTCTCCCTCATTCAAGGCCTTCAAACCAAAAATGTAAATCAGAAAGTGTCTCCAGCATGGATAAATAAACCTTCTCCCCACTCAAAAGTTCAAAGCAGGAAATCATACAGGCTTTACTGAGACGTTAATAGCTATGACAACTGACACTCTCTCCAAAGACATTCAGGCATGGTTTTAAAGCCATGCCAACAAGTGAGGACTCATCTCGGAGTGTCAGACAGACAATCATACGGTCTGCGGCTCTTCATTATTTAAAGAGAAAACCCCTGCGTCTCAGCCGGCACTGTTATGGCCACGGGCTACAGTCTAATCTCAGCCCTCCGCTGACAAAAAGAGACACATTTTTCACGGTATGCAATGGAGTGATCCCTGGTGATGACTCTTTCACTCACTCTCTCTTCGTCTATCACTTCTTTCACATCTTCGCCTCCCTCCCTTCATATCTGTCATCCTGCTGTGGGTGAAGGAGTGTTTGTGATGGGTGATGTCTGTGTTGGCTGTGCTGTCTCTCTCTGCAGTCAGATTTCTCAGCTTTCAGCATACCTCTTTATTCTGATATCATCTTGTCCTCACTCTGTGGTTGCAGAAGTTGGGCAATATGTGTGTTTGTATAAAATACACAAACACACACTCATACATTTGTTTCTCTATCATGGTGGGGACTTTCCATTGGTTTCTATTGGTTTTACTGCACTAAAGCTGTACAAGCTACACAATTGTTTCTGTCCCCTAACCCTACCCTGCTGAAAGGGCCAGCATAGACCAGCATGAATTTCCATGCTGCTCCAAGTTGGCTTAACCCCCGGTCACATTATTTCATCGCAATAGACCAGGAATAATGTCACACATGAAGCGACTGGTTTAATAAATAATAAATCTCAAATAATAAAAATATTATACTTAAAATGTTGGAATATACCATCTACTTACTTTCCAGCAACAATAAATACATTCACCTTTTGTAGTGTAACCTTCAGCAGTCCACTACAAATTAATAATTATTTCTATAAAATTGCATCAGATCAGTAATCAGATTACTTCGCTTACTACTTCATAGAAAAGTAATCAAATTGCTAATTACTTACTTAAGTTATTTTCTACAACATTTCACAGAAAAGTTTTTGATTCTCTGATCAATGAATTCTTAATGTCTGTTTCCTCTTTGTTCAATTACTTGTTAGGGGTGCCTGCCCTTCAGCTGTCACAAAAACACAAAAATACAAATGACATATTATGTATGTGTGATGAGGAGGAGGGCATCCCTTGCCACGCCCTCCTCCTCATCACAGTATGTAATAAATTACATGTCAACGTAATTCTCATTTTAAATATACTTTAAGTAATATTGTAGAAATATATGTAACCCAAGTAATGTACTTAAAGTAACTGTTATCTGATTACAAGAATTGAAAATGTATTGTGTTACAATACTTTTTTGGCTACAAAGTAATTAGATTGCAGTAACTAATTACTTTTTGATCAGATCACACCCAACACTGGTTTTAGATTTTCATCTAAACATTATTTAGTATGTTTATTGAAGCGATATCCTTGTGGTCCCCACAATGTAGACAAAACCTGACCCACATACACCCAACATTTTCCAGTAAATTTTCCTTCTTACACCTTCTTGCAAATTTGCCTTCTTGAAGTGCTCCTCTTTCATTCTTTTTGTCTTCCGTCCAATTTCTCTCTAAATATATCAGTCAGGTGTGTGAGCAGAGGCTTGCGGTAGACAGAGATGTTGATTGAATGACCTCTGCACTGTCAACACACAGACCTCAGGCATAGACACACAAACACACACTCCAGACACACAAACATACACTCCAGACACACAAACACACACTCCAAACACACAAGCACACACTCCAGACACACAAACATACATTCCAGATACTCACTGACAATAACGCTTTAATTGATCTTTGACCAGCCTGCCCTTCCTAACCCAACCATACACACTTAAACAAACACTCTGACACGTCATGTCACTCATATAGCACTGCTGAGCAGAAAATGTTATTTCCCAGAAGTTGCTCTTTCAAACCTTAGGAGACATAATGGAGATCTCAATTATGTTTAATTTATGTATCAACTTTCCGATGTTCTGTTTCAGATGTTCTGAACTAATAGAAATAAAAAAACAATTGAGACAATTGTTGTTCATTCCTATTTATTTTTATATTAAATCTCATCTTTTTCTTTTATTTTCCTGATCATATCTTGTATTTCTTTATTTATTTTAACCGATTTAATTTCTGTACTTTCTATTGTAATATTTTCACTTTAATTACTGTCACTTTATAACTGTCTGCTACCTAAATAACTGCTATGTGCATAGAACACTATCTTATAGTATGTTATGTTTACGTTTTTAGAAACTGACATCTTTTTGCTCTGCACTGTGTCTATGTCTATTGTCCTGTTCATTGTCAGAAATTTGTTGTACTGTCCCATACTTTTTGCACGTTTGCACGTGCACTTTATATAGGTATTTTATATAGGTATTTTATTTTGTTGTGTAGTCTCATGTGGTCCTGTGTTGGTCCTTTGTTGTTTTTATGTAGCACCATGGTCCTGGAGGAACGTTGTCTCGTTTTGCTGTGTACTGTACTTACTGTATATGGTTGAAACGACAATAAAAACCACTTGACTTGACTTGACTTGACTTCAGACCTATCTTCATTGTCAATATTGTAAATGCTGACAATTATGCCAATAAAGTTTTAATTGACTATGACTCTGTTTACATACAGTAAATAGTATAGAACTGTTAAATTAATGTGGATAGCATAGATCAAATAATTTGGTTTTAGAAATGTTTGAGTTCTCTGAAATTTGATTGCAGATCTATCTTGACAAATCCAAGCACAATTTACAATATTTTTGGAGAAACTCTATTGGAGAAACATATGAGATAGTTGGGGTCTTTTTCACACACACACAAAAAAGTGAACACATGACACCTCCATTTCTTCTCTCTTTTATCTCATTGCTGTCATGGAGAAACAAGTGAGCTATTAAAAATATATTTTCTTTCCTATGTGTATCAATCCCATCATGCCCTTCTCTTGCTTTTCTCACCCATGCACAGAGACTTTCAAAACAAAAATTAACGTAGCCTACCTCTCATCAAACACAAACATACTTTCACACCTATCTCCATCTGCCATCTTGCCACCCACTGGCACATATGAGGACATCGCCATCTTCAATCAGACACACACTCATACACACAACAGCACAACTGATTGCACCGATGACAGTTTGATTGACCGCAGGGTGCTGTGGCATCCAGTTGATAATGCAATCTACAATGTGCACCAGCATATGGACCTAGATTTTAACACACACCCTCACACACTATAATTCAGCACATGCTTGTTTTTCCCTACCCTCTTTCCTCCCCTACAACATGTCTTAATAATTTCAGTAGTCTGGCAACTAAAATAGTGAATACAATTTTGGTCAGATCTCGAGGTTAAACACGTTTTCTTTGAAAGTGCAAGCTGTGTGAGAGAGTGAGAGCAGTGTGTGTGTGTGTGTGTGTGTGTGTGTGTGTGTGTGTGTGTGTGCATGTGTGGGCTCACAGCAGGATGTGGGCACCCCTCCCAATCGTCCTGGCAGTCCTGGATGTGTGTGTGTGTGTGTGTGTGTGTGTGTGTGTGTGTGTGTGTGTGTGTGTGTGTGTGTGTGTGTGTGTGTGTGTGTGTGTGTGTGTAATGTCAAGTGACATGTGTAAGCGGGTGCTGTCAGACCTGGGAACATCAGTGTGAGTGGCAGTCTGTGTGAGGAATAGGGACAGCTGCACAGCCATGGAAAGAGACACTCCTACACAATCGCTCACTTCTGTGGAAACCAGGAGATGTTATTAGATGATTACAAACTTGTGTTAACTGTAAATGTTGAGGTTGTAAACTAAGTAAAGTTGGACACAGGGAGAGACATTGATACATAGGCTGTGTACGAAACCTGAAAAATGCTGACTTCGCAGGCAGTATAGAGAGTTATGAAAGCATCAAAACAGGTTTGAATAACATTTTTGCAATAAATGTATCCTTTGTTGTATATGAAATCCTTCAATAAAGTGCAAGTTGGGTTCCGGAAGTAAAAATCCTATTGTTTTTTCCATAGGGGAATTGATTATTAATGATAACTACTAAACCTTTAAAGCAGACCTACCATAAGCTCTGAGGTGGTTAAATGGGAAATGGCAAATGACACAATCCTGTCAGCCTTACTACACTCTCAAACTACCTAAATTAATGAATGTAATTAAAGTCTAGTTATAAATTGGATGTGGCCTCTTTAAGAATCTGAGTTTTGCGATTCCTGCTTTCTTGCACTCCTCGTGTTGCACATATGTGCCAGTTAGAGCCGTGAGAAGATAGTTTGTGCAAGAGAGCTCCCAGTTTTGTTCATCGTTTGAGAATTCTTTGGGATGCATATGGATTGTATGTGTGGAGTTTGACCACGTTTTGCATACATGCGATGACTGGCCTCTTCCATAATTTCATTTTCGTATTTCAGTTTTTGTATTCTCGTTTTTCTTTCTTTTTTCTAGATCCATCAGATAACCCTTCCCCCAAAACAAATTGTTTTGTGTCCTGTGTGGGTTTTTGCAGCCCACCGGCAACATATAATTGTCTAAATATTTTGCTATATTTTTTTGAGGTACACCTTTATGAGGTACACCTGTACACCTACTTAATCATGGGATTATCTAATCAGCCAGTTGTGTGGCAGCAGTGCAGTGCATAAAATAAAGCAGATACAGGTCAGAAGCTTCAGTTAATGTTCCCATCAACCAGCAGAGTGGGGAAAAATGTGATCTCAGTGATTTCGATGGTGGCATGATTGTTGGTGTCAGATGGGCTAGTTTGAGTATTTCTACTGTTGTAGCCCATCTGCCTCAATGTTCAACAAGGTTCTGATTCTGCTCACTACAATTGTACAGAGGGGTTGTCAGAGTTACAGTAGCCCTTCTGTCTGCTCGAACCAGTCACGCCATTTTCCGTTGACCTCTTTCATCAACAAGGCGTTCCATTCACAGTACTGCCACTCACTGGATGTTTTTCTTTGTGGCACCATCTTGAGAAAACTCTTGAGACTGTTGTGCATGAAAATCCCAGGAGATCAGCAGTTACAGAAATAATCAAACAAGCCCATCTGGCACTAAAAATCATGCCATGATAGGAATAGCTGAGATCAAAAATGTCCCCATTCTGATGGCTTATGTGAATGTTAACTGAAGCTCCTGACCAGTATCTGCATGACTTTATGCATTGCACTGCTGCCACACGGTTGGCTGATCAGACAATCGCATGAATATGTAGGTGTACAGGTGTAACTAATAAAGTGGTCAGGGAGTGTATATCAATTTTATACTTGCAATCAACAATTTAAAACTTTCCATAGTTTTTAATTTGATTATGTTATTCACAATGTACCTTCATCTTTTTGTCCGATTTGCAAAAAGGTTTTTGCTTCAAATAAAATGTTGTAATATTGTGATTCACTTCGGAGCTGGATGGTTTGCTGAATGGCTTATAACTCTTTTTATGAAGTACTTTATGACATCCCTATAAAAAAATAAATGGGAAAAATATTTTCAGTACCAGGACGACTGAAAAAGTGTGCGGGCTCTGTTGCGATCAATTGGCTTTTGGTAAAAAATTATACAAATACAGTAGCTTTCGATGGAGCATTTTGCAAGAAGTATTTTAATTTTCTACAAATATTTCAACTTATAATTCCATTACTACTTAGAAAAAGCAGTAGAGTTTGCATGTTTCAATGTTATGTCTAAAGCTCAATTCAATTTGTTCTAGCTCCTTAGACATGACATTTTACTAGGTGTAAATGGGGTCATGGTGTCTTGAATGTCAGTCTGAAACCAGTGCCTAGGAGGTGCCTTCATACAAAACATTGTCCATTAGAGAGATAGTTCACCCAAAAGGAACATTTACATTTGGAAGACACTTTTATCCAATAAGCAACTTACGTTCAAGGTATGCATTTTATCTGTTTGTGTGTTCCCTTGGCATCCAGCACATACCCTTAGCTTTGCTAGTGCCATGCTTAACCAGTTGAGCTACAGCAACTTTACAGGCAAAATTCTGTCAATATTTACTCCAGTGGAACAGAAAGCATGTTGGGCAGAATGTTTGGGATTGACAGCTTCAGTCACCATTTACTTTCATTGCAACTTTTTTTTCCATGCATGGAAAGAGAATGTGACTGAGGCTGTCAGTCTCTTACATGCTGCCAAACATCTCCTTTTAGGTTCCATTGAAGAAAGAAAGTCATACGGGTTTGGAATTACTTTCTGAGTAAATGACAACAGAATTTTCATTTTTTTAAGGTGAACTAACCCAGTAAGACTCCTGGTTACCAAGTCAGCAAGGCAGCTGCTTCCACTCCTCCTCTATTATTTTCCCTCTCTTGCATACAGCCATAAAACTGTCAGCAGACCCTCTCTCGTGGTGTTGGAGGGGAGAGCTCAGGCACAAAAGCCTGTCAAAGAAGATGCTTTTATTTGGCTCCATTTGCACATCTCATTTGCTGCAATGAAAAAGTATATAAACACATGCTTCACAGAGCCGAGCTGATCTGGCACCAGATCCACACTCTCTAATTTCATCTTGCTCTTTTTGACAAGGTGAGGATGACAGGATGTAACTTTTGTTCAGTGTGTTAGAAGAAGAGAGCGCGAACAAGAGGAAGAGAGATGAAACCAGATTTAGCTGGACACACTATTCCCTGTGTCCTCATCTGTGGGACTTCTGGGATAGCTCCAGGCAGCTCTTGACCTATATAAGTGGGCCATGACTGAGAATGCATGTCTTAGGTGTTGTATGCAGACAGGTGTGTGAGTGAGTGTGTGTGTGTGTGTGTGTGTGTGTGTGTGTGTGTGTGTGTGTGTGTGTGTGTGTGTGTGTGTGTGTGTGAGAGAGAGAGAGAGAGAGTGAGAGTGAGAGTGAGAGAGTTAAATGGGTAAGGCTCAAAGGCAGACAGCCTCTGTCCCTTCTCCTGCTTTCATTTCTCTGTAGTGCTGACAGGTGACTGACTGCTTGGCACACCTGTCGGAGCTTAGCCCCCCTCGTGCTGACAGATGCAAACATATCTCTCTCTCTCTCCCTCCCACTCTCCCTCTCTTCTACTGTCTTCCCTTCCTGATCCCAGTTGTCTCCTGCTTTTGAGCAATGTGGCTAAGTGAACTCCATATATTAAAAGGTAAAGAAAATCAGAGGCTAAACTACATCCATCTCTGTGGTACTTAAGAGGTAACTCTAGCCCTATTATCGTGACTGTTTGGTGGAAAATCTTGACTCCTGTTGTAGGGAGGTGGACATTAATGAAGAAGAGAGGCTCTCCGTTGCCCTTTGTCTGCCAATTTTTAAATTTTAGATTCAACAGTGCATCAATCCAAGAGCTCCTAGGGCATTCTAGGAGAATTTGGGATTAAAATATGAAACTTTGCTGATAGTTTAGAGTTGTCTTAAGTTTCTGTAGAATTTGTGTATTCATCTTCATATATGCTGATACTCACAGAAGTTTTAGTTCTTTTAAATTGAGTTTCAAGTGATGTTGAGCTTATTCTGTCAATCATAATTCAAAGGTATATAACAGATGATTATCCATTAAAATTATACAGTAGTCATCTGATCTGATGGGAAAAGCAGTGTACCAATGACACTAGAACGTTTCACTACTTTTTGTATTTGCAGCATTGTAGATAAACTTAGTCGGTGCGTTGCTCAGCGAAATGTAATGGTTAATCGATATCACACTTGCAATTGTGATATCAACGTAATATCAACATGAGTGTCATGAAACCTGTCAATATATATATATCACAATCACGTTGATATTAATTGCAAAAGCACAATTTTGAGTGTGATATCATTTTAATCCAACAGTTCAGTTGACAAGAAGTTAAAATCGATTAACTTTAAACTTTTAATCACAATACGACTTGTTATTTTTTCTATTTTTGCACCACCAACATACATTTTAAGTCAAACTTTTACATACACTTAGCTTGAAGTCATTAAAACACATTTTTTAACCACTCCACAGATTTCATATTAGCAAACAATACTTTTGGCAAGTCGTTTAGGACATCTACTTTGTGCATGACACAAGTAATTTTTCCAACAATTGTTTACGGACAGATTGTTTCACAATTCCAGTGGGTCAGAAGTTTACACACACTAAGTTAACTGTGCCTGAATTGGATGTGTACCTGTGGATGTATTTTAAGGCCTACGTTCAAACTCAGTGCCTCTGTGCTTGACATCATGGAAAAATCATAAGAAATCAGCCAAGACCTCAGAAAAACAAATTGTGGACCTCCACAAGTCTGGTTCATCCTTGGGAGCAATTTCCAAATGCCTGAAGGTACCACAATCATCTGTACAAACAATAGTACGCAAGTATAAGCACCATGGGACCATGCAGCCATCATACTGCTCAGGAAAACGATGCATTCTGTCTCCTAGAAATGAACATAGTTTGGTGCAAAAAGTGCAAATCAATCCCAGAACAACAGCAAAGGACCTTGTGAAGATGCTGGAGGAAACAGGTAGAAAAGTATCTATATCCACAGTAAAATGAGCCCTAAATCTGCATAACCTGAAAGGCTGCTCAGTAAGGAAGAAGTTAATGCAAACAAATTTTCTCTTGTCTGATGACACAAATTGTTTTTGGCCATAATGACCATCGTTATGTTTGGAGGAAAAAAGGGTGAAGAACACCAACCCAGCTGTGAAGTATGAGGGTGGGCAGCATCATGTTGTGGGGTGCTTTGCTTCAGGAGGGACTGGTGCACTTCACAAAATAGATGGCATCATGAGGAAGGAAAATGATGTGGATATATTGAAGCAACATCTCAAGACATCAGCCATGAAGTTAAAGCTTGGTTGAAAATGGGTCTTCCAAATGGAAAATGACCCCAAGCATACCTCCAAAGTTGTTGCAAAATGGCTTAAGGACAACAAAGACAAGGTGTTGGAGTGGCCATCACAAAGCCCTGACCTCAATCTGATATAAAAGTTGTGAGCAGAACTGAAAAAGCATGTGCGAGCATGGAGGCCTATAAGCCTGACTAGTTACACCAGTTCAGTCAGGAGGAATGGGCCAAAATTCCAGCAAATTATTGCGTGAAGCTTGTGGAAAGCTACCAAAAATATTTGACCTAATTTAAACAGTTTAAAGTCAATGCTACCAAATACTAACAAAGTATATGTAAACTTCTGACCCACTGGGAATGTGATGAAAGAAATAAAAGCTGAGATAAATAATTCTCTCTACAATTATTCTGACATTTCACATTCTTAAAATAAAGTAGTGATCCTAACTGACCTAAGGCAGGTAATATTTTCTACTATTAAATGTCAGGAATTGTTAAAGATGTATGCAAACTTCTAACTTCAACTGTAGATACTGTATATTGTATTTAACATATTCCATCTACATTCAAATTAAAATTCTATCTTCATCAACATGAAGACAAAAACATTGTTATATACAGCATGTGCTCTGGCAATAAAGGCTTGTGTTAACCTGACGATGACCGTCTGTCTGTTAGACAGAATGTGTGTGTCTGTGTTTTACAGGCATTGAGTTTGCATCTCACAGATGGAATGTGTGTGTTACAGACAGGACCATATGGTCTGATAAACATCTGTCTTCTCTAAAAACTACTAATGAATATTTGAGCTCCACAATAAATATCATATGTATAAAACACATATGATCGTGTATCAGGTATGAATCAGGCATGATTGACCTCTACAGAGTTATAAACTCGTATATGTGGACTGGATGTGAGAGAGAGGTGAGGATTATCCTAATATTAGAAGAACAATAGAATAATGGCATTCAGGTAATGTGAGGAGAGAGCTGTTTTGTTTTTAAATGCAAGTCTTTAAAAAAAAGTCACACACACCTATTACACCTCACAAAAATCTATAACCTACAACCTTCAAGCCAGTGTAAAGCCTTGTTTCACCAGCAGAGGGACCAGTACCGCCGCTCCCTATACACAGACTTCACACATTATACCCGAAAAAGACCCGAAAACAGTCGCGGACCACAGACGATCACTTCACTCAGAGTATTTGAGTGGAACGGAGTGAGGAGTGGAGCGGCATGATTTTGCCTTGAGCAAGGAGCGGGTTTTTAAAAAAATCGGAGCATCATTGTTTTCTCTTAAGAGAGCTCCACTAATGCTCTATCACGGCCAAAACACCTATTAACGGATCTTAATGCAATAATTAACCACGTGTTAAGCAGTGTTAAAAACTATTGCATTAAGGAAAGATGGAATTTCAGATATATAATCAGAAAAAATTTGAATAAAAAACATTTGTATATATTTTTAAAATCTAGCTCACTTGGTAATGTTCGACCTCCAGACCGAAGGTTGCTTACATTTTCTGTTTTCACACTCCCTTTTATTGAGTTAAGCTTGCTGTAAAGATTGACTTAACTACATGCTTGTGTCTTGTCTCTTTATTCTTATGTCAACTGACAAATAGTGAAAATGAATGATGGGATGGTGAAGGAGAACACGAGTGAGGAGGTGATTTCCACCATCAAAGGTTTGTAGTGAAACCCTAAAAGATGTGTCTAAAAAACATGATGATAATCAGTTCACATATGGAGAGAAAATCTAAAGGTCAGCAGTACATATATCCCTTATAAAATATTTTGAATAATCATATCAACATTTTAATCTAATGCATCTCAATATTAACTGTAGGCTATTACGTCCTGCATAAAATAGAATTTAACTTTTAACGACGTAAAACAACAACTGAACTAATCAACATGTTAATATTGCATAGTTTGACTTTAATCGATTGCCATCTAAATTTATTTTAGTGACATAGTCTAATTTATGGGTTATACATTTGCAGATGAAGAAGCTCAGCAAATGCAAAGAGAGGAAAAAAAGTGTAGAACATTCTGAGAATGTATTTTTTTGTATTTATTTTTAATTTAATACAGAGGGAGGAGCTGCTACAAACATGGCGACCGGGGGACAGTGAACATACACACAGGGGGATTAATCCATAAGGGCCCATCCTGTGTTAGTACACGTAGTGGGTCTGGTCGGGGAATTCCTCAGCTGAATTTGTGGACCAGAGGGCTAAGGAGGAAGAACATCCAGGGAGCGCTAATCTAGTGGACTCTCCTGGGGAAAAGAGCTCAAGTGATCACCTCAGTGGAGGAGAAAGGAGCTATGTGCAAGCGGAACACCTGATCAGACGTTCCGCATTCCCGAGTTCTACGTGCTCAGACCTGAGTGAACACGGGACGAGACCGGCTCCTGAGATTGTAGAATCTTGTAAAGGTATTGTTGTTGCCCAGCCTGCTGCTCTGCATATGTCTGCTAGGGAGGTGCCGTTGGCCAGTGCCCATGAGGATGGCACACTTCTCGTCGAGTGTGCATGAACCCACAAGGGGGGGGGGCGGCCTGGGTGTGATTAGCCAGTGCAATGGCATCAACGACCCAGTGGGAAAGCCTCTGTTTGGACACAAAGTTCCCTTTCAGCTGTCTACCAAAGCAGACAAAGAGCTGCTCAGAACATCTAAAGCTCTGTGTACGGTCCACATAGGTACGCAAAGCCAGCACCGGACACAGCAATGAAGGGGGTCGTAGGACGACATGGGTGCCTGCCAGACCGAACTCCAGGCAAGTGTCGCTGACAGAGAACACTTGCAGGTTCCCAACCCTCTTGATGGAAGCAAGCATGATCAGGAGAGCCATCTTCAAGGAGAGGGCTTTAAGGTCGACTGATTCTAGTGGCTCGATGGGGGGGTCTCTGAAGGCCCGAAAGACCATGGAGAGATCCCATGAGGGGAACAGGTATTGCCTGGGAGGGTTCCTGGCGCCTCTAAGGAACCTGATAATTAGATTGTGCTTCCCAAGGGACTTACCATCCACTGTGTTGTGGTGAGCCAATATGGTGGCTTCAAGGTGGAGGGGGACAGCCTCCCCTCCCACCTCTCTTGCAGAAACGAGAGTACTGACCCATCTGCGCATCTCTGCAGGTCTTCAGATCGGGAAGAACACCAATTTGCGAACAAGCGCCACTTTAGGGCGTAAAGTCACCTGGTAGAGGGAGCTCTGGCTTGGTTGATCGTGTCTATGACAGCAGGTGGTAGGCCACTTAGATCTTCCGCATCCCGTCCAGGGGCCAGACGTGGAGGTTCAAGAGGTTTGGGCACGGATGCCAGAAGGTGCCCCGTCCCTGAGAAAGAAGGTCCTTCCTCAGGGGAATTTGCCAGGGAGGGGCTGTTGTGAGGAGCGTGAGATCCCAGAACCAAGCCATGTGTGCCAGTAGGGGGCCACCAGAGTGACTTGTTCCTCATACTCCCTGACCTTGCACAGCACCCATGCAAGTAGGCTCACTGGGGGAAATGCATACTTGCGCAGCCCCAGAGCTAGCTGTGTGCCAGGGCGTCTGTCCCGAGGGGAGCCTCTGCTAGGGAGTACCAGAGCGGGCAGTGGGAGGTCTCTTGGGAAGCGAACATGTCTGTCTGTGCTTTGCCGAACCGCTCCCAAATCAGCTGGACCGCCTGGGGGTGGAGTCTCCACTCTCAGCTGAGCCTACCTTGTCGCGACAGCATGTCCGCTGCCATGTTGAGGTTGCCCAGGATGTGAGTGGCATGCAACGACCTGAGTTGCTGCCGCCTCCAAAGGAGGAGATGGCGGGCGAGTTGTGACATATAACGAGAGTGCACGCCGCCTTGGCGATTTATGTACGGTATTGTAGCGGTGCTGTCTGAGTGAATCAAGAAGTTCTTGCCCCGTATTAGCGGGAGAAACATCCACAGGGCATGGATTACAGCCAACAACTCTAGGCAGTTGATGTGCCAACCCAGCCTGGGCCCCGTCCAGGACCCGGCAGCTGCATGCCCATTGCACACGGTGCCCCAACCCTGTTTGGAGGCATCTGTGGTAACCAGAACGCATGGGGAAACCTGCTGTAGGGGGACCGCTGAAAACAGAGGTCTGTCCAAGGGTTGAAAGTCTGGCGGCGGCGTGGGGGAGTGGGGTAATCACACGGTACGTGCCACGACCCCATGCCCATCTCGGGACTCGAGTCTGAAACCAGTGCTGAAGTGGTCTCATATGCCACAACCCTAGTTGCACGACCGCCGCGGAGGATGCCATATGCCCCAGGAGCCTCTGGAATTGCTCTGGCTTCAATAAGACGAGGCATTTCAGCACTGGCTGAGCATGCTCGTTGGTGAGGCACTCTGTCATTAAGACTGAGTCTAACTCCATGCCGAGAAAAGAGATGCTCTGAAACGTGGCGAGCTTGCTCTTTTTTCCAGTTGACCTGAAGCCCTAGACTGCTGAGGTGCCTGAGCACCTGGTCCCCTGGCTCTCAAGAGTGGGCTAAGATGAGCCAGTCGTCGAGGTAGTTGAGTATGCGGATGCCCACTTCCCTTAGCGGGGCAAGGGCTGCCTTTGCGACCTTTGATGACAGGAATATGCCGAATGAGAGGACATTGTACTGATACGCCTGGCTGTCGAATGCGAACCGTAGGAAGGATCGGTGTTGAGGCAAGATAGAGACTTGGAATTACGTGTCCTTCGGGTCTATCGCTGCGAACCAATCTCGATGCCAGACGCAAGTTAGAATGTGTATTTGTGTACGAGGAAGTGAGGGCTGTAGAAACCCTTCTTCATCTCGGCTGGAGGGACAGGTATCTATCGTGTCTTTGAGTAAAAGGGTCATGATCTCAACACGCAGGGTGTTGGAGTCTTCGCTGTACACCGAGATAAAGCGGACGCCCCAGAAAGGGGGCTGGGGGCATGGCAAACTGAATTGTATAGTCGAGTTGGATGGTCCTGGCCTGCCAGCGTGAGGGGTTGGAAAGTGAGAGGCAAGTGTCCAAGCTCTGAGCGAGGGGCACTAAGGGGACGATCGTTTTTGACGTACCTGGTGAGGCTTCGCAGCGGGGTGGAGCAGGTAGTTTGGCATCGGGTGGCAGAAGTGCATCCCGAGGCTTTGGTACTGAGAGAAGTCTCGAAGAACTTACCTGAAAGAGCTGCCTTACATTTGGAAGCCACAGGAGGATGCCCACGGAGCACTGCGCGCTCTGGTACGGCGGTGGGGCATGATGTGGGAAATGGCCGAAATAACTTTAACTGAAGATTCTCCTCCTGGTCCTCCACCGGGGGACGGAGTGATCTACTTACCATCTCAGGAGCAAACGTCTCGTTCCCAGGGTCGTCTGTCTCAGGAACGCTTGGGAGCCTTCCGGGTCCTCGAGGACGTTCGGGAGAAGGGGGTGTGCGCTTCCTGCGGGGCGCTCGACGCTGGGGCTGAGAGCTTGGCCCAGGTTGAGGGGGATCTGCCTGACATTTAGAAGCCGCAGGAGGATGCCATCGGCGAGCAGACGGAGCATGGCCTGCGCTGATATGTCGGCGGGGCATGATGTGGGAAATAGCCACCGTCTGTCTCTTCAATGTCAACGGTGTCACCGAATATACCAAGCTGGGAGACGGGGGCGTTGAGAAAGCGAGCCTTGTCTACTTCCCGCATCTTGACCAGGTTCAGCCATAGATGACGCTCGCGGATGTTCGAGAGACAGGGGGGCGTGCGCTTCCTTTGGGGCACTCGATGCTGGGGTTGAGAGCTGGGCCCAGGTTGAGTGGGAGCTGCCTGACATTTGGAAGCAACAGGAGGATGCCCTCCGCGAGTAGACGGAGCACGGCCCGTACTGGTACGGCGGCGGGGCATGATGTGGGAAATGGCCTCAGTCTGTCTCTTCAACATCAACGGTGTCACCGAATAGACCGAGCTGGGAGACGGGGGCGTTGAGAAAGCAAGCCTTGTCTTCTTCCCGCATCTTGACCAGGTCCAGCCATAGATGACGCTCCTGGACCATGAGGGTGGCCATCGCCTGCCCGAGTGTCCGCTCTGTGACCTTCGTGGCCCAGAGGGTGAGGTCGGTGAGGTAGTTCCTGCACTCAAAGAACAAATATAAAAACAATGTTAAGCTTCATTTAACGAATCAAATAGCTTTCAACTTTGTTTGATATAATGGAAAGAGCCAATTTAGCAATTTAACATGATTATTCAAGGATAAGGTGTTGAAGTGATGGCTGCTGGAAATGGTGCCTCTCTAGATTTGATGACTTTAGACAAAATTTACTTTTTTCAAATAGTGATGGTGTTGTTTTTTACATCAGTAAAGTCCTGACTATACTTTGCGATCAGATGAATGCCACTTTGGTGAATTAAAGTACCAATTTCCTTCCAAAACAGCCAAATCTGTACATTATTCCAAACTTTTGGCCACCAGTGTACATACAGTGCATCCGGAAAGTATTCACAGCGTATACTTATGTACATGTGATTTTTTTTATTTTTAATAAATTTGCAAAGATTTCAAACAAACTTCTTTCACGTTGTCATTTTGGGGTATTGTTTGTAGAATTTTGAGGAAAATAATGAATTTAATCAATTTTGAAATAAGGCTGTAACATAACAAAATGTGGAAAAAGTGAAGTGCTGTGAATACTTTCCGGATGCACTGTATACAAATCTGTTATATACAGAGCAAGTGAATGGAATGCTGAAGAGGTAACTGTAGAGCTGAACAGAAGTCCAAAAAAAGGATCCTTGCATATGTCCCAGGTCTGTTCGCAAATTGAAGGGGATCTAGAAAGGGTCCAGTGAGGTCCTTCAGGTAGGCCAACAATAGTCTCTCAAATGACTTTATGACCACAGACGTCAGAGCGACGGGTCTGTAGTCATTAAGTCCTTTGATCTTGGGTTTCTTTGGGACAGGGATGATAGTGGAGCATTTGAAGCAGTAGGGAGATTCACACTGCTCCAGTGATCTGTTGAAGATATGTGTGAAGATGGGGGCCTGCTGGTAGGCACAGGATTTTAGACAAGTGTGTAAAACACCATCTGGGCCCTGTTATTAATGATAATGCTACAGTAAAGGATATCTAAGATGCTCCTTGTGACAGCACTGGTCCTTATCATAGTTTGGTATTGATGAAGGGGTACTTGAGCCTTAAATTTGTGGGAGTACCTAAAATGAAAAAGTACTGGAATAGAGCAAAGAAAAAAGTGACATAAAACACAATGTGATAAAACAAATGCAAATGTAGAGTAGACACAATATTCTCTCTGGTCAAGTTGTATTTTTTTGTAATCCTTGTACATGCTTTGGCAGTACACTGTACACATTGTCATGCCAATAAAGCACATTTCAACTAAATTGAATAAGTGTATCACTGTAGTTAGTGCAGTGGAACATCCATCAATTACAATCATGAAGAAAATTCCATGTATCAACAGACTATTGAACAATGAGATTCCTGAGCCAAGTGAGTGTCAAATTTATGACTGTAACTCTAACTATATAAATTAGACATGATTCTTCTTTCATGTATAAAACCTCTCTCTCTCTCTCTCTCTCTCTCTCTCTCTCTCTCTCTCTCTCTCTCTCTCTCTCTCTCTCTCTCTCTCTCTCTCTCTCTCATATATATATATATATATATATATATATATATATATATATAAACATAAAAATAAATCTCTCTCTCTCTCTCTCTGTTTCTGGTTAGAGAATATGCCTTAATTATAAATTAATTGTATCATTAGGAGTAAGTTGCTGCTGGCGGCTGCATTGAGCCTGTCAAGGTTAATTACTTTAATGTGTTTATTTTGTGTCAGCCTCTGCTGTGAGCTGTCACACATGTGCGGATACTGTCCTCAAACACAAAGAGGAATGCCTGGACACCAGTAAAACTAATATATTATATAGACTCATTACAAGCAAAGTAAGATATTTCAAGCCTTTATTTGATATAATTTTGATGATTATGGCTTACAGCTTATGAAAACCCCAAATTCAGAATCTCAGAAAATTAGAATATTACATGAAATCAATAAAAAAAAAGGATTTTAAATACAGAAATGTCGGCCCTCTGAAAAGTATAATCATGCATATGTACTCAGTACTTGGTTTGGGCCCCTTTTGCATTAATTACTGCCTCAATGCGGCGTGGCATGGATGCTATCAGCCTGTGGCACTGCTGAGGTGTTATGGAAGACCAAGATGCTTCAATAGCGGCCTTCAGCTCTTCTGCATTGTTTGGTCTCATGTCTCTCATCTTTCTCTTGGCAATGCCCCATAGATTCTCTATGGGGTTCAGGTCAGGTGAGTTTGCTGGCCAATCAAGCACAGTAATACCATGGTCATTGAACCAGGTTTTGGTACTTTTGGCAGTGTGGGCAGGTGCCAAATCCTGCTGGAAAATGAAGTCAGCATCTCCATAAAGCTTGTCTGCTGAAGTAAGCATGAAGTGCTCTAAAATGTCCCGGTAGACGGCTGCGTTGACTCTGGACTTAATAAAGCACAGTGGACCAACACCAGCCGATGACATGGCTCCCCAAACCAACACAGACTGTGGAAACTTCACACTGGACTTCAAGCATCTTGGATTGTGTGCCTCTCCATTCTTCCTCCAGACTCTGGGACCTTGGTTTCCAAATGAGATGCAAAATTTGCTCTCATCAGAAAAGAGGACTTTGGACCACTGAGCAACAGACCAGTTCTTTTTTTCTTTAGCCCAGGTAAGACGTTTGACATTTGAAGCCCATGTCCAGGACCCGTCTGTGTGTGGTGGCTCTTGATGCAGTAACTCCAGCCTCAGTCCACTCCTTGTGAAGCTCCCCACACATTTGAATGGCCTTTTCCTGACAATCCTCTCCAGGCTACGGTCATCCCTGCTGCTTGTGCACCTTTTTCTTCCACACTTTTCCCTTCCACTTAACTTTCTATTAATGTGCTTTGATACAGCACTTTGAGAACATCCAACTTCTTTTGCAATTACCTTTTGAGGCTTTCCCTCCTTGTGGAGGGTGTCAATGATGGTTTTCTGCACAACTGTCAGGTCAGCAGTCTTCCCCATGATTGTGAATTCAACTGAACCAGACTGAGAGACCATTTAAAGGCTCAGGAACCCTTTGCAGGTGTTTAGCTGATTAGAGTGTGACACATTGAGCCTACAATACTGAACCTTTTCACAATATTCTAATTTTCTGAGATTCTGAATTTGGGGTTTTCATAAGCTGTAAGCCATAATCATCAAAATTATATCAAATAAAGGCTTGAAATATCTTACTTTGCTTGTAATGAGTCTATATAATATATTAGTTTCACCTTTTAAGTTGAATTACTGAAATTAATGAACTTTTGCACGATATTCTAATTTTTCGAGTTTCACCTGTATGTCTCCTCACATAAACAAATATAATTTTGTTTTAAATCATATCCATGTGGAAATCTTGAAATGTTGAAAGAATGGTTGTCTTATAAGACTTCTGGTCAACAAGCGAGAAAAGCCGAATGAATAAGTACAACAAGAGAGGACAACATGACCAATTACTAATTTAGACTCCACAGGGACAGTTCCCCTGGACCAACCTGGGGTTAAGTGCCTTGCCCATTCACATTTATGCATTTGGCAGATGCTTTTATCCAAGTTACAGTGCATTAATTGGGCCATATTAAAGGATAAACTGTTAACTTCAACTTCTGGATGGATTGCCATATGAAAATGTTGTGGGCCAAATTCAGCCCACTGGCTGATGTAAGCAAACATTGAACACACATTATATGCACAGGTTTAGAAATTAAGGAGCTGCACATACTTTACCTCATTTATCTGCATAGTATGATAGATTAGGCCCTGATCCCTCGGTCTTTCTTACACACAAATTTCCCAATTTTGACTTATATGATGTATTGAGAGTTCAGCATTGAAGAGCTGATGTTAGAGAGATGGAGTGAGTCATGGACAGATTTAATTTATGTCAGTTCTGATCTGCATAGTAACTCATCTGCTGACATTTCTCTCTCGTCTCCATGCTCTCTCTCTCTCTCTCTCTCTCTCTCTCTCTCTCTCTCTCTCTCTCTGTCTGTTTTTAGTGGTGCTGTTGAGAACAGAGCTGGCCTCATTTATCAGACTGTCAATCCAGACCTCTATTCCACACCAATGCTCTGACACACTGACTAATGATGGCTTGCTCTAAAGACACCTTGTTCTCAGCAACACACACACAGACAGACACACACACACACACACACACACACACACACACACACACTACACTATTTTACTACATCACAGTGACAGACTAACAAATGATGTCTCAAAGAAAAGACACCTTGCTCACAGGACACCAGGAACCAGGAAAATGCTGCCTTCGGAGGCTGTACACGGAGGCAGGATGAAAAATGAAAATAATGTGATTTTTCCTTAAGAGTACCATTCTTTCAAAACAGCTGTCAGTTAAACCATTAACTGATTAGTTAGCAAGGCAACTGCCTCTGTCCGGATGCGGACAGTGTCGATTTCATTGTGAGAGGCTCACAGGTGTTGGATGACGACGCCATCTAGTGTCCGACTTTAATATAACAGCTTGTGAGTTCAGAATTGGTCCTGAATCAAAACATTTCAATGCAGGGGAGCTGTAAGGATTTTAGCCAGCCTGAAAACTTTGCACTCTGTGCCCCTATTACAATTTATTTTAATTAAAAGTTATCATTAATAATACATGTGAACATGATCATGATTGCACATTCAATAAGCAACACTTAAAAATCAATTTAGCATGCAGAGAGGAGGCGGCTTGTCATGCAGCGCCATAGGCTCTGGCCATCAGGGACGATGTGAGCCTACAGGCCTTGGACGGGAGCTTCGGGCACCCATGCCAGGTGGCTGCGCTTCGTGGGCATAGGTGTGACTTATCCACTGGGGGCATCTGGCCGCTCCGCCATTGAGGGTAGTGAGAGCGGGGGAGCCAATAGATCAGGACCGGGCAGTGAAAGGTGCCTCCCACAAACTCTTGCACTTCCGGGAAGAAAGGCACTGGGGCGTGGCTGTGTGCCTGGGAAAGCATGTCCATCATCTTAGCGTCTGCCTGTGACTGGGCGACCACACCCGAGAGGGGAAGTACCAAATAAGAGGTTGAACTCACCCTGGGACGAGCCGGTGCACTCATCCAAGTGCCTAACTGGAGCAAACGAGCATGCCGGGGAATGGGAGGTCCGTGAGCATTCTCATTGTGGTCCCCAAATCCCCCCCAGTAGGACCGAGGCAGGGAGCCGCTGGGGTGGCTTGCTTTCTTACGAAAGCGAGCCGCGACCGCAACGTTGCCATGGTCATGGCCTCGCAATGAGGACATGACGCATACATAAAAGATGTCTCGGCATGGGCAGCACCTAGGCACGAAATACTGTGGTCGTGGCCATCGGAAATCAAGAGATATCGACCGCAACCAGGAATAACACACAATCGGAAGGGCATCTTTAGAAAGACGCATCATATACTCTTTTGTGAGGGAAAACACTCTTTTAGAATATACTCTGGTGATCTGCTGAAGCGCCCAGGGAGGATCTCTGCAGTGCACCCATGCAGAGAGGGGAGAATGCCACTGTAATGCGCCATAAGGATCCAGCAGATTTGAGGGATGGCAATCACTTGCTCCGCTAGAACCATCGACAATTCAGCTCCGAAGAGAAAATCTGAATGAGCGGTATGCACGACCCCCTACTTTATACCCGTATGTCCAGGGGAGGGGCATGCAAATACCACTCACCAATTCCCGTTGGCCTTTTATCAAAGATCAGAGGTGTCTCGGGCTCTCAAGGGTGATCCTTAGTGTCACTACATCGACACAACGTCGAGTGAGTGACAGATAGGGAACCCTCACAGCCTTGTTGTCATTCCCATTCAAAATCAAAGATGGCGCTAGCGTGAATAAGGTCTGCATCATGTCTGGACATACAGTCTATCACTCATGTTTATTTATTGTCAGTCTGTAACGTGGTGCTACTGTGATGCTGTAAATCTGCTAAATGTTGAATGTTTGCACCAAGATTCTGTCTGTCCTGCAAAGGAAAAATGACAATAAACCTGACTTTGACTTGGACTTTGATGTGGCAGTAGAGTGTATATAAGGTTGTGACTTGTAAGTTTATAACTTGTTGCTGTTGTTAAAAAACATTTAATCCAAGTCCACTGTGCTTATATGTATGTTTTTGTGTGGTTAGTTTTGTAGATTCTGTATGAGACATTTCATATTTTACCACAAACATGGAAATACCCATATTTCTGTTATACAGGTTTTTTTAGACTCACCCAAAAGTGTACACTTCATTTTCAATGTGTCTTAATGTCTTCAGAATTTAATAAAAGATGTATAAACTATTTTAAAATGTAAATTACTTATACAATTATCATTAGAGTTATTTTACCTTGAATAAATACGTTTATTTATTTATTTATTTATGAAGAATTAGCATCTAGATTCAACCTGGATCTTTTTTTTTTTTGTTTTGTTTTTTGACCTACATATGTATTTAAGAGGGGTGAAGTTACATATGTGGTTTTGGGCTAAGTCATCTTTCAGTATCTGAAGGCAAACAAAAACAAAATTTTCCCCATTTAAGAGCATTAGAATAACTTTAGAATATTAGAATAAGAACAATAGAATGATTTAATACAGGTGAAAACCTGATAGTTTGGCCCATAATTCAAAGAGGTCCAGGCTTTAAACTCCTTGATTTCACTTATTTTTATTTGTAAGAATTACCACAGGTTTGACCATGGATGGTTCATCATTATTGAATAGGTCAATAATAACTATGAATAACTATGGTTTCTATAAAACAAACAATAGCCTTTTGTTTTGAAAAAAAAACCAAACAAAAAACAATAGCCTATGTAACTGAATGCTAACTGACAGATATTTAAGTTAATATGCTTTTTTTTTTTAAAATAATAATAAAATGGAGAAATTCTTTGCCATTTCAAATTATACCTTAACTACTACAGCCAAAGCAGTGTGATACATGTAAAGACATGTTTTTTTGTTTTTTTTATCAACGTTTATATGACATTCTATAACATAAAAAATATATGAACACCTAATGTGAGAATTAGGCTACTAGTCATTTGACTGAATGTCCTATTACTCCTAACAGCTACATACAACTTGGTCATCAAAATTTATGAAACCAACATATTTTTCAAATAAACAACATCAAAACAACTGTGCAACTCAAGTATTCACCATTAATACTTCTTTACAATGTTTTTTTAAACTAAATAAATTCTGTTTACTTGCATGAACTGCAGAATGTTGATGTGCGAATGCTGCAAGTTTCATCATCAAATGGCTGCAGTTTAAACTGTGGACAATTTCCTTTTTCGAGCCCTATGTAGAATATGTGTGCTTGAAATTTTGCTCTTGCCACACCCCCTTTAAACAGTAGTTCCTTTTGCCATAGTTTATTTGTTATGTTTATTACATCAATCATGTCTGTTTTGTACTGGAATGTCCGTGTGTGTGTGTTTGTAAAAAGTTGCAGTTCCAGTGGGAAAAAAAAAGAGAGACTATGGGAAAGAGGCTTAATGTAAGTGGGAACAAAAAGATATATGTGTGTATTTTGATAGTCATAAAAGGCAAAAAGTTTGGTATTTAAAAAATTATGATTTAAATCTCCCAGGGCGAATGCAATTGGAGGGTTGATAAACCATTTCATTTGACATTATAGAAAAGGAGAGAATTTGACTGAAGAACAATATATATATTATATATATATATATATATATATATATATATATATATATATATATATATATTTATATATAAAACACTCAAAAAGACTGGTAACTGTTTTGAAGGGTTATTATTAAGTGTTTTTACACATGGAATACAGTAAGTGGAACAACATTAGATGGAAGCATATAATAGGGGGTGTCTCAATAAAACAGTAAACCTCTCAAACTTTTTACAAAAAAAAAAAAAAAGATCAAAAGCAGTGACATTAAATAACTAATGCTGATAAATTTGCATGACAAGAAAAAAAATAAAGATGGTTGCTCATCATTTTTGACTTGATCAGTTGGTTTTTTGATCATGACTCTGTTTAGGGGCCAAGAGAGAAAAGAGAAAGAAAATAAATATAGAATGACATCAGTGTCCAGGTTAAGTAATTTAGACATGTGAGTAATTCGACAGCATGTGGGTGAAATCCTAGAGAGTATATCACAATTCTTCCCCTTTTCATATAAAACCAACACTGACATTACAATCACTGTTTCAAAACAGCAAGGTGGGAGCATGCATTGTCTCACTTTTTTCATCATTGTTTTTGGCTTGTAAAATCAACAGTGACTCATGAGGGTAAAGTATGAATGAAGGACACATTTAAATGGCATCATAGTAACTAATTTACACCTTGGAGTTTATGTTAACAAGAGATTGTAACAAGAACAGAGCTCAGAATGTCCATGCAACATTATTACATTACAGATGTTGAACAAACCCTGAATTTACAAAATCTAAAGAAATAATTCACAACCTCATTTTACACAGAATTACAAAAATCTTTACAAAGATGCTACAGCACTGCCTATAACTTTAATTAGCCACGGTGCCGTCACATCCTCAACTGATCGAAGCAAACATGATTTTGTAAAAACATTAAACAAAAAGTTTTAAAAATAGAACTAAACAATTATGTATTCCATGTTACAAAATTAATGTTCTAACATTTAAATTGAACAAAAAGCAAGCATTTCTTCTGCACCTCTGTGTTAATAGAATTGGTTAAACGCTTCAGTAATTGCGTCCAAAACTTTCTATACTTTTACAAGATCCTGAAACCTCATGTACACGTCAAGGCCACAGAGAAATCCTTATATATGCAGAATACCATATCACTAGATGTTAGGAGATAAAATATTGTATATTTGATTAACACAATTCTTGAAACCTCTCTTGTAAACAAAATGTAAGCAGAGTTGTACAGAAAAAGAAAAAAAATCTTTTGGGGGAAAAAAGGTTTAAAGAAAAAAATCTCCATACAAAGAGTGCAGTTTGTTAGGCTTCATATTTTCAACACAATTTGAGGTGCGAGCTAAGTTCAGCCTGCAGAACACATTGAAAAGACATTCCATTTGTTTTACAATTAAAGTCCCCAAAATGTATTACTTTAAAAAAAAAAGAAATTGACAAAAAAAAAATAAAAAATATGTCTTGGGGCCTAAAAAAAAACAATATAAAGACAGGATTCCTTCCAGGTTAATGGTCTGAGTATAATATACAATGGGCTGAATGCAGCCCTTTCAACAACCCCTGAACTGGTTTAATGGTGAGTCCCACTTGGCAGATGCCACACTGAAGCAGGGTTTAATGATTGGACTGAAGGATTAGATCGCAACGTTTACTTATTTATATCCCTGCTGATTCCAGGCCTGCCCGTAGACTCCATAGGGCATCTGCCAGCCATTGGCCATATACTGGCCCATTTGTTGACCGTTGCCATATGACTGGCCCCACTGTCCGTAAGACTGTGCTGGATAGGTAGGTTTATTCTGCTGTAGACAGGAAAGGGACAGGAAAAATGGTAAAACAACAAGTTTACAGACATCACTGCAAAGGATACTGAAGAGTAGAAAGCATAACAAAAAGGAACAAAAGCACACATGCACACTCACGCGGCCGAAAGTTTGTACTAATGTACAGATTTTGCTGTTTTGGAAGGAAATTGATACTTTAATTCATCAGTGGCATTCAAAAGATCAGAATTATAGTCAGGACATTACTGATGTAAAAAAAACAGCACCATCACTATTTGAAAAAAGTAATTTTTTATCAAATCTAGACAGGTCCCATTTCCAGCAGCATCACTCCAACAACTTATCCTTGAATAATCATGCTAAATTGCTAATATTGTACTAGAAAATCACTTATTAAATAAAACTTATTAAACTATTTGGTTCATTAAATGAAGCTTAACATTGCCTTTGAGTTTGTTTTTGAGTTACCACAAATAGACTGGCATGTTTTAAGGTCAATATTAGGTCAAAAATGGCAACAACAAAAAAAAAGAAACAGCTTTCTCTAGAAACTCGTCATTCAATCATTATTTTGAGGAATGAAGGATATACAATGCTTGAAATGGACAAAAACTGCAGATTTCATACAAAGATGTACACCACAGTCTTCAAAGACAAAGGACAAGTGGCTCTAACAAGGACAGAAAGAGATGTGGAAGGCCAGATGTACAACTAAACAAGAGGATAAGTACATCAGAGTCTCTAGTTTGCGAAAAAGAAGCATCACATGTCCTCAGCTTCATTGAATTCTACCTGCTCAACACCAGTTTCATGTACAACAGTAAAGAGTCTTATGGGAAGAACTGAAAAGCCACTTTTGAAACAGAAAAACAAAAAGAAAAGATTAGATTGGGCAAAGAAACATTGGACAACAGATAATTGGAAAAGAGTGTTTTGAATCTTAACCCCATTGAGCTTTTGTGCGATCAGTTAGACTAAGGTGTGTGAGAAGTGCCCGACAAGACAGCCACATCGATGGCAAGTACTACAGGAAGCGTGGGGTGAAATGTCACCTGAGTATCTGGACAAACTGACAGCTAGAATGCCAAGGATCTGCAAAGCTGTCATTGCTGCACATGGAGGATTTATTTTGATGAGAACACTTTGAAGTAGTTTAAGAAGTTCAGAGTTTTTATTTTTTTTATTGTAATTTTTCACATTATTAATGTCCTGACTATACATTGTGATCAGTTGAATGCCACTTTGGTGAATAAATTACCAATTTCTTTTCATAGGAGTAAAATCTGTACATTATTCCAAACCTTTGGCTGCCAGTGTGTGTTTGTGTCCACGATGGAGGATGGTACGTTAACTCTATACTCTGCTTGAAAGCTTCACTTTATTTAGTTGACCAGCTACTGGAATGTTTGCTTCTAAAACAACCAGGCCAATTTAACTGTTACACTTGTGTAAAATCACCATGCAACAACTGCTTTAAGCAGCACAATGAGCTAGTAGCTAACAGCTAGCATTCGTGTTATTGTTTATGGCCAGTTATGTTTGTAGCGTTTAAGATGTCACAGCAGTAGAGGCGGCGCAACTATGACGATCAGCCTATAATCCCATCCACGTTTAGGCGGCACTAAACTGCAGTGGAAAAGCAAGCTCAGAAAACTTAAGCGTGTAGAGTGGAATCGAACCGTAACATGCAGTGGAAAAGTGCCATTAGTGCATGTAAACTTCTGACCCACTGGAATTGTGATTTAGTAAATTAAAAGTAAAACAATCTGTAGGCAAGCAATTGCTGGAAAAATGACTTGGTGTCATGCACAAAATAGATATCCTAATCGACCTGCCAAAACTATAGTTTGCCAATATGAAATCTGTGGAGTGGTTAAAAAAGTTTTACTGACTTCAACTGTACATATTTTATGATATTTACATCGCAAAGCCTTTAAAATAATCATTAAATTAAGTGCATCAGCGGCCAGAAACCTTTATGACATGAAGTGCTATTTAAAAATGTCCCTTTTTTATCACTATACCACACCCCTCCAAAAAAAAAACTAGACAGACAAACAGAAAGTCACCCTGTCCATGCAGAACACCTTTTTTTTATAAGGTTACTGATAGGCCTATACTTGGAGTCCTCATCTCATTTTTAACATGAGTTAACTAACAAGTTAGTGATTGATTTTATACATACAATTTAATTTCATTCAGACTTTATTTCTGTAGGAGTAAAACACTGTAATCAGGAAAAAATGACTATGTGCCTTTAATTATGTTGATTTGACAGCTGCCGTCAGTGTAGCCTTTGGTAGCTTGATAATCTCATTGATAACTATATATTTAGACATAGGCCTATAGATTCAAAACAATAGCCTATACTTAAAGCAAAAAGCAACTAATAATACATGAAATTCTAGGCTGAGATCCACACAATGCAAAAAATGCAAAGCAGACGCGTTTACTTACACAATCCTCTACTGCAGCGCTGCTTAATCCGCTATGCTTTGCGTTAAGAGTGGCCCGTAATTTAACGATGTTCGCTGTTCTTTTCTGTTCATAACTAAATAAAACGGGATGCTCAATATGAGGAAGGATTACTGCAAGAGGAAGATTTGGCATGCAGGTTGAGGGGACTTCAGAATGTGGATGGACTAAAATACATACTCCTCTCTCACCAGGGACATGCGAGCGCAAGGATAAAATGTGAGTGTGAGGTGATTGTCTGTGTTCCGTGACTACTACTGGGTCCTTGAATAACATAATGTGTGAGTAAGGGCAGCCAGTGAAGTTTCTGGTGCCCACTTAGCGAGTTGGTGCCCTATGCAGACTGTGTAATATGCGTATAGGGAGCGGTGGTACTATCTCTTGCTTGTGTGCAAATGATTATTACGAGTGCCTGGTGGTGGATCAAACAGTAATCAAAGAAAGAGCGAGAACCATTTACATGCACGCATTCCACGAGACTGTACGCGTCCAAACAAACATATATGAGCATAGACGCCTTTTTGTCATCTGTTCTTAATATAATAAAGGGAGTTTAAGCGCGTGTCTGTGTCTACAGGCAAATTATTTGTAATATTAATTTGATAATAATAATACTAATAGCCTAATAATCATTTAATACATGGGATAATGAGCCAAATATCGTCTTGACATGGTCAAAGGCATCAGCTAATGGTGATCACTCTGACAATCGTCAATTTGTGAGTTGTGCGTGGATGCCGCGGTGGATGGCGTGAAACCACCAGATGCTCTATATCTCTGCGGTAACATGCTCAACAAGCCACTGGTTGGGTGAGCGGGTTGAAGGTCTCAGACGCGGAGGCAGCTGAGATTCGTCCTCCGCCACCCGGATTGAGGCGTCACTACGCCACCACGAGGACTTACAGCACATTGGTAATTGGCCATTCCAAATTGGGAGAAAAGAACTTTGAAGGACCAAAAGGCAGTATAAAAGTAATCCATAAGACTCCAGTAGTTAAATCCATATCTTCTTTAGCGATATGATAGGTGTGGCTGAGAAACAGATCGATATTAAAGTCATTTTTTGACTGTAAATCTACACTTTGTCATTCTGGAGTGGAAGTGACTTTCACATACAGCCACCTACAGTTTGGTGGAGAGTGGTAAATGATGACAATTACATTTTTTTTGAAGAACAATCCATTTAAGGCTGCACGATTGATTGAATTAAGAATGAAATCACAATGTGGCTTTGCACGATTACAAAACAGCAAAAGGCTGCGTGTTCTGAAACAATCTCGATCCATTCCGAGCTTCAGTCAGCAATAAATAATCGTGGGGTGCTTTCTAGTGCACATGTTGAGCAGTGCAGCAGTTTTAGATTATCTGTTTGTCAACCACACCCATCACATGCCACTGGAGTCATATGGATGCCTCTTCATGGACCTTCTGAGTTCTGGTCACCATTTACCTGCATTGTTTGGACCAACAGATCCGAAATATTATGAAAAAAAATAATAATCTTAATTTGTGATCTGCATACACATCTGGGATTGCATGAGGGTGAGTAAAGGATGAGAATGTTCATTTTTGGGTTCCTTCTCTTTAATGGAGTGTGTACACAAACTTTATTAAATCTAAAAATCTAGATAACCTCTGTTCCATAGCTATTATAAAAAAAGTGTAGATCAAGAAGTTGAGTACCTGGGGTATCTGCATCTGCTGCATGGATCTCATATCAGCTGTTTCTTTGCCCCAGTAGCACTTCACAGTGTGGCCCTCAATGCAGGTGCCATTCACAGACACTATAGCATGGGCAGCACCCTCATGCGAGTCAAACCTGTAAAAAGCAACAAGGAAGCAACATGCAAAATTTTTATGTGCCCACAACATAGATTACCGGTTTCAGGCTCAAGTATGGTTGCAGGTCAATGACAAAGTGTAACTTACCTCACAAACGAGTAGCCCTTCTCTGGGAAAACCCTGATCTCCATTATTTGCCCAAATGGAGAGAATGTCTGTCTCATCAGCTGATCTATAGCAGAAAAGGAAAAAAAAAATAAAAATCAAACAATTACAATTTGTATATACTCCACCAGTCACACTTGGACACACTTGACCAAATCTGTTTCTCATGAGCTTTAAAAAAAAAAAAACCCTCTTTGATCAAGGCTTCTGCTTCAATGCTTGAATTTCATTTAGTTGATAAATATAAGGAAAGCCTACACATTAAGGTCTTTATAATACTAAATGAATATATATATTTTGGACTGGACCAAAAACAAAAAACACCGCAAACAAGTGCCCAATGTACATAGGAGCCTCCGTTTCCTCTAAGCTGAGCAGTTGCGTACTTCCGTCTCTTTTTTTCAACATCTGAAACAACTTCCACACAGATGGCAGACTCAAGTGTGTGGGAACATTTCCTGAATCAGAGCTATATGCATGCTCAGTGTTTCAACAGGTGTCCATATGAATATGCATTTTGTATTGAGCTGAAGCTTTGATTGAAATCTTGTGTGAAAACAAGGTGTAAATACATATTTAGTAGTGATGTCCAGCTCATGAACAAATCGTTCTTTTGAACCAGTTCTTTTTGGTGAACGAGTTGAATCAGTTTACCAAACTGAATCTTTTGTAACGGTTCATGTCTCGAGTCATCACCGATCCACAAATTACTCATTCTTAACCTGTCTTTCGAATGTGCCTGACACTCCGACTCGAAATGAGCCAATAACCGGAAGTAATATGATCCCAGAACTGGTGGTGATATCTGCTTTTCCCCAACTCTTCTTTGCAATGAACTTCGCAAACTACAGAAAGCACAGCAGTTCTCGTGTCAACAGTACATTGAGTCAATCACAGCAGTTTGCGAGTCAACAGTACACTGAACTGAGAATCACCTCTTTCATACATAATACTGTGAACTGCTGATGAGCATGCCACTTGAGCGGTGCAAGTTGAATGCGCCAATACTGGCAAAATGAACCACTTTAAAACGGGGTAAATACCTCATTCAAACGCATACTATTTATACAGGATACATGAATATCCACAACATTTTTGGAACAACTTCCATCTGCACAACAAAACGAATGAACATGAGAACTTAAATTAAATGATACAAAATAATCGTTTTGATATGATACATTTGCATCATGTAACATGCGTTGTGAATATGCGGTTTCTATAAACACGCTACACACGATGTGTCCTTTCGTGGAAAATGAACAAGTCTCTAAAGCATGAATAATTCAGAAAACAGGCCAACTTAAAAAGAAAAATTGCAAATCCTTCCCTCTATACATTATTATTTCAGGAGCTCAGGTTTTTCCACAACAAGGACAGTAGGTCTATGTACATTTATACTGTATGCTTGATACATGTTTACATTAGAAAATGTCACATTATTTTCAAAATATATGATTTTATAAAAGTTTGGTCTGTAACAGTTTGACACTTTTGTCCATTTTGCACATCAAGTAAGAGATCATTTTTGTCGACTAAACTTATATAATTTTTGGCATAATAAAACAGACTAAAATTAATGAATAAGACATGACAAAATATTGACCATTTTAAAAGGACATTTTTATCAAAAGACAAACGAATTTAGCACCAAATCTGATCTGACAGCTCAAAATACAAATTTGTATAGGCTGAACAATGCTTATGTTCTTAAATCACTAAAAAAATCTTACATAGACATACTAGAGTGGTGGTGGCATAGTGGGCTAAAGCACAAAACTGTTAATCAGAAGGTCGCTGGTTCGATCCCACGGCCAACACCATTGTGTCCTTAAGCAAGGCACTTAATACCAGGTTGCTCCAGGGGAATTGTCCCTGTAATAAGTGCACTGAAAGTCGCTTTTGATAAAAGCATCTGCCAAATGCATAAATGTAAATGCAAAGAATCTTTAAATAAAATGTAATAATCAGCATCATCAGCTTTATTGAATGTGTTTGAACATGTATTCTACGAAGTATTAGCATTATATATAGTTACGTCATTACATGAGGTAAATTAACTGATGAATCTTTTTTTTTTTTAACTGGTTCATTGAAAGAACCGGTTCGAGGAAAAGAATCGGACTTCCTATCACTAACACAGAGTTGTGAAACAACACAAACCGTATTTTTCACAGGGTGCGAGCTCTATTGGTGAATGTGGAAATGCAGTTGTGTGACAAACGGTTAAATGTGCTTCATGTTGAATGCCCGTCCTGAGAGTTAATGCCATAAACAGTTGCTTAATTCTTATATGAACAAAAGATAGAACATTGATTGGAACTCCAATTTTGTTAAAAAAAAGCATGAGTTATTTTTAAAAACCTTGTGCAGAGCTGTAATCTAGGCAAAGGGTGGCGACTCTGAAGAAGCTAAAATACAAGATAGTTTTGATTAGTAACATTTTTGGTCACTACATATTCACATACTTTGTCATTTCATAGTTTATAACTTTATTATCCTAAAATGTGCAAAAGAGTAATGATAGAGTAGGTGTGTCCAAACTTTTGACTGGTGAATGAGTGCAATTAATTAAAATACAAAAAACAATTATGAATCTATCAATTGCATGTGTTCTTGCTCTGGATGACTAAAGTTAACTCATTTAATGACAGCATTCATTCATCCCATCCTATATAAACTAAACTTCAGAGACATTTGAACAAACCTGAAAGGCCAGAAGCAATTCCACCACAATACACAGTGCAGTTGCTGGGACTCGACTGGTTCAGAACCTCCTCAAAGGACAAGTGTTTGTTACTGGCTGCAGAGAGAAAAAGAACATTTAGTTAAGATATAAAGCATACATACATGATAATATAGTAACAAGGAGGGTTCTTTAGTCAATCAAAATTTCATGCAATGGTGTTTTGGTTTGTTTGAATTCTAAGGCAGATTTACTTTGTCCTGAGATCATAAAAACTTACATGAGAGTCTCTATTTTATTTTCCAAGGATGTGTGCAAGAAACTACACTATAAATCCAGCTGAACAAGTGCAGTATATAACAATTGTGATGATTCATAGAGAAGATTACAGCAGGAACAGAAAAATGAAGTAGAACTTGGCAAGTTGATAAGACTCACTCACCTTCATTGTTTGGTTTGGGTGCTGACGGCTTTCTTGTGGCCCAGTTTGTTCTGATCTGTCTGCCTCCCAGCCATTGGCCATTCATTTGCTGAATGGCACTCTCTGCATCCTACCATTGGCATACAGTAACTCTTAAAAACAATACCATCCCATTGCAACCAAAAATAACTTATGACACTTGACATATTCCATCAACAAGCAAATACCCACACATCTTACCCATTTATTAATGAAGGAGATAAAACCATATCCTTTAGATTTGCCTGTGGCCAAGTCCTTAACCACGCGGGCATCACTACACCAAACATGAACACATGAATTCAGTTACACTCCAAATGTTACATCAACAAAACAGTCCAGCGGCAATGATGTTTAAATGATCCCTGAATTACACAATATTTCCCTTACGAGATCTTTCCAAAAGGAGCAAATGCTGATCTGACATCATCCGTTGAGATTTCTGGGCTCAGGTCACCAACAAAGACATGGAAATGATCTACAATAACGTTTTGAGAAGGGGAAAAAGACATGAGCAAAATTGAAAGAACAATCCACGTGTAACAGTTAGAACACACAAGCACTAACTGAACGACACTGGAGGCATTCACACTGGCAATTTAGTCCGAACCAGAGGGTTTGTATGAAATTGGGTAACGTGAAAGCTGTTTTGCGGACCGGGAAACCGAACCAGAGACTAACTGTAGGAGGTGGTCTGAGCTTGGGTTGCAGTGAAACTATGGCGAGTTCATGCGAGTGAAAAAGCAACCTGTACTTGGCTCCGCACTTGTCCAGGAAGTAAAAAGACTTGCGTGTATTTTTGACAATTTAAGCATAATGACATAATTAGTTGGCCAGAAACAAACACACACACATACACCATGAATGACAGGAATGTTGTGGAACACAGAAGAGGTAAGGTGCCTTTTAAAAATGTGCATGGGTGAGCGCGCAACCAGCTGTGTCATCAAAAAAAAACATTTGTGAGCATCCAATCTAGTCCCCTCCTCTTGGACATGCCCAATTGCTGAATTACGGCATGCAACACACAGAGGCGCAAGTGTTGTTCACTCTCCAAATTAATAAAAACATGCAAATAAAATTGACCCACGTTGTGTTTTACATCATGTGGGTTATGATGGAAGTTGATGCTGGATAAAAACTGGGGTTCAACAGAATCATGCCAGCCTAATACCAGACCAATTCTGGGAACAATCACGCTGGGATTCAGACCGCAGTAAAAGTGCCCAGTGTGAAAACCATCTCAAAGTCACACCAGAATAATTTGCTTTATTTATGTCACTTACTGCTTGTGTCTTTCTTCTGACTGCTTGGCATTGAGGCCCAATTAACTTTCATATCCTGAAAGAGAGAGAGAGAGAGAGAGAGAGAGAGAGAGAGAGAGAGAGAGAGAGAGAGAGAGAGAGAGAACAGTGTAAGATTTGTTTTGTGGCTTAACACCATGCCAGCTTCTATGACTACTTTCATGGCGAAAAAAAGTTAAAACACAAAAGTTATGGGCAGAGTAAGACGCATAATATGGTGAGTCCAATCGCAGAAGCAATAATCTGAACCAAAAAAACAAAACAACTAACAAATCCGCCAATAACTCAAAATGAAAATAAAGGGACTTTGAACACAAAATAGATTCTGTAAATATTTTCTAAAGAAAAAAAGTCTAAATAGCAAGAGACTTACAACAGAGTGACATTATCAACTTGTATTACTCCTCAAATGGTCCTTCATTACCTGTTGAGGATAAAATATTTGCACTGAAAATATATTTGCCAAGAATTTTCTAAAGTTGAAGGCCTGGTACAGGTGTAAATAATGATCTAGCCTTATATTAAAATGGAGGTACAAAAGGGGAAGTCGAAAAAAAATAGAAAATGTGCCACATTCTCACGTGCTTTGTGACGTTTGGAACAGGACAGCGAAATGAGGCATTCTAATGGGCAAATAGAGTTCTGGTATCCCCACATTTTCTAGGATGATGCATTTTCTCAGCAAATTAAAACTTTCCAGTAAGGCATAATGTTTGTGTAGTTGTATGTTGCAATCGGTAAACATTTTGTGAAAGAGCTTTAGCCTAATTTGAGACTGACAATTACTTTTTTCTGTTGAAAATAAACTGAACTTTAGTTTTTGGAAGCAATGATATGAAAAAAAATAACAAACAAAAATTTGTATTACATAATTACTTGGCTTGATCCAAGCTGACTTTCAAGGGAATAGTTTACCCAAAAATGAATATTCTGTCATCATTTACTCACCATCATGTTGTTTCAAACCCTTATTACCTTTTTCTTCCATGCAAGCCAAATATATAAAATACAGTGCTGTGGAAATGTATTTGCCCCATCCTAATTTCTTCTGTTTTGGTGTACATCTCATACTAAATTGTTAAAATTTAAATACAATATCAATCTGAGTAAACACAAAATACAATTTTTAAATGATAATGTTATTTATTGAAACAAACAAAAGTTATCCAATACCAACTGGGTCTGTGTGAAAAAGCATTTGCCCCTTAGTAACTAAATCCCCAAATCTATGAAACTGCATTCATAATGGGGTTCAGCTGGAAAAGACACACCCAGGTCTGATAATTGCCAATCAAATCAAAACCTAAATATAATGTTTTCAGCAGCATGAAGTTGGCTAAAAGTTCTCACCTAGTAGCACACTATGCCAAGGTCAAAAGAAATACCAGAAATGATGAGGAAAAGGTGATGAAATACTTCAGACTAGGAAGGTTTACAAAGCTATTTGAAAGGCTCTGGGACTCCAAAGAACCACAGTGGGACCAATTATCTCCTAACGGAAAAAAATATTCAAAGTAGTTAGCCTTCCCAGAAGTGGACAACATTCCAAAATTCCTCCAAGAGCACAACGACTTATCCTGCAAGCCCCAAAAAAGCCAAGGACAACATCCAAGGGACTGCAGGACTCTCTCGCATTAATAAAGTTCACGGTTCATGACTCCACTATCAGAATGCCATCTGTGGAAGAGTGACGAGGCGAAAACCACTGCCAACCCAGAAGAACACTAAGGCTTGTCTGAATTTTGCCAAAACACACCTTAATGATCTTCAAACCTTTAGGAAGAATGTTCTGTGGAATGATGAGTCGAAAGCAGAACTGTTGGGAAGACAGGGAACCAAAAGATCATCATATCTATGATCAAGCATGGTGGTGGTAGGGGGATACCTTGCTGCTTCAGGGCGACTTGCAGTAATTGAGGGAAACATGAATTCTGCTCTCAACCAGAAAATCCAAAAGGAGAACATCCGGTCATCAGTCCATGAGTTGAAGCTCAAGCACAACTGGATTATGCAGCAAGACAGATATAAAGCATAGGAGTAAGTCCACCTCTGAATGGCTCAAAAGAAACTAAATTAAAGTTTTGGAGTGGCCTAGTCAAAGTCCTGACTTTATCCCGATTGAGATGCTGTGGGAGAATCTTAAGCTGACAGTTCATGCTCGAAAACCCTCCAGTGTGGATGAACTAAAGCAGTTCTGCAAAGAAGAGTGGGCCAGAATTCCACCACAGCATTGTGAAAGACTGACCTCCAGTTATCGAACGTTTCTGGTTGCAGTTGTTGGCACAACCAGCTATTAAACTTAAGGGGGCAGTTAGTTTTTCACATGGGTGGTGTGTTAGATAACTTTTTTGCTTCAATAAAAATATTAATATATTTGAAAACTGTATTGTATTTACTCCGGTTGCTTTGTTTTTGTTATATCTCGTTTGAAGTAGGGATGCACCGAAATGAAAATTCTGGGCCGAAACCGAAAATCCAGGATGCACTTGGCCGAAAACCGAAACATGTACACTTTAAGTGAAAATGATAGTGCAAAACAACAGTGCAAAACAGCAGTAATTGAACTAAATCCAACCTCAACTGTAAACGACAGATGTATCCTCAAGTGAAGAACAAGTGTAATGTAATTGCTATTCACATCATATTGGACCGCTTTCTATTTAACTACAAGTGACCGGTTTCTCTTCAAGAACAAAAGTTGCTAAACGTTCTGACAGTCTCTCCTGTCAGAAAGCTCATCAAGAACATGAGATGCTGCACTGAACAGTCTCTCACTCTCTGTGCTGCTGCTTGGGCAGATAAATACCTGTGCGCAATCCGCGCAAGCAAAGGAAAGCGGTGTTTGTTTATGCGCCCGTAGTCAAGGGGATTGTCGCTTCTGGCGTAGTTCAGATAAATACGTCTCAAGTTGTGGCGTAGCTGCGCTAGTTGTGACATTTTCCTGTAGAATCTCTTGCTGTATTCTGTATATATATATATATCTTGAAAATTCTGCTGAATAAATACTGCAGATCGCAAAATTGATGTCCTTATCAGAAACTTTGAAGAATTTCCACACCGCTGACATGATCTGCCTTTGTTTGGTAGCGCTGTGATAAGGGCTACATCGATCCAGATTGAAATCTGAGCACTGAGGGGCGGGGAGGCATATATTTTCGGCCTTTTTTCTCTTTCGGCCAAAAACCGAAAGTGCCATTTTCGGCCGAAAATTTTCGGCGGCCGAAATTTCGGTGCATCCCTAGTTTGAAGATCTAAAACAATTTGTATGAAAAAAATAAGAAATTAGGATGGGGCAAATAAATTTCCACAGCACTGGATGTATGTGTATATATTAACACAGCATTTTCTCATAAAACAAGGAAATACACTGACCAGGGGCTGTCAAGCTACAAAAAGACAAATAAAAATAATTAATGACATGCCATGGTTGAGTATGCAGAATCAAAAATGAGATTTTAAAACTTTGGCAGATGGCACGATTTTCAGTGAATAATAGCTTAAATTGTAATCCATTACTCAGACAAAGCAATCATAAGGGTTCAGAAGACTTAATATAACACGCAACTCATATGGACTACTTTTATGGAGCTTGTTTTGTCCTTTTTAGAGATTGAAAGCCCCTGGTCACAAAATGCTTTTATTGTGTGAAAAGAGCTGCATAAACTTTCTTAAGAACCTTTCCTTTAGATTTCCACAGAAGCAAGAAAAACGGCATATAAACGATGATATAATATAATTTTTGGGTGAACTATTAATTGAATGGCAATAACAAAAAAGTCAATCCTTGATTGTCTTGTAAATCAAAAGGTTGATGTGATGAAATGAAAAAAAGGATTTTATGGACAGGCTCAAAGATCCTTACCTGGAAATACACTAACTGTGCTAACACACATTCTCTGTGTTTTGTTTTAATAGATGTATTTAGGGACAGTAGCTTTATTTCAATCCATGACTGGTCCACTCTTGTAGGTTTATTTGAGAGAGTCTTACCTTCCCCAAGATCTTCCTGCCATTCATGGCAGCCAGAGCTGCAGCAGCGTGTCTGTTCTCATAGAACTCCACAAAGCAGTACGGGTCGTTTCCAGCCGTCTGCAAAAGACAAAAACGTGCACACACTGATCTCCTTCACTTTAAAATCGCTGGAGGTTTAAAGCGCTTTTTAAACTCACATCAATTATCATTTTACAGCTCTTGCAGGGACCGATCTGGGAGAACACTTGCAGAATGAGGGCCTCCGTCACGTCCCTGGAGAGGTTCCCGACATACCTAAAACCACAAGAGAGCAGAGGAAACTGAGGATTACGGTTATTGCGTTGCGTTTCCCCTCAATCTCTCGCGCCAGCAGCAGCACAATCCACTGGGTTTCATTTTTGCCACGTTTTCAGCGCACGGTAACAAACAGCTAACAAGACCCCAAGAGCTCGTCTGTAACAGTAAGCGCACATTGAAAACATGCAGTCAGCCTGGTGTGAACTCTTACAACGGAGTAAAGTCCAATTAAAGGCCCCGAGGAAGACAACATTTAAAAGCTCTTTTGTAGCAGTTAGCACTCTGGTAAACGGAAAACCACCGCTACAAACGGAACTTGGGTGTTAGAAAAAAACTCTTATGTACTATAATTACTATTACTACGGGCAGACAAGTTTATAAACGTGGATATAACTGTAAAAATAAAAACAGGATTCAGGCAAACACAATATTCTTCTCCGCCAGATGGACTAATTTCGCTGCCCCAGTTTCGCGTTTGACTAGCCGGCTTGTGCTGCAGGGACTGAGAGCATGCACGCCCACGTCACATTTAATAAATAACACTAACGTCAATAAACGGATTCACACTCTTGATCTGATTTTGTTAAGTTTGGCGTGTTGAGCGTGCGAGCTAAACGCCACTTTAACAAACGTGTTGAAAAACGAGATGGGTTTCGCTGAGCGGCCGACAAAACTACAGCGGTACTTACAATGTCTTGGGCTGGTCCTCGTCCATCATCATCGTGCTGGTGGGTAAATGTCGAAAATGCTATGTTTTCTAAGGTTCGAGAAGTCTAAGCCTCTAAGATTTTTTACTTGATAGTTAACGCGAATTTACTGGAATAACTTCCTCTGACGTTACCCACGAAACGTCATCACGTGACGTTGCAAGCGTACTTCTTCAACTGCTTATGCTTATTTGGACACGGATAGAAAGTGCTGTCCCCTACTGGGGCAGACCATGTACTGACAGTGGGTGTGTGCCATTCCGAAGTTATCAGCCCTATGCCTTCGAAGACTTTACCATCCTGTCGGAGAGCTTTGAAAGCCTAAAAGGTGCGGGGCTAAAAAATAAGGGTCATTCGGTACTCCCTTTTTAGTCATTTTTTTATTTGAAGCGATCTAACAGCTTGACTATCATGAATGTTCTCCCTTCGGAGGGTTATATATGCCGTTGGAACGCATTACTATCTTTGCATCTTTTAATGATTGAATATACTAAATACGCTTTCTCCCAGCAAACAAGTTTTGGTTCCCATAACGTTCTGTATAGGTTATCATTAGGTTGTTTCAAAAACCTCACTGCAACGTTCTGGGAAGGTTATTTTTTGGGTTATCCAAAACAATAAATAACCTACAGGGGACGTTCCTAGAACGTTCTTATTTGGTTTTCAAAATAATAATCAAACGGGAACTAGCAGGGAACGTTAGGGGAACGTTATGTGTTTGCTGGGCTGTAGCACACGTATATCACGACAAGCAAAAGACATATACAGTTTTTTGCTTAAATAACTTCTTTGAAGTTGCTTCTTGTACACGGTTAATATTTAGTAAATAGAACAAGTATACAATTGTTCTATTTACATGTGCCATTGTAATTTATTGATCAGCACTGATTCTAATGTGGGTTCAGCCACACAATACCGTTACGATTAAATATTCACAAAAATATGTACGTCATAAATGCACAATACAAGTCTTTTTTTATACATCAGAGACTAGATTATCTCTTTGGTCTGCTAATGTTGTGGTTCAGTGTTTTGTGGCACCAAGACAACCAGTAAATAAAAGTAAACCATCTAATTGCAATTTAGGAACATCTGAAGGATATTTATGCACAAATGGATCGGTCCAATCAAACGTATGTAGGCACCGGTTGAGAGGCGTGTTCAGGATCAGGTTTCTTGATGGTGCTGCAGTGAAGATGGCGGAGAAAGGAGACGGCCATCTGAACCCAATCAACAGAAAAGCTCAGTGAGGTTGTCACCAGAACATTTGGGTAGTTAGGTGAGTAAAAGTCAATCGTATGCAGAAACCTCACTGATATTTAGCAAATTTTTATATGGTTCAGTGCAGAAGCGTTTGATTGCCACACGGCTCCAAATGGCTAACGCGGGTCAACTATGCGAGATTTAGATTGATCGATTTTTGCAGGATAAAACTGCTCGTACAGATCATTGGTTTTAAAACAAATGATGCGACACTTAAATGGTTTTTTTAAACGTCTGCGTGTTAAAATGTAACAATATTTCCATTCGTTTGAACTAGACGACAAGTTAGCAAGGGCCTTTTTGTGTTTATGGCCATGTCCTACGAACAGCGTAATGTTCAAACGAGTTTTTGGTTGACCTGAAATGTATGATTGTGTTTGTGTCTGCTCGTATAATTTTCATATAAAAATACCCACATTATGTTCATGCATGCATCCAGGGTTGGGGAGTAACGGAATACATGTAACGAGATTACATATTTAAAATGATGTATTCCAATAGTTACAATTTAAATCATTGGTAATTAGACTAGTTACATTTCAAAAAGTATTTTGATTACTTAAGAGATTACTTTGCATTTTATTGTCATTTGTTTCATTTAAGATTTAGTCCTTTCAGATGGAAAACGTGTATGTGTGCGTGTATATATATTTATATATTATAAATAAATTATGTGATCCAAAGTGCATTTGAACAGTGGTGACACACTTATGATGTGTTGTATTTAAACGAGCAGACTGAGCAGAAGAAATGGAAATTAACCTTGCGTAAATTGTCAGCTTTACGCTATGCTAAAATGCTATTTTTAGCCATTTTGCATGCACTTGTTACCAGGCACCATCATATTTTTTTTTAACAGGAAAATTCATTTTGGATCATATCTTTTGATAATAGGGCAAAAATCTTATTCTTGTTAATACATTTTGTATTATTTTCCTGTAATATCTAAAACAAGGTCAAATGATCTTGTTTTAGAAACCACACTGCATAAGATATTTAGGTTTTTCAGAGAATGTATTTTGTCTTACTGTACTGGCAGAGTGAAGGTGAAAAAAATCTACCAGTGTTGAAGTTATTCAAAGTATTTATAATACGTTACTAACCTTGAGTAATCTAAACGGAATACATTACAAATGACATTTTACAGTGTGTATTCTGTAATCTGTAGTGGGATACATTCAAACCCTTCCAACCCTGCATGCATCAAACATGGCTAGGAATTTGAAAATATCAAAATTGATATCTTAAAAGTGCACTCAGTATTTTTTCCTCATTAAAAAGTTTTACTTCTGAAGAAATGAATGGTAATTTCGAAACATGCAGGCTATAATATCATGACTACTTACACAATATGCCATTTGAGTAGTCTTTTAGAAGCAGTTTTATTCTACATGGAGAGGGTCCCCCATAGGGGCTGCCATGTTTGGATCACATGACCAGACAAATACTACTTGCTTAATGCAGTCACGTAGTGTCGGATTTGCTGTAATAACGAGATGGCAACTCTGGGATTCTACCCGGAGCTGTTCACATCCTCGGACCTTGGAAATGATTTGTTGTTACGGCAACATTTACAATGCCAAAATGGCTTTAAAATATTTGTCATAAATTATTTTCAACCACTGCCATATTGGTTATTTTTACATGACGTCACCATTGTCAAGTCAAAGCTTTCATGTAGGCTAATTAATAGTTTACAGTTTGTAATTTCGAGTTCTACCAAGGCGAGAATAACTCTTTATTTTTCAATTTCTCTTTCAGTACTGGCAGAAGATCTGGCCAAACAGGATGGACAGTGCTTAGATGTGGGCAACGTTTAAGCTGAATGCATTGTGATTTCCAATAATTGAGACAGTGATTTCTAAAAAGCTGTCTACATTAATGAAAAGAACAATGTTGTCAGCTTAGCATATTCAACCATGTACATGAATATGATTAAATTGGTGTCTTTAGCTTTGTAATGTATTCATGCATGTATTAAGGCTGCAGTTGTTTTAGCTGAAGAGTTATACATTGTCAGATCACTTCCTTGTTGAATTCTTTTATAGTTTTTAATATAGTTTAAGATATTGAACATGGATGTGAATGAGATTTTACCTCCCCTCCCATTGGAGCCACCAGACACAATATTGGTGGGGAATGATTACTGTAATGCACCTCCACCACCTCCCCTGCAAACGTCCAGTGACGCAGAGGAAATGGACGTTAGCTCTGGTGGTGATGGACACCAAAACACCCTAGCAGTGGACAGGGACGAACAGCTCCTCAACAAGCGCACATTGTCCTTTAGTGTCTTCCCATCAGATAATCCTGACACCGTGGCCATGTGCCCTAGAACCGCACGCCATGCTCCCCCAGTTACCAAGTTCTTACCTGATCTCAAACTCCTCAGAGATGTAAAGGTCCGTGTCTGTTTCTCAGACAGCAGTAAAGACAGTAAAGACAGGAAGGTTTTGTACACAGGTGTGGGGCAGGTTAGGCATGGAGATCACAGCTTAGAGAGCCTGAATGGTGAGTTTCATGATTCTCTAGCCCAGGGGAGTGTGCTGGGCAGCTCAGGCACTAGAAACGGTTCTCTAGGTTTAGCTAGAAACATTGAAGAGATGGAAGCTGAGCAGGAGAACAAGGTTGAGTTTGCCGTGCTGGACGACCTGGAAGATTTTAGTGAGAACTTTCTGGAAGCGGAAGACGGAGAACTGAGTGGTTTCAGGTCTGAGGTGATAGTTCAACAGGAGCGAGTGAACGAAGAGGACATGAGTTACTCCTATGAGGTAAAAGTGATGTAATCGATTAATTATGACCTTTTTGATTTTGGACATTTATTGTTTTGCTTCAGATTGAAACATTGCATTGTGACATTGGCTATTTAAAACTGTAACGTCTTGTCATTTTAACTTCTGAATAGTTATCATTTGGAATATCCACTAAAATGTACGTCCATCACTAAATAGAGCACTTGTTTATCATTCATGAAGAGGGATCCTGGCTTGTGACAAGGTGGTCCATTGGGGAACATTTGAATTACAGCACATTAAGTGGGCTTGATTCAAATCTGCATTTAAAAAAGTTTATTTTAGTTTTTTTTTAGTAAGTTGATGTGTCAATGGCTGCCAGTTACAAATTCATCATCTCTTCCAGGAGGAATTTGACAATGATGTAGACGCCCTGCTGGAGGAAGGCATGCCCTTGCCCAAGAAGAGGCGTCTGGCTGAGGACCGGTACACTGGAGACAGTGATCACCATTCAGATGGGGAGGCTGGAGTTCAGCCCATGATGACCAAAATTAAGACCGTTCTTAAGAGTGAGTCTCAGTAGCCCTTGTTTTTCAAGTCCTAGGCACAATTGGCAGAAACTGTTATTGCGTTGATTTAAATTACTTTAAAATGACTTTTCAGTTTTACATAACTGCCCAAAGTTGATTGGTCTTTTCACCCAAAACCTACACAGGACTACGAAGCACAGCTTTGAATGTTGGCTTTGTTGTCCTGCAGGTCGCGGGCGTCCACCTACTGAGCCGTTACCTGATGGTTGGATCATGACATTCCATAATTCTGGCATTCCAGTCTACCTCCACCGGGAAACCAGAGTTGTAACCTGGTCTAGACCTTACTTCCTTGGTACAGGAAGCATCAGGGTAAACCGTGTGACTTAAGATCTCAGACTTTTCGTGAAGTTTGATCTGTTATTGCATCATTGCTACTACATAATCTTTGTTCTTTTTAATGAAAGCACATCACTCTCTCTACTCGTCATCCCCATAGAAACATGACCCACCAACCAGTAGCATTCCCTGCTTGCACTACAAGAAAAAGAAGGAACATGAGGAAAGGGAACAAAATGGAGAGGTGACTCCGAATGCAGAGGTGTTGCCGGTGGAAGAGGGGGTCTCATTGGAGAGAGCTGATGAGCCTGACTCTACTGCTACAGAAGAAGCAACTGGCCATACTGCATCCGAAGAGCCAGGTCTTGACCTCATTGAGCCAGGAGGGTTTTCAGAGGGGAAGGAAGTACAGTCCAGTGATACTGCACAGGGAGCCCTGGGCCAGGTCAAAGCCAAGGTTGAGATCTGCAAAGACGAGTCTATTGGTATGATTTCATGGTGGTTTTTATTTAGACTACAAAAAACTAATTCGGATATGCCAACATTTTTATATTTGCTGCATGTCTAAAACCCATTGCTGAAAAGATTTCTGAATCCCCATTCATTTGCATGTGAGTTAAACCTGTCTTTTTTTCTGAATTGTGTTGCAGACATTGAAGAATTCAGAAACTACCTAGAGAAGCGCTTTGATTTTGAGCAAGTGACAGTGAAGAAGTTCCGCACATGGGCCGAGCGCAGGCAGTTCAACAGAGACATGAAGAGGAAGCAAGCGGAATCTGAGAGGCCTATCTTACCAGCCAATCAGAAGCTCATCACTCTGTCCATGCAGGACACGCCTACAAAGAAAGGTACCCGTTTGAGATTTAACAATTTTATGAAATTAATAGCACACATGTTGTTGTGGACCAGGCTAACACTGTTTATATTTCAGAATTTGTCATCAACCCCAACGGAAAGTCAGAGGTGTGCATTTTACATGAGTATATGCAAAGAGTGCTCAAGGTGCGACCAGTTTACAACTTTTTTGAATGTGGTAAGTATTATGATGTAATATATTATAAAATGTATACAATTGTAAAACAGCTATGTGAACACGTGATATGAATTTAAAGTTATGCTTGTGAACTATATTACTTGGCAGAAGAATTGTATAAATGAGATCCCGAACGGTGGTCTTATCATATTGCTGTTGTCTTAAAAAAAAACAAGGCCTTGCATAAGTGTTTTTTATTTTTTACTATGATTAAGAGTGTTTAAGGCTATGTGTTGTGCCAAACAACACCCGTAACCCTGGTAAAATAACTAACACAGTCTATCTTGGCTTTTTTTAAATTTATGTTCTGAAATATTTGGCATATAAAATGGAGTTGCATTCAGTTTTAACATCACTGTTTTCTTTGTCCAGAAAACCCAAGTGAACCCTTTGGAGCCTCCGTCATTATAGACGGAGTTACATATGGCACAGGAACAGCAAGTAGTAAAAAACTTGCAAAGAATAAAGCTGGTACCTTCACCTATGCATTCTTACCAGTCCTTAAGCTTAGCAATAATATATTTTTCCTCCTTGAATGGATTGTCTACATCTGCTGTTTATAGACTGCTTTAAACATTCATTTACTGGTGTAAAAGGAAACGATAAGCATTCATGCTGTTTTCTGTCGGACAGCTCGAGCAACACTGGAGATCCTCATTCCTGACTTTGTCAAACAGACGTCTGAGGAAAAGCCTGTAGAGGGAGATGAACTGGAGGTACTTTTGCGTCTTGTCCTCCTTTCCTCAGTTTAGCATGAGTACAATGATTGCTTTGCCACTATATCATTAAAACCTATGTCTTTTTTTTTTGGACACATTTTCCCCTCTCATCCCACAGTATTTTAATCATATCATTATTGAAGATTCACGGGTGTACGAGCTTGCCAACAAAGCAGGTTTACTCTCACCATATCAGATCCTTCATGAGTGCCTTAAGAGGTATGTTATGATATAGAGTCTCATTTGATTACATTGGAAATTGAAATGTTTCTCTGATTGGAAAAAACATCTGAAGAGCTGTTTCTTTCTCTTATAGAAACCATGGGATGGGTGACACCAGCATCAAGTTTGAGGTCATCCCAGGAAAGAACCAGAAGAGTGAATACGTCATGACATGTGGGAAGCACACTGTACGCGGCTGGTGTGAGTATACTTGATCGAAACTTATCAAAACCTTTTTCTCATTTGGTGCCTTCTGGAAAACTAGCATTTAACTAGCACTTGATGAGCTATGAAATTAAAACATTTTAAAGTAGAGGTGAAATTCTATATTGATGTCGCCTAGCTAATTCTGTGACTTGTTGACTGTAGGTAAGAATAAGAGGGTGGGAAAGCAGTTAGCATCACAGAAGATACTTCAAATGCTTCATCCTCATGTGAAGAACTGGGGCTCACTGCTGCGCATGTACGGCAGAGAGAGCAACAAGATGGTCAAAAAGGTCAGCTTTATCAAAACATACTCATTCATCCCTTTTACACATTTTACAATTTTATAAATGCTTAATCCTCATTGATGGGGTGTAATTAAATTGTTCTGGGCTAAACGGTAGTTTGAGTTTTTCCCCTTTAATTTTGAAAAGGGTTGCAGTGACAGTGTGGTGTTACTTCAGTGGCCAGGTGTAGTCTAAAAATACTCTACAAATAAACGATACATCTGATGAACAAATGTTACTACGTAAACATTCGTAGTGTGATTTATTAATCACAAAGGCTGCGATTTAATGAGATGTATAGTTTAAATGTGAACGCTTGTGAATGTGTGGAGTTGTGCTAAGGCCGGCTGCTCATACCTTTTTTGTAGTGAATTGTGCATATACAGACTACACATGTATTTTAATCATTGTATAGCAGCCTTTTGCAGTTTAGTAATCAAAGGTAGAAGTGTAGAAGCTACCGTCAATACAACAAACACTTAAAAGCTTCCGCCAAAATAAGTTCAATTTAAATGGAAAAGTGACAAATCACTACTGTATAGTTGCGTAATTCACCGCAACACTACTAATAATAATATTAATAATAAATCAATAGCAACTATATTTAAGCAATACATCACATCCGTGGTTTTTTATTATGCAGCACTATATTTGACAATAGCTCCTATGTTTTATTTTGGATTGTTCTGTGACAAATAGGGCTGCACCTAACGATTATTTTGGTTTTTTTTATTGACTAATTTGTGGATTTTTCTAAAGATTTTGTATCATTGTTTCTTGATTAATATAACAATTAACCCAAAATAAATATTTAAAAAAAACTTGTCTCAATATTTTAATAAATTAATAAATTATCTTCTCACAAACAAATGTGCACACTAGGGCATTATTCTGCAACAAAAATAGCCCTGTTTTAACTGGTAATCTCCATTTTTACAGTCCAACATTTTATTTTGGTGAGATTTTATGTTGGGCTGCTAAACTCGAGGTTGCACAATGTTTTGATATTCCTCCTGAAAGTGACTTGAATTTTACATAGTTTTATTTTGTTGTTGGATTGCTAAATGTAGATTACTTTTATTTTGGAGTGATTTTTAAGAAAGAACTTGAAAAGGAAAGTGCAAGCTACATTTAGCAGTCCAACAACAAAATAAAATGAAACTATGTAAAATTCAAGTCACTTTCAGGAGGAATATCAAAACATTGTGCAACCAAGTTTAGCAGTCCAACATAAAATTATTTTACAGTAAAATTAGTGCAATTTGAGAAACACAACAAAAATGTGTGCATTCTTAATCAACTCTCAGTCAAATAAATATTTGTAACCAAACAATTCACAAGGTAGGAAACTAATGAAAATTAGGGGTCACGATTGTGAAATTTGGCTGACAATTAATTGTCAAATAATCACAATTATTTGTGACTTACTGTTTTAGGACTATGATGATTAATTGTCTGTTTTAGGTGTTTCACGAATATGATGATTAATTACCATACAAACTCTGTGTGCTTCATGCACACAAAGTAATTTATAAAAATTTAGCTTGGGTCACATAATAAAATAAGGGTGTATGATTTCCTTTTCAGGCTTCAAAAATGTATGAATGACAGTCAAATAAAATTATAAAATAATATTTTAATTATCAAAATATGTCTAAATGACTAAAATATATATCTCTTATTTGTCCGATTTACTTTTGATCCATTTGGACTTCCAATGTTTTGTCATCTTTTGTAACCCAGCTAACCTGTATAACTATTATATTATGCAATAGTAAAATATTTCTGCCTTAAATTCTTCACTTTCACACATTATTATAAGGCTCTCTGGTTAACTCCACAAGCCCTTATTTCTCATGAAGGTAGACTTTATTTCTGTGGAGATGATAAAATGCAAGAAACCAAAGGGGGAGGATATTCAACCTATTCTAACTGATTTCAAAGACAATCACATATTCTTTGATTAAATCTCATGCTAGCCAGCTTGATAAGTTACATTGGTGCCACTGTTTCATCCTTAATTGGAATTGTTTTTCTTGTGTTTATAAACTGTATTATTTTGTCTTCAGGAGAATTCTGATAAGAGTGTGATTGAGCTTCAGCAGTTTGCCAAAAAGAACAAGCCAAACCTTCATATCCTCAACAAGCTACGAGAGGAGATGATGAAACTGGCTCAAGAAAGGGTACTATAGCAATTGACATCTTCCTGTCAAATCTTTCACACCAGTTGGCAAAAAATGTAAAGTGCTGTTTCAACCAAGAAATGTATTCAATAATTGACTTGAGCTAAAGTGCGTGCGCCGCGCACTGATCAGTCAAAACATTATGACCGCTCACAGGTGACACGATGTTTAATCATCTCCTGAAAAGGGAACATGTCAAGCTCTGGTGTGTGTGTGTGTGTGTGTGTGTGTGTGTGTGTGTGTGTGTGTGTGTGTGTCATGTAAATATTTGTATGAACAAAAAGATTCAAAGACGTAGATTTACTAAGATGTAAACTGAACAAATGTCTGACAGAAATGGATGAACCGGGGGGTCAAAAGTAACATTGCAGCTGGTGGCCACACTATATACTAAGTTCTGCAGTGCATCTCCTCCTCATGGACTGCACTACAAGTTCACGGACATTTCTATGGTGGAATGGCCCTAGCCCTTTCCCTCCGATCCAACAGATCACAAACGTGCTCAATGGGTGATCCAGGCTCTTCGCTGTCCATAGCAGAACACTGACATTCGTGTCTTGCAGGAAATCATGCACCGAACGAGTAGCTTGGTTGGTGGCATTGTCCTGCTGGAGGGTCAAGTCAGGATGAACCTGCAGCAAGGGTACCACAAGAGGGAGGAGGATGTCTTCCCTGTAATGCACAGCTTTGAGATTGGACTGAGCTTGTTGTCATTGCAGGCAATGATGCTGTGACGCACCACCCCGGACCATGACGGACACTCCACCTCCAAATTGATCCTACTCCAGAGTACAGGCCTCCGGTGTAATGCTCATTCCTTTTGATAAACGGGAGTCCGACCATCACCCCTGGTGAGACAAAACTGCGACTCGTTGGTGAGGAGCACTTTTCTCCAGTCCTGTCTGGTCTAGCTGACGAGGTGTTTGTGCCTATAGGCGATGTCTGTTAAGGACCTGCCTTACAACAGGCTTACAAGCCCTCAGTCCAGCCTATTGCGGACAGTCTGAGCACTGCTGGAGGGATTGTGCGTTCCTGGTGTAACTCAGGCAGTTGTTGTTGCCATCCTGTAGCTGTCCCACAGATGAGAAATTCGGATGTACCGATCCTGTGTAGGTGTTTTTACACATGATCTGTCACTGAGAGGATGATCGGCTGTCCTTCCTGTCTGTAGCAATGTCTTTGGCGTCTCACAGTACGGACATTGCCATTTATTTCCCTGGTCACATCTGCAGTCCTAATGCACGTTCACGCAGATGAGCAGGGACCCTGGGCATCTTTCTTTTGGTGTTTTTCAGAGTCAGTAGAAAGTGGGTTTTTTATTTATTTATTTTTTCACATAAATTTACACTCCATACCCCATAATGACAAGGCAAAAACCACATTGTTTTTATAACTGCAAATTTACCCTTAACTCCGTACTTGGTTGAAGCACCTTTTGGCCGCGATTACAGCCTCAAGTCTTTTTGGGTATGATGCGACAAGCTTTGCAAACTTGGATTTGGGGATTTTCTGCCATTTTTCTTCTCTGCAGATCCTCTCAAGCTCCGTGATATTGGATTGTGACCGTCGGTGGACAACCATTTTCAGGTCTCTCCAGAGATGTTCAATTCTGGGTGCTGGCTGGGCCACTAAAGGACATTCACAGAGTTGTCCCTAAGCCACTCTTGCTTGTCCTGGCTGTGTGCTTGGGGTCATTGTCCTGTTGGAAGGTGAACCTTCAGACCAGTCTGAGGTCCCGAGTCTCTGGACCAGGTTTTCATTAAGGGATATCTTCGTTCTTCTGCATTCAGCTGTCCTCCAACCCTGACCAGTTCCTGCTGCTTAAAAACACCCCCACAGCATGATGCTACCACCCCCATGCTTCACCGTTGGGATGGTATTATGCAGGACAGTGGTTCCCAACCCTGCACATTTTTATATCGCCCTTATCTGACTCGCCCAGTTCAGGTCTTTGAGTCTCTGCTAGCATTCTGATAAGTTGAATCAGGTGTGTTTGAATGGGGAGATATCCAAACAGGGTTGGGAACCACAGGTACCGGTGATGAGCGATGCCTGGTTTCCTCCAGATATGAATTGAGGCCAAACGGTTTAATCTTCTCATCAGACTAGAGAATCTTGTTTCTCACAGTCTAAGTCCTTTTAGGCACTAATATGCAAATTCCAAGAGGGCTTTCATGTGTCTTGCACTGAGAAGAGGCTTCTGTCTGGCCACTCTGCCATAAACCCCAGATCGGTGGAGTGCTGCAGTGATGGTTGTCCTTCTGCAAGTTTCTCCCATCTCCAAGATCTCAACCAGTATGACCACTTGGTTCTATGTCACTTCTCTTACCAAGGTCCTTTTCCCTTGATTGATCTTTGGTTGGGCAGTCAGCTGTAGGAAGAGTCATGGTTGTTCCAAACTACTACTCATTATTAATTATGCAGGCCACTGTGCTCTTGGCAACCTTCAATGCAGCAATGAGGTGTGTGGGTTTTTTTTGTTTGTTTTTGTAGCGATCCCACAATCCTGTCTCAGCTCTGCAGGCAGTTCCTTTTGACCTCATGTCTTGGATTTTGCTCAGTGCTGAGACTTTATATAGACAGGTGTGAATTCAATCGATTGGAATCAAATCAGAAATATCTAAAAAATGATCCAGAGAAATGGGATGCACCTGAGCTAAATTTGAAGTCTCATAGCAAAGGGTCTGAATACTTATGTGCATTTGATATTTCAATTTAAAAAATGTTTTATACATTTTCAGAGTTATCAAAAATCAGTTTTCTGCTTTGTCATTATGGGGTATGGAGTGTAGATTGATGTGGAAAAAAAATAATTTGATGCATTTTAGCATAAGGCTGCAACAAAATATGAAAATAATTTAGTTGTGTGTGTGTGCAGGTTTAATGTCCTCACTTTTTTTTGTTTACATGTATATCTTTAGCCTGCTATCTATGAGGTCTATGAGATGTCCTCACAAGTAAACCAACGTGTCATATATATATATATATAATTTATTTTATTTTTTTTCCTAGTGCATAATGTACTTAAGGACCATTATATACTTTTTCCATTTATTTCAGGAGGAAGCAAGGAAGAAGCCGAAGATGACTATAATTGAGTCAGCTCATCCTGGCAGTGAGCCTCTGTGTACTGTTGACGTCTAACAAACCCTCAGCCAACCTGTCATGATAGCCGATAACACTAACCTATGGTAATAGTTTTAACAAAAGGGTCATTGTACCATTACTGAATTATGCATTACTTTGCTGTGCAATGGCAATACTAGTCAGATTTGAGCTATTCCCAATCCTGTTATTGTTTCTCTTATGGGTTTGGTAAGTCATTTAAGGATGTGTGCACTAACGGGAAGGTAGAATGAGCATAATATACCTCCCAGATGAACTTGTGCACAAATGACTTTGACAAGAATGCCTATATGAATCAAAGTGGTAAAATTATGTTAAGTATTACTGATGCTTGCATTTTTAAGTTTGTGGCTTTTAGATGTTAATAAAATGTTGTTATACACCTAAAATAAACTGCAAATAAATTAATTTCATATTTACAATGGAACCCCAGATTTCATGAATATAACAGATACAATCACAGTACTCTTAATTGATGCATTTCAACAAACACAGGTTCCTTTTTTAATGTCTTATGTCAGTATGCAGAGTTGTTCATTCTGGATTTGTCATTACTGGCAGTGCATGTGACCTTTTTATCTGGAAAAAGGGTTTAGAATGACTTGAGTGTGTGTGTGTGTGTGTGTGTGTGTGTGTGTGTGTGTGTGTGTGTTTATCTTCAGTGACCAGGTCTAGTCATTATGGACCTTAGTCAGAGTAGCGCATATTTGATTTTTGATGGTCTTGCAGTCTCTTCAAAGGGCTGAACTGTTGTTTGAATTGATGTTGATCATTTAGCTGACGAAACAACTCAAGTGGATTGGACCGAGAACATGAGTTGTAAAAATTTGTGATTATGACTTTTATGTGCATGACATTGAAAAAACAGACGGCCTTGTTTTCATCTGTGAAAAATTACTTATGTCTACCCTCATTAAGGTATATTCGGACATGAAACAAATGTATTTCTAAATTGAATGTGCACACTTCAACTGCGGTTCAGAAAAGCACTAATGTTATAACTTTGCTTTGAATGAAATGAACAACCTTTTTCAATTAATGAGTGGTAATGTATATCAGTGGTCAACGTGATTAATTCTAATTAGTGTTTTGTTCAGAAAGCACTGCATAGAAAACACGAGCTCAAGTGTTTGAGGTACTGTAGTTAATAAGGGAGAGAAGATGATGTTTGCTTATGTTACAATTGTTATGCTCATAATCTAACTCTTGAATGATTGACTGGAAGGAAAAGTTGGACATGTTGCTTTTAGTTTTTCCCCTTTCATTAATGGTACATTGTGTCTCAAAAGGGAAATGCCTCTCAAATCTGCATTTGTGATTCTGTATGTTGTGTATTTGCTGTGGAGTGGTGCTTGCTGTCTTGTATTGATACTTTAGAGAATATATAATTTTTATTTATTTTTTTGCATGTGCTTATTTGCATTTGTCTGAGAGCTTGTATGGCTTGGGTACATTTGCCATGGTGATGAGGTGATTGCTCATTTCATTTTATTCTGATCTTACTATTTTGGTGTATTCAATAGTTTGAACCACCTTCATTATTTCAGAAGGCAGTTTACCTACAAAAAAGATTTGGTAACTCCATACCTCGAACAAAATCAGACCATGTCATAATATTCAATGGCTTGAAAAGCAGTGTGAACCAAAGCTTAACAATTGTGCATTTTTATAGAATAGTGCTGCATAGCAATTCACAAATATATAAATGGAATACAATGTTGAATATGGAAAAAAGATGCAATAACTGTTGGATTAAAAGATGGTCCCTGTTTGAAGAAAACTGCTGTTTTTCTAAAATCACATTTAGGGAGGAGAAATGTTCTGGCCTTGAGATACGACAACAAGGTCTTTGAAGTCCCAGTATTTACCATCAACACAAACACAGTGGAAAGGATGAATCATGTTTTCTTAGGACAGGGACTTAATAAAACTGTCATTGACTTAAATATTTTAGTTGGTGTGGTTCTCCTGAATGTTTACTGCATCTAAGGCACTTTCTTGTTTTCCATGAGCACAAGGCTGCTGCCATGCTAAGAGTGCAGAATGTGCTTTCCCTATAGATTTCTGGAGTGTGACTTGTTCCATCATTCTTGCCAAGTGTGTATTCACTGTATGAAAAAACATGTGCTTTTTAGTTATCATTGAAGGGATGTTAAACGTCAGATGATCACTGTTACAACACAGTGATTTATGCAAATAAATCATGACCAGACACTGACTGCCTTGTGCTGTTTTTGACTGGGTTTTACTGACAACAGAATAAAAGGAAAATATACATGGTTCTAACTTAAATTAACATTTGACAGTTTCAAACAATACCATCTTTAAATGTGTCCAAAGAGATTTTTGAAGAGAAGATGAGTAGCTGTTGTGGTGAAATGAGAGCACAGCATCAGTTATCCAGGATCTGCTGTCTGACTGTTAGTGCTGGAGCTGTAGTCCACTCCACAGCAGGATGGTCTCACAGTGCATGATCTGGGGGAAGAGGTCAACAGCCAAAGCTCTCATTGGGCGGAAGGGAGCCCCTCTTACACAGTTAGGAGCTCTGCAGAGACTTTGTTCGAAGTACAAATAGATTTTTTAGATTTATTTACACAAAGTAAGCTGATGATTCTGTGGAGAATTTATTGAGTCTTTAGAGTGCACAATATTTTTTTGTTTTTTACTAATGGCTAAACTTTTAAAGAAATGGTAGTAGTAATTTTAAGTATGTTTGCTATAGTATGCAAGATATTTGTGCTTTTTTTTTTCCCACAATAACAGTGTGCAGGCCTTTGATATATTTTCTCTATGTAGCCAATGCACTTATAAATCCTGTTGGGATTTACTTTTGAAATATATGTTTAAAATGGTATATATTAACTCAATAAAATTGTTCATAGCAGCTTTGGCATTGCAGGCGAAATAGACAAGTCTCTTCAGATGTTCTGCTCATCTGATCACAAGACTAACTTTGGAATCTGGTACGAATAGAAATGATACATAAAAACACCACTTCATTAGCGAAACTCGTAAAAGGATAGTTCAACTAAAAATACAAATTCTGTCATTTTCTACTCGCAGTCATGTTGTTCCAAACCTGTATGACTTTTCTGCTGTGGAACTCAAAAGGAGATATTATGCAGAATTTTAGCATCAGTCACATTTCACATTATCTTTTTTTCCATACAATGGAAGTGAATGGTGACAGAGGCTAATATTCTACTCAACATCTCCTTTGGTGTTCCACACAAGAAAGTCATACAGGTTTTGGGAAAAATATGAGGGTGAGCAACTGATGGCACAATTTTCATTTTTGAGTGAACAATCTCAAAGAAATTGCGATGGTATTGTACTTACGCAACCCTGCTCTTGGAGGGTCAACAATTGCAGTGATGTTGGGGAACACATCTTCAGCTTTTCCACAGTGGAATTCTACATTGGTCAAGCCTGAAAAAGTACATTTGAAGTCTGAGCAAATCATGGGAGTTTATCTACATACAGAGAGATAACAGAACATTAAAATCTTTCTGAATCTTGATTGTAGATTAGTTTTTACTTTTACGCCATTTTATGACCAATCACTTCCACTGCCTCCTGACACAACTATTCCAACCACCTTCTTAACCCTCTGTTGACTGCACAGAAATGGTCAAATATTGAAATGGACTTATAAAAACTATTGTGGCTATGATCAGGCTAACTCTTTTTCTGAGAACAAGGTGGCTCTGAGAAATGTTTTCTGTTACAGAGGTAGTGTTGTATGTATTTTGAGAAGCAAAGAACACACCTTTGCCAGAGAGATGCCGATGGTTCCTGTTCCACAACACACATCCAACACGGTGCTGTCCTGGTCCAGTTGAGCTCATTCGCCCACAGCAGAGAACAGGACCTCAGCTGCAGGGGGGTTTGTCTACCAGTATCACAAAAGTAATCTTATGATGATCAAATTAATCCAAAAATCAGTTCACTACTTGTATACTTACTCTTCTAATTCATGTATACAACACAGAATAATGGTATGAGGCATATAATTCCAGTTCAATATAGCTAACGGCTGTCTCGTATTTTATCTAATTGCACAATGATGATTCATCGACATTATAGACATTAGTTTTATCATCTGTTAATGCCTGATCTTCTGTAAAGCTGCTTTGAAACAATGTGTGTTGTGAAAGGTGCTATACAAATAAAATTGACTTGTGTATATTTATACTAGACTATATGGTCTTTAATATCTAATCTTGCAAGTTTATTGTAATCAGACACACAGGTAGCTGTCTAAACCTGCTGGGCATTTTTGCCTACCACACCTCCACCAGTGCCCTTCAGTCATCCAGCTTCGGATGTCATTAGCCGGGAGCCACCCATTACAGATGTTTCACCCCATTAATCCCAGAATATTTCCTGGTGGTGGGCCAGCAGTCAGGGACGTTTCCGTGCCACCCCCACAGCTGGACACCGGATCCTTTCCATTGCTTCTAGTTTTTGCATCCCCATCAAGACCATTCTCCTTTACAGGTCAAACCATAAGGGGAAATAATTCTGACCCACCCCTTCCACCCACACCCTCTCACATACTATCTCACCACATATCACAAATGTTTTATACTTCTACTTTCTACACACCCCACTTTTTGTCCTTCCTTCTTAAACATAGTCATTAGCTCCCTTTCTCACCCTCCTTTGCCATTTCCTTTAGAGACTTCAACAATGATCCAATGTCTTTCAATAGATGCTGCACTGAACTTCCCATGAATCCTTGACACCCAATCTCCACAGGGTTAGTGGCAGCCCTCCATCCATTTTCACTGCACTTGGCACCCATTGTACAAAGGGGCCACGGTTTGTTCCTGGCAGGCAGAAGATAAGTAAGGCAGATGTAGATGGCACCTTTCTCTTTGTCATTTGGAGGCCAGATGAGCATATTTGAGCTTATTCCTCTCAAATGCTGCTTCCAGTCCCTCTTCCCATGGGACAGTAAGCTCAATCATTATGACTTTTCTAGCCGATGCTGACCATAACACTACGTATGCCCTCAAGGAGGTGATGGTGACCTCAGAAGTAAACTTCAGCTGCTGGCCAAGGTCAACCACCATTGACCAATCACTTTCAGGCATCAGGATTGATCTTGCTTCCCTTCATGCACTGTATTAGGGCAGTGGTGGCTCAGCGGTTAAGGCTCTGGGTTACTGACCAGAAGGTCAGGGGTTCAAGTCCCAACACCACCAAGATACCACTGTTGGGCCCTTGAGCAAGGCCCTTGAACCTATCTGCTCCAGGGGTGCCATATCATGGCTGACCCCAGCTTAGCTGGGATATGTGAAAAATAAATAATTTCACCATCTATATGCAGAAATGTATGTATAATGTGTGACAATTGATCAATTTACTTTATTATTTTTATTGTGCAGCACCTCCATTATTAACAAACTCAATTACCTTCCTCTGAGGAGCATGGTGGCCTTCATTTGCCTTGTTGCAGGTACCTTCCACATCAGGTGATGATACAATGTCAATTGGTACCACCAGACCTTGAATTTACCTGGGTGATGACAATGGTTTATCTTATCCAAGCCCTTTTTCACTGGCCTTGAAAAAGGGCTTGGATACATATTCTACAGTGTAATTAGATTACTGTAGTAATTACTCTGTCTAAAAATGTATTTCTTTACTTATTACCAATATATTTCTATAACCCTTATCAACCTCGACCAGATAAAAAAATACAAGGATAGACATGAAATCGTTTTTTAATTCTTTCAAATAAATCATATAAGAATCAAATAAATTATTCACAAACTGGACAAAAAATGTAAGGGGGCTGCATTCAATTAGAAAACATTTTACATTATAGATTTTAACATTAGATGTTAACTTTCGATTTTAAATTCACTATTGTTTTATATAGAATTGTTATATAGTCTATAAAGTACTTAACACAATTTCATCAGAAGTAACTAATTAAATGACTGAAAAAATAAGAGTAATCCATTACTTTTAAAAAGTAATTTACACTAATTAATTACTTAAACCTATTACTACAGGGCTCATCACCCTTGCTTTGCAATATCAATCCAAATGTTATGTCGTCTCTGGAGATAGAGGTTGGGAATGAAGACATCTGTTGCTTAACACATTTATGTATATCACACCAAAATGTCTGTATCACATTACATGAGAAAAATACAAGGTCCGAAGTTTCGACATAATTTTCACAGAATGTACATGTGTTATCATCTATACCAAAACGAAGTCCTAAGTAATTCTTTAGAGGGGTAAATGTTGTTTATTACTTTGAAGTGAGTTTCTTTCACTTTGAGAGGTATAGGGAGTGTTAGATATATTGTTCTTAGTTTAGTAATTGAAACTTTATCAAATTTTTGTAGGATGTTATTTTTATTTTGCCTTTCAGGGTAAAGGTATTCAGTAAAACAATTTCTAATAAAGTGATTAGTGCATTTCCTATCCTGAACAAAGATCCCTTGAATTGATAGTGGGGCCAATTGTGGTTGTATTGGATGATATGCCAAAACATGTACATATAACATTTTCCAATACAAGAGTATTTGTCTGTGAAACTCTGACAACATTAAAATTCGCTCTAAGAAGAAATTCTAATCTTCCAATTTTCTTGAATAAGGTTTTTGGAATACAATACCAAAAGGATTTGCTGTGTTTGATCCAAGATTTTAACCAATTTATTATTAAGGTTCCATTAAGGCAGTCAAAATCAATAACTTATTTAGTCCTCCATCCATTGTGTCTTTAACCATACTGCTTTTCTTCATATAATGTGGTCTGTTTCTCCAAATGAAATTTAGGTTGATAGATTTAATCAATTTGTTTGGAATGGCATTGGAATAGGCTGGGTAAATACATCTCGATAAACATCCAACTTAGTTAAGTAAATTCGACCCAGTATTGATAGGTCCCTCTGTATATATTTTGTCTTGACTTGCATTTTTAAATTTCAGAACTTGGCTTTGTTTTTGGTCCTTGGAAAGGTAAATCCCCAGATATTTAATTTCTGATTTAATAGGGATATTACAGATGTCTTTCAGTGAAGAGTCGTGTACAGCCAGCAATTCACACTTTTTTAAGTTTAATGTTAGGCCTGAGGCTTTGGAGAATTTTTGGCAATAGTTGTTGAAATTTGGTATCTGTCTTTTAAGAATATTGCTGTGTCATCTTCTGGTTGGCTGATGTTTATGTCTGTGCCAAGTACATTAAGTTTTTTGATATCATTACAGTTTTTAATATAGATTGCTTGCATTTCTGTGGCTAAGATGAACAGGTATGGTGAGATGGGGCAACCTTGAGGAATACCCACATTAATCTTGAAGCTTGGGGTGGTACCACTAGGTAATAGGACACAGCTACTAATATCTCGATATAATTCGTCAACCAATTCACTAAACTTGACTCCAAAGCCAAAGTGTTTGAGCGCCGAAAGAATAAATGGATGCTCCACGGAGTCAAACGCTTTATAGAAGTCTAGAAAGAGAAGGAAACCATCATCCTCTATTTGGCTTCTATATGTCCATTACCAATCTTATATTATTATGAATTGACCTTCCTTTTAAGAAACCTGACTGTGTATCTGCAATAAGATCCGAAATCCCTGTTTGAAGACGAGAAGTGAAGAAGTAATGGGTCTTCTGTTATCTATAATTCTGGGATCTTTCCCAGGTTTTGGAATTGAGACGATAACCCCATGTCTCGTTGTTGGTGGAAGCATTTCAAATATTTCAGTAAAAACTTGTAGCAGCAGGTCTCTTCAATCTACCCAAAAATGTCTGTAAAAGTCACCTGTGAGACCGTCAGATCCGGGGGCTTTGTTAAGAGAGAGACGACCAATTACTGCATCAAGTTCTGTAACTGTTATTTGATTATCACATGTTTGTTTGAGGCCATCCTCTATTTTGGGAATATGTTTTGCTATATCCTTGAACTTCCAATATGTGTGTGAATGGACATTGTTGTCATTGGGTTTGATCTGTAGTAAAATAACACTATGATCTGTTAGTGGTGCAGCAGAAATATAAGAGCTAATATTATAAAATAGTAAATGCTTTGCAATTAACCAGTGACTAATTCTGGATTTAAAATTGTAGTTTGAGCTAAACTAGGAGTATTTAGATATTCCTGGATTTAAGTGTCTCCAAGTATCAGCCAAATTATGTTTTTCGCAAAAGTTCGTGAATATGGTGTTTGTGCGAATCTCGCGAGCCTTTTCACAGTCTGACGGTTCCCTTAGATTCAACCGATGATCTATTCATTAAAATAGTATTCCAAGACAGTTATTTTTAAATGTATGTTAGTTAAATTTATATTGAAATATTACTATGTCAGTATGTAATTTGTTAAAACATTGAAGTAATTTAATTTGCGCTCAGTTTTACGTTTTATTAAGTTCAGGAGAGGGAGGACTTTTATTTTGAATTGTCACTCCACCGTCCAAAGTAAGTGATGCTGAGTATTTGCTCAGGCGAAATATAAGTTTTGGGCTGCTGAAGAGGTTACTGTTCAGACAAGTGAGGCAAAACAAGCAATAATGACTCACATTTGCTGTTAAACATGACACTGGTTTAAAAAAAAAAAGACCAGAGATGGAATAACTTCAGTCAACGAATAAGAGGCTAAACTCCGAATGTAGGCGGTCTAGCTCGGTGCTATCTTGAACGAAGACAGCACACATTAGAGCGAAAAGTCGCCTGTGTTTGAGAGCGAGTACTGCGATTATTGCAGGACTTCAGCTGAACTACAACCAGGTATGGACGACCCAACAGTCCTTGATATTTGGATCTGATTAAAATAAGCTGTTTGTCAGTGATCAGATGTGGCGGCTCGGACTGGAGAGGAGAGACGTGTCACAGCTAAAGCGGCTGGAGCCGAAGAGATAGTCTCAGTGCGACATCTGTTCATTCATCTGCCCGGTCCGTCTGTCACCAGTGTTCAGTCAGCACATAACCGGACCTGTTGGCTTTACTTCACTGCCTGGTGAATTTGACACTCGGCCCTAATCTAGTGCGCGAAGCGACGCGTGTATGTCGAACATGGGTTCTCTGTTTCGCAGTGAGGAGATGTGTCTTGCCCAGCTCTTCCTGCAGTCCGGTTCCGCTTACGACTGCATCAGTGAACTCGGCGAACTCGGACTGGTGGAGTTCAGAGATGTACGTCGGTAGTAGTCAAGGTCCGTGTACTTTTGTGTTCAATTCGTTTTTCTTTCTTTTAACCCCAAAATTTAAACCTACAAATGTTTTTTTGTCTTTATTGGTTTAAACATGATTAATAAAAACTCATCCTGTTGACCATTTCATTTTCTATTTAAAAATGATTAAAGAGATTTTTTTCTTAAAAAAAAAATAAAAGGCTTTCCTTCAGGGTTTAAAAAATTAGTTTACGGATTGAATATTTGATAAACACATGTGAGCGGCACTGGAACGCCCCTTTTATCTGATTGGTGAACCCGGCGCGTCTTCTGCATTGCCTTAATCCTATCAGCCAGAAATAGAGTTGGGGTTGCTCTGCAAATGTAAATATTTTTTTATTAAATATTAATAAAACAAAATCAGCCTGTTCATCCATGCCTAAACATTAATTTAGCATTCGCTTTTATCCAAAGGAACAGACAATTTTTTTATTGTTACATTTATCAATGGGACACGAATGTACAAATACTACAAAATCATACAATGTTATATATATAAAAATAAATAAAAATAATAATTATATATATATATATATATATATATATATATATATATATATATATATATTTTTTTGCAAGATTCTAATACATATGGTATACATAGTTTACAGTTAGTGGTGGTTCGGCACAATATTTAGTGAAAATTTAGACAAATGTGCAGAGCAATCCAAACTCTAATTCTGGCTGATAGGCAATGCACAATACGGGGCGGGTTGACCAATCAGATGAAAGGGGCGTTTCAAATATTCATGCCGTAAACATTTTTTTTAAATAATGAAAGAAAATGAAAATTAAGCCATTTCCCCCTTTCTCTTTATTCCTTTTTAAATAGAAAATTAAATAGTCAACAGAAAATGAGTTTGTATTCTATTCATCAGCGTTAAAACCAATAAATAATTTTATTTTCATTTTTTTCATTTTTGGGTTTAAGAAATAAAAATGAATGGACGCAAAAGTACACAGACCAGTCAATAATGGGCCAGAGCTGCATTTGTTTGTGTATGATACATTGCTTGTATTGAACTTGTAGAGATAATTGTCACACACCCTAGTGGCCAAGGCACCTATAATGCTGTCTAGATAGGCTGCACACTAGGTTTTGGGACAACACTATAACTTTCTTAGCTTTAAAGGCATAATTCATCCAAAAATTACATTTCACTCATCATTTACTCACCCTCATGTCATCCCAGATGTGAATAACTTTCTTCTGAAGAACATGAAAACAAAGGTTTTTAGAAGAATATTTCAGCTCTGTATAGCCATCAAATGCAAGTGAATGGTAACCAGAACTTTGAAGCTCCAAGGAGCATATAACGGCAGCTAGGGACAGGTTTGCGATTTCTGAGGCCCCAAGCAACCGACCAACCCAGGGCCCCATTTAGTAAATTTTGCTTAAATATTACATAATTTATTTTAAATCATAATTTAAAATTAATTCTATCAGCCGTTGTAGCCAAGTACATTCAAAATGTTTAATGATATAAAAATGTAAAGATAAGTAATGCATGTTTTCCAGTTTTTCCACAATACAGTGATAAAAAAGCAATATTTACCTACAAATATTTTTACAAAAACTTTTTACTTTTTTGTGAACAGGGTGTGCAAAACTACTTTGAAACAGTAACATTTTGGAATTCTGTTGTTACAATATATATTAATATTATAACCCAACAATTATTTATTGTTGTCCGGTTTGTCATTATATATATATATATATATATATATTATTACAATATTATTACTTTGATGACTTGTTGCATTCAATCTGATGCTGCAGTGTATTGTTCACCATGCTGCAAAAGTTTTTTTTTTTTTTTTATGTAAGCATTGTAGGCAACATTAGTAACAGTATTGTAACAGTAAACATACAAGGCATGGTGGCCTCTCAGCACACTATAGCAGAAGGAAAAAACATTGCTGTATATCAAGTGCTGAAACAGCTTGGTGCAGAAAAATCAGGAATAATGTTAAACATTGTAACAATCACCTCTTTGCAACCTCAAATTGTTCAGAACGTAAAATCTTTGTGACACCTGCTCTAAAAACAATCTAGACGCAGCGCAACACTGAAACAGAACGCAGGTGTCTCAACCTGTTTGAAACCTGAAGCTCTTATGAACTTGACACAGTGTCTAAAAATGTTCCAGAACTGCATGAGACACTGAAGAAATAGCGAGATATGGTACAGCAATCAAGGATGTTCGCTCAGCACGTTTACATAAAAAACAATAGAAAACAGAGCAGATGCACGCAAAAACACTTTCGGTGTGAACGGCCTCCAATTCTTCAGTTCGCACGTATCAGTGTGAGTGTAAGCGTGTGTGTGAAACAAGTTCAGAAGGCCTGTATATTTTTTCATAAATTACTAACCCGAACCTAAAGTCCTACTGACCCGACATCCGGGGCCCCACACAATTGCATTGTTTGCCTGGTGGTTAAAACCGCTACTGATGGCAGCATAAAAGTAATCTATACACCTCCAGTGGTTTAATCCATGTCTTCTGAAGCAAACCAATCTGTTTTGGGTGAGAATAGACAACAATTATAATTTTTTTTACTATAAATCTTGATATCAGCAGTCTCCTTGGTGATTATGATTTCAAGCTTGATTTCACTTCCTAGCGTCTTCATGCTCTCTGCACATGCGTCAAGCACTAGAAAGTGTAATCAAGCTTGCAATCATGATTGTGCCTAAAGACTGCAATGGCGCGATGTACAGGTCTGTTCTTACCCAAAACCCAATTGGATTGCTTCAGAAGAAATGGATTTAACCACTGGAGTCATATGGATTACTTTTATGCTTAATTTATGTGCTTTTTGGAGCTTCAAATTTTGGTCACCATTCACTTGCATTGCATGTACCGACAGAGCTCAGATATTCTTCTCAATATACTCATGTAGTTAGAAATGTCATAAAAATGAGGCATATAATTACATTTATATTCATAATGTCTTGTACACAAATAATCTGTTACACTAATATGTTAAACATGATGTAATGTTTGTAAATGACTTATTAATGAAAGTTATTATAAAGTACCAAATATTTGTATCACAAAGTAATTTGTCTCTTTCCAATTATCCTACCTTTAAAATGAAGTATACATGTTGGTAAATATTCTCTTTTATGTATTTCTATTTCTTCAGCTCAACCCTAGTGTGAACTCCTTTCAGCGCAAGTTTGTCAATGAGATCAAGAGATGTGAGGAGATGGAGAGGATTTTGGGTAAAAAAACAAAACAAAAAAAAAACCTGCACTTTGATTTTGATTTGCTTGTTTGTGGGCAGAATATATGATTTGTTTATCTCTGAAGAGTACTAGTACAGGGACAGAATACTTTTCTGAACAGTATCCTCCAGTGAGGTGAATTATGCATCCAGAAAGAAGAGAGCAAAAGAGTTTTGAATCCTTATAAGGCCATGTTTGTTCGCTTCCATCATGAAAGGTTCCTGGGGAATTTGCTGCCTAAATTAGCATCTCGAACATCCAAAGCAGAAGTGAACAAGAAGATTTCTCAACTCTCACACTCCAAAAATGAATTCTAGTTAAAACATAGCCCATTCTTGACAATTGGATCTCAAACCATAGTCTCATATTGTTGAGCTTCATCAATGTACAGAAATAGACAATGATTGCTTGTGCTTCCCCAAAGTAACTAACTTGAAAGAATGCATTAACAATGAGCTTATCCCATAACAGGATATCTTTTGAGGAAAATTAAAAAAGAAGACATCCAGCTGCCAGAAGGGGAGGTGAACCCAGCCACACCCTTACCCAAACATGTGATGGGCATAATGGTGAGATCAGTTCAGCAATCTGAACTTTTCATTTGTCTTGCTCTTCAAGGCACCTTTTTGTTTCATGTTATAAGTTGGAAATATTCAATTGAATGTTGGTATGTCTTCTTTGCTTTGAACTTTATGGTTTATATTCTCACTCATACTTTCCTAGCAAGATTTCTAGGAAATTGGGTTTGTTGAGAGTGTTTGCAAGGCAGTACTCTATTGAAATTGCAATTATTTCAGCAATGGGTTTGTTGATAATTGCAGCCTTAAGTGTGCTATGTCGTTTTTGGTTTTATAAACTTGATACTTTTTAAGAAATTAAAGGTGCACTCAGTAATTTTTCCTCATTAAAAAGTTTTACTCTTAAAGAAATTAATTGTAATTTTGAAACATGACCACTCACATGAGATGAGAGCTCTAGTCATACCAGTAGTCTTACAAAAGCTGTTTTATCCTACATGGGGGAGGGGCACCCTCATGGTCATAGAATCACATTATCTGTTGAATACTACTCATTTAATCTCAGTAACTATCTTGTTATTGGACACTTTCACTCTTGGATTAATCATGGCTGATTGTAAATTGCAAAATTCTACAATGGCATCTGTATTGACATTGACAAACATATTGATTTTGAATGATGCTACATCCAGGTCACTAGGTGTCACTGTAAGTCCAAGATGAGTGCAAGTTACTGAGTGCACCTTTAAGAGAGTCTTCTGTTGAATTACTTTGATAGGATGTTCACCATTGAAAATGTAAATTACATTATAATATAATTGGAATAGTTGCATATTACAATAAGTGTGATTGGGCTTTTTTTTTTTTTTTATCAGTTTACATGTTGAGTTGTGATTGTTCTTTTGGTCTTTTCTTTCTTACGTCTATTTCTCGATCTATACTTTATATTTATAACAATCTTTATTAGATCTCTTTCAAGAAAGCTGCCATTGCATTTATTAACATAGACAGTACAGTTGATATTTAGTTATGACAGAAGCGTCTGTGCTTTGTTTAGGAGCAGCTTCAGAGACTGGAACTGGAGCTGAGTGAGGTCACCAGGAACCAAGAGAAACTCCAGAAGAACCTCCAAGAACTGATCGAGTACACTCACATGCTTCGCATCACATGCAACTTTGTGCACCGCAGTGCAGAGGTGGGTTTCGGTAGTCATGTGATTCTCTGTCCGATGTTTGCAGCTATTGTTTGAGTGGATCTTTTTTGAGTTTAAAGAAAATTTAACTGATTGGTGGCAGGATTTGCCATGCTTTTGTCATTCATTATCTCACTGATATCATTAATCATTAATGATATCATTATCTACACACACATATATCAAAGGCTTTTAAAAATGTTACCCAAGTGCAGTTTGTGGAATAATTAAAAGGAAATTGCTTTAGAGAGCATCATTCTAGGAATCACGCAGGGCAAACAGTCACCTGATTTTCAGTGACTGCTAGAAATTTGTGTCTTTACAAATAGGCTTAACTCTTGACCTTCTCATCTTGATCACTGTAGCAATGTATGTGTGTGTGTGTGTGTCTAATCTCTTGCTGTCTTTTTTCTTATGTGTAAGCAGAGGGAATCTGTGCAGGTCCAGTATGAAGAGTTCCCCTTTCTAGAGAAAGAACCCATGATGGACTACGCCAGCATGCAGAGGCTTGGAGCCAAGCTAGGGTGAGCAGTGTTTAAAAACATAATTGTGGGTAAAGGTATCCTTCTGTTTCTATGATCAAGGGTCACTTTCCATTACCTAAATCCAGACCTTAACTATTATTAAAAGAACTTAATCTGTTGTAAGATTAGCAGCAGAGAGTGACATCTGACAGCTGCAACTTTCATCCATTTGAGCTTTATAGATACCTAACCTACCTTTGTTACATACATTTATAATGGTCCAACGTTCTCTTTCATGCAAGTCTTTAGATTTTATTGTTTTCATTTTCTGATGAAAATGTTTGTTTTCATATTTTGTGTGAAGGTTACTTCACACGTAGCATGTCCATTAACTTTTTTCTCAACATTGATATTTAAGGTTAAAATATAAATTAATGTGTAAGAGAAAATGGTTATCTTCGGTTCTGTAACTTGTCAACATTTCTTTAAAGCGTATGTAACTTTTGTGGTTAAAATAATTTCTCCTATACCAGTTTATTATGCAGAGATAACAAAGTAAGCTATTCATAGGTTAATTTTCTTAAAAACTATAAACCCTGGGGGCCTGTGTAGCTCAGCAAGTAAAGATGATGACTACCACACCTGGAGTCGAAAGTTAGAATCCAAGGCATGCTGAGTGACTCCAGTCTGGCTTCCTAAGCAACCAATTGGCCCGGTTGCTAGGGTGGGTAGAGTCACATTGGGTTAACCTCCTCGTGGTTGCTATAATTTGGTTCGCTCTCGGTGGAGGCCGTGGTGAGTTGTGCGTGGATGCCGCGGAGAATAGCGTGAAGCTCAACAAGCCACGTGATAAGATGTGCTGATTGACAGTCTCAGATGCGGAGGCAGCTGAGATTCGTCCTCTGCCACCTGGATTGAGGCAAGTCACTACGACACCATGAGGACTTAGAGCGCATTGTGAATTGGGCTTTCCAAATTGGGGAGAAAATGGGGGGGAAAAACTGTAAACCCTGTCTCTGTGGTGCTTTGAAAATTCCTCTGTTTGTTTTGAGCAACTCGTCTCAAGTAGGGTTGGGTGGTATACTGATCAGAATCAGAATCAGCTTTATTGCCAAGTATGCTTACACATACAAGGAATTTGTCTAGGTGACAGGAGCTTCCAGTCTACAACAATACAAACAATACCAAAAACAGCAGCAAGACATAGGTAATTAAAAACAGAAAAGAACACAAAATAAATAATTATACATATACGATACTAACGAAATTGCGATACCAAAAAATTCTAAATGGTAGGATATAATTTTGTTACTAACTTTGGTTCCACACAACAGTGTGGTGCTAATAGCAAAAATGTATGGTATGTGACATTTATTTTGATGAAATCAATGACAAATTGACAATTGATTAAATTGAAATGGTAAATGGTCTGTACTTATATAGCGCCTTTTTAACCTTAATGGTATTCAAAGCGCTTTAGACTGTGACACATTCACCCATTCATACTCCAATGGCGGCAGAGCTGTCATGAAAGGTGCTAGCTTGCCATTGGGAGCAACTTGGGGTTCAGTGTCTTGCCCAAGGACACTTTGGCATGTGGAGTCGTGTGGGCCGGGATTCAAACCACCAATGCTGCGATTAGTAGCCGACCTGCTCTACCAACTGAGCCACAGCTCACAGCCCCAAATCTCTATATGGCCAAGTGTGATCATTAAACAGAAGAAGAATGAAATGTAATTAATTAATATACAGTCTGCATGCTTCAGAATGAACGAGAGGTGCCGCTCTGCTCTCTGTCATACTTCACACATACATGCACAAACAGACTGCACGTAATGCTGTGTGTTAAGTTTATGAGTGGCTGTTAAAGGAATATTCTCTCATTATTCACTTATCCTCATGCCATCCCAAATGTGTATGACTGTCTTTCTTCAGCAGAACACAAATGAAGATTTTCAGAAGAAGATAGAGCTCTGTTGGGTCCTTATAATGCAGGTACACGTATGCCAGCACTTTGACGGTCCAAAAGTAATTTAGGCAGCATATAAGTAATCCACATGACTCGATAATAGAACTAATCCACACAAATCGATAATTAAGACTTTATAACTTTAAATTGGCGCTTCCATCCAGGGCTGTTTGAAATGGTGGAACTCTGGCGTGACGTTCATTCTTCTGTTGTAAATAAGCGGTGCTTCCGAATTCTCGCGCAAACTCGCCGACTTGCTTGCATCACGCGACATCCACGTGATGCGTCAACTGCTGGCAGGAAGCACTTTTTAAAAGTTCATAACATTTTAATTATCAATTTATTTTTTACACAAATGTATTGATTCGCTTCAAAAGATGAAATCTTCTAAAAATCTTTATTTGTGTTCTGCTAAATAAAGACAGTCATACACATCTGGGATGGCATCAGGATAAGCGAATAATGAGAGAATTTTAATTTTTGGGTGAACTATTCCTTTAACACTCACACAAACTCTTCCAGTGCTGCTCTGAGATCTTGGCTCATGAGTGTTTCAGTATTTAAATTAGAACACAGACATTATTAAAAACCAAGGAGCTGTTAAAAACTACCACACAGGAGGAACTTAATTGTCTGTCAAAATGAAAGTTCCGTCAAAATAAAAGCTCTTTAACTGGTTGTGTGAAATTGAAGACATTAAGACTATTATACACTCACCTAAAGGATTATTAGGAACACCTGTTCAATTTCTCATTAATGCAATTATCTAATCAACCAATCACATGGCAGTTGCTTCAATGCATTTAGGGGTGTGGTCCTGGTCAAGACAATCTCCTGAACTCCAAACTGAATGTCAGAATGGGAAAGAAAGGTGATTTAAGCAATTTTGAGCGTGGCATTGTTGTTGGTGCCAGACGGGCCGGTCTGAGTATTTCACAATCTGCTCAGTTACTGGGATTTTCACGCACAACCATTTCTAGGGTTTACAAAGAATGGTGTGAAAAGGAAAAACATCCAGTATGCGGCAGTCCTGTGGGCTGAAAATGCCATGTTGATGCTAGAGGTCAGAGGAGAATGGGCCGACTGATTCAAGCTGATAGAAGAGCAACTTTGCCTGAAATAACCACTCGTTACAACCAAGGTATGCAGCAAAGCATTTGTGAAGCCACAACATGCACAACCTTGAGGCAGATGGGCTACAACAGCAGAAGACCCCACCGGGTACCACTCATCTCCACTACAAATAGGAAAAAGAGGCTACAATTTGCAAGAGCTCACCAAAATTGGACAGTTGAAGACTGGAAAAATGTTGCCTGGTCTGATGAGTCTTGATTTCTGTTGAGACATTCAGATGGTAGAGTCAGAATTTGGCGTAAACTGAATGAGAACATGGATCCATCATGCCTTGTTACCACTGTGCAGGCTGGTGGTGGTGGTGTAATGGTGTGCGGGATGTTTTCTTGGCACACTTTAGGCCCCTTAGTGCCAATTGGGCATCATTTAAATGCCACGGCCTACCTGAGCATTGTTTCTGACCATGTCCATCCCTTTATGGCCACCATGTACCCATCCTCTGATGGCTACTTCCAGCAGGATAATGCACCATGTCACAAAGCTCGAATCATTTCAAATTGGTTTCTTGAACATGACAATGAGTTCACTGTACTAAAATGGTCCCCACAGTCACCAGATCTCAACCCAATAGAGCATCTTTGGGATGTGGTGGAACGGGAGCTTCGTTCCCTGGATGTGCATCCCACAAATCTCCATCAACTGCAAGATGCTATCCTATCAATATGGGCCAACATTTCTAAAGAATGCTTTCAGCACCTTGTTGAATCGATGCCACGTAGAATTAAGGCAGTTCTGAAGGCAAAAGGGGGTCAAACACAGTATTAGTATGGTGTTCCTAATAATCCTTTAGGTGAGTGTATATTACTATACTATAAGAATATTACTATTTTATATATTTATATATATATATATATATATATATATATATATATATATATATATATATATATATATATATATATATATATATATAAATTTAATATGCAAAATAATAGCAATAATACTACTAATAACAATAATATTTCTTTTTATTATAATTTGTTTTCCTTAAATATATATAATATAAACAAGTGTAGGCCTTTTGAATATCAACACACTGTGATTCAGCAGTAGCAGCCTTGTGCAAGAGTTAATCAGATTTTGTTTTTCGTTTTTGTAAAGCTCTGTTGTGCTGCATTTTATTTGACCAAACAAACTGATTAAATATATTTTAATTTTTTTTGTGGAAAATTAATTATTATATTTTTATTTGATTAAAGCTGTTTGTATACATTTGATTAGACAAAGTTTTGATGATAACATTTATTACAAATTTAAAACATGGAATCCCAATTTTTGTTTTATGGAAAATGCAGAATTGCAACCGCAAGACTTTATACAGTTATTTTAATCAAGTCATTTTCTGTGTGATTTCATTTGTAGTCTGAGGCTATTTATTATTTACTATTTATCAATACCGAGGTACCAGGGCTGGTAACATAACATTGACTCAACCAATGGTGTGAGTTGGGGGCAGGACTATCTGTTTGCTTGATCAACGACAGTTGGGGGGCATTTTCAGAAAACAATGATAATTTTGGCAATTACGTTTGGTGGGGCTTGTGGCACAGAAATTGCATACTTCAGCTTGAATGTTTTCACCATGTCAATTTAATGTCAATTACCCAGAATCACATATTACCTGTATATACAGTATGTTCAGCACTTATAGTGTCATGTGCAGGACAAGTTTGATGCATACATGTTAGTGATCCTCTTTGATAATGTTCTGAGTTCATGTTTCTGCTGTTCAGGTTCATTTCTGGGCTGATCCATAGAGTAAAGATTGGGGTGTTTGAGCGAATGCTCTGGAGAGTGTGCAAGGGCTACACCATCCTCAGCTACTCCGAGATAGACGAGGTCTCGGAAGATCCTGATTCGGTGAGATTATGAACAGCAAATGTATGTTTCAATCTATTCTGTCTAAAGGGAGATTAATGTACCTGTAAACATAAACGTATACAATTATATGTATAGATAATCAAGTCAAAGTGCTTGCATTTTCATATGTCATAAATATAAATTAATTAAAGCTTTACAAGAATGTAGAGAATAAAGATAAAATAATAGTAAACTAATTGATTTGGTAGTGTGTACTAATGTTGAAATATATAGTACATGTTATATAGTAAATTCTAAGTCTTTGAGAAGGTTTGTCATCATTTTGTCTGTTCTCTGTGTGGTTTGTCAGGGTGAGCAAACCAGAAGTGTGGTTTTCCTCATCTCCTACTGGGGAGATCAGATTGGACAGAAGGTTAAGAAGATATGTGACTGGTAAACTAAACTTCATACTATATTCATGTATAATATATTATGACCTATATTCAAACACATTCAGTTATTCTCTTAATTGGTTTAGTAAAGTATCTACTCTGTTGAGCTGCCACATACCAAAGCCTGGTTATAAAGTGTTGGGTAGTTAGTAATAATTTATGAATGTTTTCATCTCCGTAGCTACCACTGTCACCTGTATCCATATCCCAACAGTAACGAGGAGAGGGCAGATGTGGTGGAGGGGCTCCGTACACGCATTCAGGATCTGCACACGGTGAGGCAAATTTGAATTCTGATTGGTCTTCTTTCTACATCTATTTGCATACTGAATTGTTATTGGTCTTTATTCCTAAAAAGTTGTAAGTAGATGTAAAAGGTTTAGCTCTATTGGACTGAGGACATCTTGTTGTTGAACTGATTTTGGTGGTCATGGCTTCCTTTTATAGGTTCTTCACCGCACTGAGGAGTACCTCAGGCTGGTGTTGATAAAGGCTTCAGAGTCGGTGTACACTTGGGGGATCCAGGTTAAGAAAATGAAAGCCATATACCACATCCTCAACCTCTGCAGCTTTGATGTGACAAACAAGTGCCTCATAGCTGAGGTGTGGTGTCCTGTTAATGATCTGCCTGCAATTCGGAGGGCTTTAGAGGAGGGATCGGTATGTTAGCATTTCTGAGTTGGAGTCCACTTGAGTCTCAAATCAGACAATGTGGTGGTGCTCCATTACAATGTTGCACAAACTATTGTTTTTCTCTTGATGCCTTTAACACTAAGCACAAAGCCGAACACATTCCTGTAGACCAATTGCATCATGTCAGTGTGTCATTCTGATGTGTCCTTATTGGGTTTTTTCCTTAGAGAAAGAGTGGAGCAACAGTACCCTCTTTTGTCAATCGAATCCCAAGCAATGACACTCCACCAACTCTCGAACGCACAAACAGGTTTACCTCAGGCTTCCAGAATATAGTGGATGCCTACGGTGTGTGCAGCTACAGAGAGGTGAACCCAGGTGAGGGAGAGCTGCTAAAGCTTTGACTGCTCTGTTTAACATCTCTTCCTGCATTAAAAATGAAACACATGGAACTATCGCTTCATTTGAGTTCTTAGCATGTAATGATTGTAAATGCATATTTGAAGGATACGAATTCCCCAAATAACAACAGGGCACAGAAATGGATCACATAACTTCTTTTTTTGTTCTTTCTCACAGCTCCATACACCATCATTACCTTTCCCTTCCTGTTTGCTGTGATGTTTGGAGACCTTGGGCATGGCATCATCATGGCACTATTTGCTCTGTGGATGGTTCTCTATGAGAATGACCGCAAGCTGAAGAAAACCAGGAATGAGGTGTCTTGTCGAATCTTAATGTGTCAGCTTCTTTATTTTGATCAATTATCATCAGCTGTTTTCACTGCTGATTATTTTGTGCCTTGAAGCGCGATCTATTACAGTATTACTTTTTCAATTACCCATTTAGACATGATCATTGAAAGTAATAGCAACCATTATAATATTAGGCTGAATAAAAAATGTCTTGGCTTGTTAATTTAAGTTTTATAATCATGTGGTAATTTACTAGATCTGGAACATGTTTTTCGAGGGCCGTTACATCATTCTGATGATGGGTGTATTTTCGGTCTACACCGGACTAATATACAATGACTGCTTCTCCAAATCACTCAACCTGTTTGGCTCAGGATGGAGCGTCAAAGCCATGTTTGACCATGGAACCTGGACGTGAGTGTTTAAAGCACACCTACATACTGCTTTCTTCACTATAAATACTGTATACTGCATGCTACTGTTTAAAGTAGTATATTACAGGGTGCATAATATGCAACTTCAGAATGCTGAATTGTTTTTAGCACAGTAGATCTTTCCGTGTTTCAATATAAATAATATCAGGGTTTCTGGAAAACACATGCCATTTGTCAGCTACTTGTAAGGCCAATCTTTACCCTGACATTTTAATTCAAATTCACATATTTGGGGAGGCAATACTACAATAATTGCAAGTCTCATGAAGTGATGTTTGAAGAGGTTTATGCCAGGTAATACCTGCCTAGGATAACTGATGATGTTGAACTGCTCTTCAAGAGACCTGTATATCCATCATTTTTAAAAGCAGAAAAGGACATTTTGGAGTTTGGAAACCAAAGAAGGAAGTTTGAATAATGTATTTTAGTTCAATCTTACTTTACTTGACTGCCTGTGTTTGTAGTGGTCAGTAGGTACAGAGTGCTCTTTCTCACATATTTCTCTAATGTACTCCTACTTATCTCTTCCTCCCAAGCATGAACACAATCCGTTCAAATGGCTTCCTTGCACTGGATCCAAACATCACAGGAGTATTTAAAGGGCCTTATCCACTGGGGATTGACCCGGTAGGTCTTTGACCGACTTTTAGTGCTGTGTTTTCAGTTTACTTTTCTGCTTAATCGCTGGCCTGGTTGAGTGAACAGAGGTATTTGGTACATTTTATTGCATTATATGAATGCCAAAAAAGAAGTCTAATACACCGCTGTTATTTTCTATAATTGTGCTCTTTGTAGATTTGGAACCTGGCATCAAACCGTCTCACCTTCCTCAACTCCTATAAAATGAAGATGTCTGTGATTTTAGGAATAATTCACATGACGTTTGGTGTCATCCTTGGAGTTTTTAATCACCTGTGAGATATTTCATGATTGTTTTCGAAGAAGTGTTATCTACTCCTTTCAGATCATTGGTCTTGTTTAACGTTGTGCTTCATGCTAGTTTAATAAATGAGATGTGACAAATGTATTTTGATCCCACGTTTTTGAGAGTTTATCTTTCTAATGCTTGATATGGGTATTTGTTTAGGCACTTCAGACAGAAGTTTAATCTCTACCTGATATTTCTGCCTGAGCTGCTCTTCCTGCTGTGTCTCTTCGGGTATCTAGTGTTCATGATCATCTATAAGTGGCTGGTTTTCACAGTCAGAGACTCGCAGGTGGCTCCCAGCATCCTCATTCACTTTATCAACATGTTCCTCATGCAGGAGGACTCTAGCCAGCCGCTCTTCCAAGGACAGGTGAGACTCAGAAAAGGACCATTTTTATATACCGAAAAAAACAGATTTCAATCTGAGCTTTAAAGGTAAAATATATTCGGTCATTGTTTTCTTGCCATGTAACTTCTTTATTTCTTTCTTTTTATTTTATAATTTTTTTCTTTATATTTCTCTCTTATTTCTTTCTTTCCTTTATATTTATCTGTCTTTCCTTTTCTTTCTATTTCTTTTTTCTTTACATTTCTGTCTTTTCTTTTTTCTTTCCCTTTCTATTTTCTTTATCTGTCTTTCTTTTTCTTTCTTTTATATTTTCATCTGTCTTTCTTTCCTTTTCTTTCGCTGTTTTTTTCTTTTACTTTTTTCTTTCTTTATCTTTTTTCTATCTGTCTTTTTTCTTTATATTTATCTTTTACTCTCTTAATTCTTTCTTTTTGTCTTTCTCTTTCTTGCTTTTTCTCTCTGTCTTTTATCTTTCTTTCCTTCCTAAATGACTTACTGAATTACTTAATCAACTTATTTTCTTCCTAATAGACTGGTGTTCAGGCATTCCTGTTGATTGTAGCCTTGTTCTCTGTGCCTGTGTTATTACTGGGCAAACCTCTCTACCTCTACTGGCTACACAAGGGCAGAGACCGTCTGGGCATATACAGGGTCAGTTTTGTTTGTGGGTGAAATCTGAAGTTGATTTTAGTTAAAGAATATTATCTAATTCTCTGTCTCTTTGTCTGTGTAGGGTTATCAGCGTGTACGCCGAAGCAGTGAAGAAGAGCTCTCTCTCTTGTGCACTCATGATATGGAGGAGGCCAGCAGCCTGGAAAGCCATTCCAGCAGCTCTGACAGTCAATCTGAGGAGGTGAAACCTTTTAGAATGTCATTTGATTGGATATCACATTCTGTTGCAAAAAGTATTCCTTCTATTCTGGGTGTGTGAGTAACAAGACTAATGCAGAAAGTTGTTTATGGTCTTTTCTTTCACAGTTTGACTTTGCAGATGTGTTCCTGCATCAGTCTATCCACACTATAGAGTACTGCCTGGGCTGCATCTCTAATACTGCGTCCTACCTCCGGCTGTGGGCTCTCAGCCTGGCACATGCCCGTGAGTATCAGTCCACTGAAGTGTTCTTGTGTTCAAGAATCCAAAATGGCATTGGCATATACAGGTGAAACTTGAAAAATTTGAATATCGTGCAAAAGTTCATTAATTTCAGTAATTCAACTTAAAAGGTGAAACTAATATACTATATAGACTCATTACAAGCAAAGTAAGATATTTCAAGCCTTTATTTGATATAATTTTGATGATTATGGCTTACAGCTTATGAAAACCCCAAATTCAGAATCTCAGAAAATTAGAATATTACATGAAATCAATTAAAAAAAAGGATTTTAAATACAGAAATGTCGGCCCTCTGAAAAGTATAATCATGCATATGAACTCAGTACTTGGTTTGGGCCCCTTTTGCATTAATTACTGCCTCAATGCGGCGTGGCATGGATGCTATCAGCCTGTGGCACTGCTGAGGTGTTATGGAAGACCAAGATGCTTCAATAGCGGCCTTCAGCTCTTCTGCATTGTTTGGTCTCATGTCTCTCATCTTTCTCTTGGCAATGCCCCATAGATTCTCTATGGGGTTCAGGTCAGGCGAGTTTGCTGGCCAATCAAGCACAGTAATACCATGGTCATTGAACCAGGTTTTGGTACTTTTGGCAGTGTGGGCAGGTGCCAAGTCCTGCTGGAAAATGAAGTCAGCATCTCCATAAAGCTTGTCTGCTGAAGGAAGCATGAAGTGCTCTAAAATGTCCCGGTAGACGGCTGCGTTGACTCTGGACTTAATAAAGCACAGTGGACCAACACCAACCGATGACATGGCTCCCCAAACCAACACAGACTGTGGAAACTTCACACTGGACTTCAAGCATCTTGGATTGTGTGCCTCTCCATTCTTCCTCCAGACTCTGGGACCTTGGTTTCCAAATGAGATGCAAAATTTGCTCTCATCAGAAAAGAGGACTTTGGACCACTGAGCAACAGACCAGTTCTTATTTTCTTTAGCCCAGGTAAGACGTTTGACATTTGAAGCCCATGTCCAGGACCCGTCTGTGTGTGGTGGCTCTTGATGCAGTAACTCCAGCCTCAGTCCACTCCTTGTGAAGCTCCCCCACACATTTGAATGGCCTTTTCCTGACAATCCTCTCCAGGCTACGGTCATCCCTGCTGCTTGTGCACCTTTTTCTTCCACACTTTTCCCTTATACTTAACTTTCTATTAATGTGCTTTGATACAGCACTTTGAGAACATCCAACTTCTTTTGCAATTACCTTTTGAGGATTTCCCTCCTTGTGGAGGGTGTCAATGATGGTTTTCTGCACAACTGTCAGGTCAGCAGTCTTCCCCATGATTGTGAATTCAACTGAACCAGACTGAGAGACCATTTAAAGGCTCAGGATCCCTTTGCAGGTGTTTAGCTGATTAGAGTGTGACACTTTGAGCCTACAATACTGAACCTTTTCACAATATTCTAATTTTCTGAGATTCTGAATTTGGGGTTTTCATAAGCTGTAAGCCATAATCATCAAAATTATATCAAATAAAGGCTTGAAATATCTTACTTTGCTTGTAATGAGTCTATATAATATATTAGTTTCACCTTTTAAGTTGAATTACTGAAAATAATGAACTTTTGCACAATATTCTAATTTTTCGAGTTTCACCTGTAGGACCCTATTACTAGAGTACTAGACTAGTACCTGAACCAAATTCAGTTCTATACTGAACTATATGCGTTCAGATTAAGTTCCAAGTGTTGTTTTTCCACCAGGGGCAAGAAAGCAGGAATTTTTCCTAAATTAGCTTTGACTTAAGCATGTGACGCTGTTTTGGCAGCGAAACCGGTCTTGATGAGACAACAGTGAGAGATGAGACAACTCGCTTCAAAACATAAAAAATTATTAGGCGTGAATGATTTTGTGTTGATTTTTATCATCCGGTTTCATTGTGGGAAAACTTCACGTGGACCAGATTTTCTAAATACAAACTAAATACATAATACAATGTCCTATCAATATAGATGATAATCATGGAACATAAATGTTTTTATGATACTTTATTCTCTTCTATGTCTCATTTAATTTTCTTTATTTTCAGTCTACATGTCATCAAAGCCTATCTTCCTGAGATAATCACAATATTTGTTCACCTCGTTTCTAGTCGACGTTTCAGAATTTAAATTTAATTTAATAAAGTTTTCGTCATAAATACTCAGCAGATTCTGCACAGCAGCGTCGGTCCATCTACATGCATTTCGATTTGAAAAGACTATAATAGCAACAACTCAACAAATGTTTTAAAGTAGGTTACTAAGCAAACTTTAAAAAAAAGGCCGGTATCGGCTGTCTGATGGCTGAAGATGCATTTTCTTGACCAACGAGAAGCGTTTGCTGTTCTGACTCCACCCAAAGAGTTTCACTTGACAAGGAAAGTGCAACCTCTGGAGCAAGTACTAAACAGGTTCCTGGTTTGGTTCAGGTTTTAGTCCCACGTTAAACTAGTTCATGTGGTGGAAAAATGACAAGAACCTGAAATAGTTCCAGGAACTAGGAAAAGTTCTTGCTGTGGAAAAACTCCTGTAATAAACAACATAGCCAGATGAAGTTAAAGTTTTTACATTCAATTTCTTTCTCATATCCCAGCTTATAATGCATAATTTGTCCAATTGGTGACAATCCTGGCACTGAACTTACACACTTTAACTTTAGTATTTAAGATATAAAAGGGGTCATATGATGGAAAACAAGATTTGGTTAGTGCTTTTGAAATAAGAGTTCGATCTAGTAAGGAGACATTGCAAAGCTCCCTCAGAGTCAGTCCACCCAGACCATTTGAATTAAGCCCAAAAAATCACAATTATTTCAGAAATTGTCATTGTATTGAGATTACAACCATGAGCACATTAACGTATGAGCACCTTTGATGAAATATGAATGCCTGTTCAGTAATCAACTTATTTAAAAACTAATTTCAAAAACAGCTAAACCGTTGCAAAAACAGCTAGTTTAGTTCTAAGGGTCCGGGAGAGGGTGGAACAAAAAGAAAAAATGAAATGCTACAAAAGTGTACGTTTTGGCCACTTTAAAAAGAATGCTGCACATGTGTCTTGTGATCCAGAGCTGTCTGAAGTGTTGTGGGCGATGGTGATGCGGGTGGGTCTGCGTGTGGACACCAGTGTGGGGATTGTGTTCCTGGTGCCTGTCTTCGGACTGTTTGCTGTTCTCACTGTGTCCATCCTGCTGGTGATGGAGGGACTTTCTGCCTTCCTTCATGCTCTCAGGCTCCACTGGTCAGTACAAAACCTCAAATAGACACAACATACACAGATCAGCCACAACATTAAACCACCTGCCTAATATTGTGTAGGTCCCCCTCGTACCGCCAAAACAGCGCCAACCCACATCTCAGAATAGCATTCCGAGATGATATTCTTCTCACCACAATTGTACAAAGCGGTTATCTGAGTTACCGTAGACTTTGTCAGTTCAAACCAGTCTGGCTATTTTCTGTTGAACTCTCTCATCAAGAAGGTGTTTCCATCCACAGAACTGCCGCTCACTGGATGTTTTTTGTTTTTGGCACCATTCGGAGTAAATTTGTGTGTGAAAATCCCAGGAGATCAGAAGTTACAGAAATACTCAAACCAGCCCGTCTGGCACCACAATCATGCCACAGTACAAATCACTGAGATCAAAAGTTTTCCCCATTCTGATGGTTGATGTGAACATTTACTGAAGCTTCTGATGCATATCTGCATGATTTTATGCTCTGCACTGCTGCCACACGATTGGTTGATTAGATAATCGCATGGATGATTGTTTGATTGTTTGAGTATTTCTGTAACTGCTGATCTCTTGGGATTTTCCCACACAACACTCTCTATAATTTACTCAAAATGGTGCCAAAAACAAAAAACACTTCTTCCAAACAAATGGTTTCCCTGGAACGTTTTTGGATGAAATGATTGAAACTGTAATTGTCTTTCTGTCCTCAGGGTGGAGTTTCAAAACAAGTTCTACAGCGGTGCTGGTGTCAAGTTTGCACCGTTTGCCTTCTTTCTCTTGCACAGCAGCTTTGAGAATGAAGGGCTGTTATGAACTGTGTGACACTGAAGAATGGAGCAGAGCTACGAGTTTCGTGGCTAGGCAGCTCTCTCAGTGATTTTAGCTGATTTATATACAGTGTTGTTGCACTACATCACCAAATTGGTCCATCCAAATACTGTTGTGGATTGTCTGGATATATCAGATAAAAGTGGGAATGTCTCCCAATAGACTGAATGGATTTCCGAGCCACATAAGATGTTTGATGGTTTTCGGACATGCAACAATAATACAGACACACTGAGATCATAAGCAAAACCTGAAGAGACTTTGAATTGGAAATCTGACTCGGTGCCCTCGAGTAGTTCTTCAGTTCTGTTGAATGTATTACATCATTTCTACACACTCACAAAAGTGCTGGTTGGTTATCAATTTTCTACCATGTTGCCTGATGTCTATGCAGAGAAAGGAAGCCTCTCCAAAGCTGAGCGTATTCCATGAATGACTTTAAGATTCCTTATATACCGTATAAAAAAACTTGATGGGATTTTTTTAAATATTTGCTCACCCGAGTCTTTATAATTAGATTTTAACTGAAGATGTAAATTCTAGAGCTGCAGATGTTTCCTCTTCTCATTTTCAATGTGTTGAAACCTCCTTTCCCATAATTAAATTCATAAAATGTAATGGTACACTTGAAAAAATTGTTAAAGATAATACAGTCATGGGGTTATTATACAGTAGTTTCTTGACACAGAATTGATAGATGTTAGCTCAGAAAGGTCCAGGATGACAGCAGTCTTCTTGGTGGTTGAATTATTTCAACATACAAAAAGATCTGCTGCAGAAAGCAGGAAAACCTGATAGCCAACAGGAGGCTCAGATATTCCTAACATTTCCCTGTTAGTGCCTAACATGCTGAATTTATTCAGGATTGGATTAAGTTTATTTTTGCTGTCAACAAAGTCATTTATGTGCAGTGAATTTATAATGAAATGGATCTGTTTTGCAGCTACTCATTGTTCTGCCTCTACAGAATGGTCTTTTTCATTTAACCCTTGACTTTAATGTGAGAGATTGTGGCGTATGGGTTGTGAGCCACTCAATTCAATCCAGCTTCTGGTATTATTTTATTTATTAACAGTACTGATCAAATGGGTTGGTATGATTTTTGAAGAGTGTGCATTTATTAGGGTACGTTCCATATTTTGGCTTTGACATTTTTATATTTAATATTACACATTAAATCAAACCTGTGAAGCTGAAGGAATAAAGCAGAATTTTGTTTGCTATAATTAAATAACTCTGACTCACATTATTTTTGATCTGTGTGTTTTCTAAGCTTAAACACTTAGAGGCTTTTCTCAGTGTAAGTTCTCAGTTACTCTGGATAAATGAGATTCTACTCTTTTTCTTATTTCTTGAGGGCTTTCCAGATGTCTAACATCAGTTATGTAACACTTTATGTATCCCAGTGATTTTATATTTATCAAATTGTTAAAATCAATAATTGTTTGTAATTTAACTCACTTTTTTATCCACAATGTAAATGTAGGGACAGTTCATCAATTTACTCAGTTTTTAGTTCTCCAGTAAATCTAATCAACCAGCATCCAGGATTAAACCTGAAATCTTTCTGTTAACAGATTTTGTGAACTGTTGAACATCATTAGAGACATACACAAAATATTTCAATGTTTGTCTTTCATCATTTCATGAAAATGGCATTATTATTTGTATGGATGATGCAGAAATGTGAATTATCATACGATGAGGTTGTCAATTGTTTTTAGGTGAGATGAAGGTGAATTTAAGAGGAATTGGGTGGGAATGGTAACAGAACTAATATTAACAACGTTTACTGCTGAGCTAGACCAGTTTAAATACTGAACAGACAGCCACTTCAAACTAATCTTACCGTAGCAAATATTTGCTGATGGGGAAAAACTAAACTGAGGATAATGTCTTCTTTTGTACTGTACTGATAAGTTAACATTGCCGAGTTCAGATATTGTTTTATTGACTCCTTTCACTCAGAAACGTGCTGGCTGTCTATGTGTATTCAGAGGTCAGAAAAACACAACTGAGGTCTTATCTCGGTTAACATGCACTTGTTGGTTCATTACTCTTCAAACACTGAAATGTAACTTCCGTCTTAGTCCTTCATTTTAAAACGATTAAAAAGTGTAAATAAATCCGCTTACAACAGACTTTACATTAAAACACTCTGAAATCAACTAAGTTCATAACAATAAAAGATATAATAAAAAGTGCTTGCCAATATGTGTCAGTGTTTTAATACAAAATATTAACATTTAAAATCAAACATTGACAGCATGTCAACTTGTCTAGCTGGATCATTTTAGATTTGAAGACAGATTTACAAGTAAATATTTTGGTTAAAATCCAGATTTTGACCAAAACACAGTATTTATTAGGATGGCATGGCATTATAATTTTTTTATCGTTTCCTTCAATATAACAATTAGGATATGGCTAATTAAGAGAGCAAAAAAAAACCACCTCAAGCCTAATTCTACATTTTTAACAGCAATCAGAAATAGAGTGAGGTCTGCTCTCCAGAGAATCCAATGCTATGAATCCAATTTATCCACCGGTCTTAAAGGGATAGTTCACCCAAACATGACAATTCTGCCATCATGTACTCACCCTTATGTTGTTCCAAACCCAAGTGACTGTTCCATGGAACACAAAAGGAGATGTTAGGCAGTTCACATTCATTACATAAAAAAGGAGCAATGAAAGTAGAGTATGTGAATTATGACACATACTTCATAGTTCATTTTTGTGTGAACTATCCCTTTAATACTAGGAAGAAATACATGTTTGTATTGGATCAACAAAGTACCAAAGTGCACAGCAAAACAACTTAAATGTTTCTTTTTTTTTTCATCACTTTTTTCACTGTTGTTCTGATTATCTACAACTAATTCATCTGGGGATTTAATGTCTGTATACCATTGGGCCAGTGAAATGTAACAATTCAACTTGATGAGTATATACTATGTGCTTCTCTATAACAGCAACACCTTGTAATGTGATAGACAGTCATCCACTTCAATGGGAACACTTGAGTTTTAATCCACTATTTCTACTGCTAATAAATACAAGCATTTCTCCTGGGTTCATTTCCTAACACAAAAATAGGCATTTTCTGTATCATACATTGTATTCTGAATGGATGATTGTTTGCTATATCTTCTGAGAGAGTGATATGGGTGACTTGTTTTCTTTTATTGGTTGATCATTCATTCATTATCCTGATTGTCCAAAAATTATTTTAATTGCATTAAAATGCATCGTACTGTGGCAGTCACAGTAACATGGAAGCTGGCCACTGGGTGGCTCTGCCAAGCCAGTGCAAGAAGCTCCTCATTAATGGGCACGACAATTTAAATTTACCTTCATGAATGTAAACATTTTTGGTGTCAGAAATCAAGGCATACCTGCCTTTTCCAATATAACAGACACAAGTGCTCTTTTATAGGAATAGTAATTCTGTCATCAGTTACTTACCTTTTACCCTCATGCTGTTAAAAACCTGTGTGAACTTATTTTTTTCTGTGGAACACAAAAGATGTTTTGCAAAACGTCCAAGCACAAATATGGTCCATGTGACTTTTAAGCTATATTCCAAGTTTGAAGCCATGCGATAACTTTGAGAATAAAGTATCACTAAAATGTAAGTCCTTGAAAATCTTCCCCACCACTCAAATCTCATTTGTGCATAAGCATCTAAAACTTGACATCAATGATGTCAGTGATGTCATTAGTACTCATTATGACTCTTGAACGATCACAATTCGGCAGCGTGAAAGATTTGAGAGGAAAGTTCTCAAACAAAGCTATCATATGGCAGTAGACTTGAAAAAACTCATAAGTCTTATGGACTACTTTTATGATGGTTTTATGTCTTTTTTGGAGCATGATAGCCACTGGTCACTGTCTACTATTATAGTATGGAAAAGAGCATTTGGACATTTTGCTAGATATCTCCATTTGTGTTACATGAAAGAAAGTATGTCATACAGGTTTTGAGCAAATTGAAGGTGAGTGAATAATGACAGAATTTTCCATTTTGAGTCAACTATTCAATTAAAAGACTCATAAGGTTTGAACCTTACTGCTATGATTAGCTATGCAGAGAGGGAGGGGCCAGGGAGAAAGTGTTTAGCTGGGTGTCCAAAGAAAGAGTCCCATCGTGCCGCCATCATTTTCTAGGATATGCAAATGTCAAGAACATCCTTTGCCCAAATATGGTATTTTTGATATTTTTTGAAAATGTACTAAAGGAAGTACACAAACCTCAACATGAACAATCAGATAATTCACACATATGTTGCTCTCATCCATCATCTTGAGTGCATAAGTGAGTTCCTTCATGTGTTTTTACGAACAAGAGCGCCTTTGATACAATCTCAGTAGAAAGAGGAGTAAAGAAAGTGCATTTTTCAAAGGGGTTGTACTGAATAAAAATAACCTGATTTGCTTTGGAAGATTAACTGGGGCGGCACTTGGCTAGAATAGTTCTTGAGGTGAACTTCAGAGAGAACGTGATTAGTTTGGTTGTCCCACTCTCCACTTCTCCTGTGCAAGTCTGTTTAAGAATCAGTCAAAGATATGTCATTAGGGCTGCAAACACACACACACACACACACACACGTTCCCAACAGAGTAGGTTTTCACAACCTGTCTCCACCTCCTCAGCAGTCCGCAAGGCCTTGATGAGTCCATGTAAAGGACTATTTGCCTTTGTTAGTTAGTCAAGTGTTTCGTGCATTCAGAAGATCTCAGGACAAATTCTCCAGTCCTGTCTTTCTTTAGCCTCCCAATAACCCCCCTTATAAACAAAGACAGTCTCTCCAGTCCTTTCATCTGTCCTCTGGTGGAACCACAATGGCCTGTAGCCCTCAAATTCCTTCCCTGAAACACAAAATAACACTAAATCACAAAAAGAATGCCTAATTGAAGTGTAGAGTTTATTTCCTAAGATTAAACTGTTGTGCTAAATTTGTGATTGATTAAAGAGAATTTGACCCATAAGAGCCATAAAATATTAACTTTATCATTAACTGACTGGCCTTTGTATTTTCATGTGTTTTATACATAAGCTATTCCCTAATGGGGATGTTGATTATTAATCGATTATCCATCATTAATAATTTGATCGATTAAGCTTATCGATCATTGATAAATTAATTTCAGGACAGATGCGTTCAGTAACAATGACAGCAGACATTCATAAGGCTGTCTATACAGTCATCTGCCACTAGAGGGCACTTGCACACTGCATATCATGTCTGGTCCGCATGACAGAAGAAGAAAGGCACAGATGAATGTGAATCAGGCTCAGTGTAATCAATGACTATGTTTCCATCGCCATCTTTGATTTATTTCGATATTCCCAAGCAAAGAGTCACTGAGTTTGAAGGTAGGCCTTAAAAAACATCCACAGGTACACCTCCAATTGACTCCAATTAGCCTATCAGAAGCTAATTGTTTAATTGCTTAAAGGCGAGACATCATTTTCCAAGCTGCTTAAAGGCACAGTTAACTTATATTTAAACTTCTGACCCACTGGAATTGTAATATAGTCAACTAAAAGTGAAACAATCTGTCTCATGAATTACTCATGTCTTGCACAAAGTAGATGTTCTAAACGACTTGCCAAAACTATAGTTTGCTAATACGAAATCTGTGGAGTGGTTAAAAAATTATTTTTAATGACTTCAACCTAAGTGTATGTAAACTTCTGACTTCAACTGTAGGTATTTAAAAGCAGGCCTAGAATAAGTTATTCTATTTTTAAGTCATAATTTAGCTGAAACCTGTTACAGTTTGTTTGATAAAGATCTATGGCATGTAGGGCAGAGATTCTGCTAAGCTCCCGAGCTCCACAGCGCCCCTCATTTTTCCAATGGAAATCTGTGGTCAAATATTGTACTGCAACAAGCCTTCACTGAGAAACATTGGAGCAGAAGTCAATTTTGCCATAATCGTAGACCCAAACCAAAGGTAACATAAGTATAAGTGCGTGTCAGTCAGGGGCAGACTGGGAACCAAAATCGGCCATGGAGAAAATTTGTCAGGGTGGGGTTTTAACGTCTCATTCTGCATATCGCGTTTTGCGGCCGGACCACCAGGAAAAGTCCCGGTACTCCGGATGGCCAGTAAGCCTCTTGCACCAGAAGTGTGACAAATTGCGAACATGCCGAGCACTATCAGTGAATGTGTGTAACAGAGTGTTGTTTCTATTGTAAATTCAAGACAAATTGGCCATCAAACAACTTGGTCCTGAAAAGCCAGAAATAAAAAACAAAAGACAAGGGTAGGTGATAAGACAATGTATGATGAAAATCTGTATGTCAAAAAGCCTTTGCTCTCTGTTGCGCTGAACTGAATACAATTTTATGTTTCCCATTTTTTATTTTTTCATTCTTATTTTGCAAGGGGACGGGGGGATGTTTACAGTAGCGTCAGTATATGAATAACTTTGCGAAACGTACAACCTATTTACAACTTTGAAAAACTTACTGTGATTTACAACATTGTTATTATTATTATTATTATTAAGCATGTACTTTAATAATTTTTTAGTTCTGTGAAAATGTGTAAATGGCATATAGTTCTGTTAATGTATGTAGATAAATAGATATTTTACCATAGCTTTCTCTTCTTCTCTTCCCTGTGTTTCTTCAACAACACTTAACGTTATAAAACAACATTTGATTTAGATTTAGTTGAACAAGTCAACATTCCAAGGTAAAATTCTCATTAAAAATATTAGAATCAACATTATGTTCTAAGATTGATGCTTTGTGGTGGAATAATAAGGACACCACATATTGTGTCATCGCATTTGTGTTTGAATGAGTTGAATTATAATAATAAAAAACAACAACAACAACGTAAACAAAGCATGGCGTTCAGAGCAAAATCTTCCCCAGCAATATCTGTGGTCATGAGCAGCAACTGACGACAACAAGCACTTTTGATCTGCTGGTCTTCTTTTTTTTCCCATCCCAACCTACAATTATGTCAGTGATCACCAGGAAAGCAGATTCAGATGACTTCTCACCATCACCAGAGACAGGGTAGAGAATATTATATAGGCTACTATGTTTACGCAGCATGTTATTATTTAACCTCATATAAAAAAATATGTCCGAAATATCCCACGATCCACAACGTGTAGTTTTAATAAACTCAAATATGTAAACAAGTTTCTCAACTTGTATACAAGATATAACTTAACTAGGACTGTCAATTGATTACAATTTTTAATCCAATTAATTACATGGTGTCGCGATTAATCGCATTTAATCCCATATACAAATATTTGCTGAGAAAGCCCCTCATATAACAACATTTCAATATATAATAACAAAATATTCAGATAATTAAAATGCATTACAGTCTTGTGGCAGAAGAGTTCATCATTGATAAGACAATACAAAAAGCGGCTTTAGAATACAAGGTATTGATTTACTACCATATTATTGATCATAAGTCAATCATTGGCATACAGTTCACAGCAATCCATTTCACAAGTGAATTTGTCAATCAGTTTGAGATTTATTATGAGGGCTTGTTCAAGCACCGTCAATTTACACCTGCATCAGACATGCTTGTGTAGCGTCTCGGGTGTGTTGCGTCATAAACATAACATTTTTAGGACACTGTCAAGTTAAATATAGTTTAATACTTAGAACACATCTTGAGATCTCTTAGTTTGGATTTGCACTCCATCAAGTGTTTTGAACACAAGAATGTAACGCATCTCTGTGTTGTTCTGCTGCTCAAGGGTGTTTTTCTTTACTGTGTAAACTGTGCATTGCCACACAGCTGAAATTTCACTTACTGCCCTCTGGAGTAAACAGGTGGTACTACAAGCTTGCATTTCTCAGGAATCTTCCATATAAGTGCGGGCATTGCGATTAATTGCGTTATATTTAGTCAAATTAATCGCACTGAATTAACGCGTTAAATCGACAGCCCTAAACTTAACGTAATTCATTGATAGTAAACAATTCACAAATTCATACTAAATACAAGCAAATGTATTAAAATACATAAAGAATATTTTAAGAGGAAAATTACAATACTAGCATTTTTTGAGTGTAATAATTGAAATTATACTTAAACAGTAGGCTATATGAACATATTATTTGTGTTTTGTGGTATTAACGTTAAAGAATAATTGATTAATTGATCTTTGATTTCCACGATGATCGACTATGAAAATGTCTTTCTATACCCTATCTAAACCCAACGTTATGATGCTTCTCATTAGTTGTATTGTCTGTTTATGTCTGGCCCTCTTTCTGAACTCTCAGAAAAAACATTTGGTGACTCCTTTGTCATCTGCTCACCTTCATCAATGGCCTGTGATGCTTCAGCCTCTCTCCTCCTCCTTGTGGCTCTTTGCTTCTCCTCCAGTCTCTGTTTCTCTGAATTGGCTTCGTCCCAGCGTCCCGCTTCCATCAGCCGCTGGTCCGGCCTCAGTCTGCTGTCTGTCAAACACACACCCTCCTCTTCCTCGTTCAGTGTCAGAGCCAGAGAGGAGAAATAGTACATGTTCTCAGCGTTCTCTCTAAGAGAAATGTAGAGAAGACGAGAAAGACAGAGAAACGTAATGAAAAGAAAGGCAGGAATCTACTTGCACAGGAATAGTCTAATATTACACTCAGGGTTTCCATGCTTTCTGTCTGAGCAATGGATTTCCATGACCAATGAGTTTTCTATGACCTTACCAGTCATTCATAAAACTCCAGTTTTGATTTCATGGGGTCTTTAATGTGTGCTGTGGCATTTGTCAGTGGCTCTTACGGTAGCGGGTATTTCTTCCACAGTAGTTTGGGTGAGAGCGTCTGGTAGACGGTCTTCTGTTTGCCCTCAGAGCTGCTGCTTCCTCTGTTGCTCTGCACGACCTTGGCGCTCTCCATCTTCTCATCCCATGTGCCTGACAGGATGTAGTGGGCCTGGCCATCACTGTCCATAACCATCCCTGTCACCTTACAGTGTGAGAACAAGGAGAAAAAGGATAACAAGCTCTGGGGTTCAACTACAAAAGCACGCAGAGACAGAGAATGTGCAGAAAGATGGTTTAGGCGAAATAGCATATAACATAGCATAATGTATAAAAGTAACTGCTACAGAGAGAGAGAGAGAGATCACATCGAGTGAGCCACTCGAAAAAAATATAATATTATTATTATTATTACTAAATAATTAAGTTTCATTTAAATAATCTTTCATTTTTATTTAACTTATAGTACTTATTTGCACTGTTCAAAATATTATGCAGCTAAGCAGCAAATACTTTGGCGATGCAGTACAAAATGTACTGGTGCTTATTGTCCAAATAAAGCACGCAAACTTGAAATAACAACTGAGAGAAAGCGAGAATGTGAAATAGAGGGGAGAACGATTTAGTCAAAAACATACCTTTCGTGGGACTTCCCTTGAGAAGTAACTGTAGGGAGAGAACTTAAGCTGACAGGTCTCTTTGGTCCTGTGGTTGACTATATCAATATCTCCTGACTAAAAGACAGAAAGGTTTATACTAGAGATGACAAGAGAGAGAGACCAAACTTACTAGTGTATGCTAGATTTGACAGAAAATTATAACGGGCATTTTGATCTGTTTAAATCTAACCTAAATCAAAAGTATTACCTGATCAATCCATAGTTTTCCCACAATGATGTTGTGTACGGTGGATGTGACTTTATGCCACACGTAGTGGTTTCTACTGGCATGAAACTGCAGGTGGATCGCACCTGGTTATATAGAGAGAACATCTGTGTGAGTGTCTGCTGTTCCACCTGACTGTCTAATAACAACAGATTCGACTAATATGTCATGATTCCCTTTCAAACAACGTCCTATTGTATGAGTCTAGTATAAAATGTTCTAGTATGGTATGGTTTGGCTTAGGTTTGGTCTTTACCCAGTATAATGACCTATATATATATATATATATATATATATATATATATATATATATAAAAACAGAAATCTATCATATGTCCTACTTTATATTGATAAACAAACGTGTGGAATGAGAAATAATAAGAGAATCAGCAGCAGAGGCTCACCCAGAGGCCTAATGGAGAGGTATTTGCCACGGAACTTGCTAGCAATGGTGATTTCCTGCCACAGGGTCCAGCCTCGCTGTGATATCACATGATGAGCAGCAGCAGGCGGATGATGACTGACCTGATACATACAACAGACTGGCACTCAATATCAAATACACCATTAGGGGGTGCTGTTTCTTTATTCTTACCAATTCATTTCCTCTCTAGTTCTGATTCTGGAATTCTCACAATCACCTTCAACCATCATTTCCCTGAAAACATCAAACCCTGTACTCTGCATGAGAAGCACCTCCAATCATGGTTGAACTTGACTGTGAAATTCAGTACAGCAGCGCTGCTAAAATTGTTGGCTCCTTTATGTTAAATTGTTTGCATCTTTCGTCATTTATAAGGTCTAGACTGACCTGGTATAATTATTATTTGTTTTATTTATTGCATTTTTTTGAAGCGCTGTCTAAATATTATGTTTCATGATCCAGTGATAGAAGGATCACTTCGAAAATGTTGTAAAACAAAAAAGCAGTCCAATATTCATTAAAGACCCCACGAAATTGCTTGATGAATGCAGATTTATTTTCTGTGATGATGTATTTGCTATTGAAATATGAAGTTTGGATGAGACATATCGAAGGGCTTGTCTCTTTTTTAAAGCTAAAGAGTGTAACATTTTCAGTGTTAAAATACTTTCTCTTATCCCAGCTTATTATGCAGAGACAACTATAAGAAAGCCAATCGTAGGTTGATTTCCACGAAAAATGTCAACACTGGCAATGCAAAATTGCTCTGTTTGTTTTGAGTGGCCGATCCAGCCCGACATAACTACATTGGCTCAACTTATGGGCTAAGTTTGGGGCAGGTTTTTAAAAAAGCTTTGAAAACAATGCAATTACATTTGGTAATGCTAGTGGCACAGAAATTACACACTTCAGCAGGGGCGGACTGGCCATAGGGAGCATTTTCTATGGACCACTGGGTAATTTGGGCCAGTTTGCTGCTAAGCAAGTACCGGCTCGTCTTACGGGTGATATAGGCAGCCGGCCCTAGGCTCCAAAATGCCTGCGCAGACCTCATAACAAAGCAATAATTTTATAAACTCTGCAAGACAAGCCAATAAAATGGCTTTTATTTTTTAATAATGTAATGGCTGGCTTTTATTTGAAATCACTTACACATCAGAGTGCATCGGAGTACGCATCAACTCTCTTCTTGTAATGGTGAACCAAAAACGTATATAAGTTATAGAGGGATATTAGTATAAGATGTGCTTTGAATAATCACTAAATGACAAATAACTGCAAGTTAAAACCATTACAGTAAAAAATAGCATAAATAAAATTGGAAAACTATGAATCAGTAAAGCTATGAGCAGTACATCGTAATTTGCATAATTTATTCATACCGCAAAGAATTTCACCCCTATATACATGTAGAAAATAAGCTATTAAAAATATTACTTTGTTGCTATTTGAGTCTTTGAGGCTTACTTTGTTTAAAGGATGGCAGAAACACAGCATGTCAAAGCATAGGGCTTTAACCAAGAATAATAAGGGGAAGGATTTAAAACACTGTAGATATAAAGATGCAACAAACTCACATATGAGTTTGCAAAATATCTGCAAAAATCTACAATTTAATTTTATATGTTTAAAAAATTATGACAATTTTTGCACTGGTGGGACCTGTTCACAGAGGGAACGGTAGCCGAATTCTTCCAGGCGGTCCAGTTCGTATGTCTCTCCCAGGAGAGGGTTGAAGGGCTTGGCCGTCCGGTGCACTGTGGTGGAATAGGATGATACAGAGAAGGCTGCAACCAGACACATCTGCTCCAGAGAGTTCTCACAGCGTGCTGCCTTATCCAGCAATTCATGATACTCCAAATCCTCTGTCAAGCGCTGCAGCATGGACAGGGGTTCATTGAAGTTCACCTAAAGACAAAAAAGAGACAAAGTTACCATGGTTGCATCCCAATTCACATACTTCTACCACACACTGAAAGCATGTAGTGACTGGTGACTACAGTCAGTATAGGAACATATGTCAAATATGTTTATTTTTATACCACAGACCCCTTATACTGTTTACGTTTGCATGATAGTGTTAGCATTATGCTAAATGTTATTTAAATCTTTACATTTTTAGGTTTTAGATTTAAAAATTAGTGTTGTAACTTTGGAAGACTTTACATTCCTCACCATTTTCTGTAGCAACTTTAGGGAGCAAATTTCAAAATAGCCTAATATTGGGATGCACTAATTCTTGTGGCTGAATGAGCCACCCCTCCAGCTTGTCATCGTCACCCCGCCTCTTAGGGTCGCCCTTCAGCTAGGCTCAAAGCGGGAGTTGGGCAGGAGAGTGAGAAGAGGTGCATAACTAATAAGCCTCATTTTGACAGTGGTAAATGAAGCACACCTTTTGTGAATAATGCTTCTTTACCGCTGTCTTTAAAGGGGACCTATTATAAAATTCACTTTTACATGGTGTTTGTACATAAAAGTGAGTCAGAAGTGTGTGTTTTCTTTTCGAGACGTCATGTTAGAGCAGGCCTCGCCCACTACTGGTGACAGACTCCACCCTATTTTCATAGATCCCCTGAGTGATCTACACACAGTCCGCCTTTTTCCGGCGCTGGAGCAGCCAGATACAGTGAGAAGAATAATGTCTGTTGTTGGCTGTAAAAGTGAATATTAGAGTCTTCATGTACTCCCGGCATCAGAGCCACTGAAGACGCAGTGGACAAGTTTTGTTTTTGAAGGAAATGTGCCCCAAAACACACCAATTTTTTTTTTATGTTTGCGCAAATCATTTTACAATGGACTGCTTTGTAAATGAGTGTCAATATAAAGCAGAATTTTCAAAAAATGTGATTCTCTAGCATGGATCAGTACCAACTGTTTGTATTCCAGCTTTGTATTCTGAAGATGTATCGCACTTTATATTTTGTGAATGTTTGCAAATCGCCTTTCTGAATGTGCTTGTTAGCTGATTCCAAGGCTAATGCAGCTAAAGTTACTATTGTCACTGATTGAATTCACAGAGACCAGAGCTATGTTGGGGCGGGGAGCATCAGCTCATTTAAATTTAAAGAGACCCAAACGAAAACAGCATGATTTTGATTCCACCCAAAAAGAGGAATTTACAACATGGTATAATAAATGATCCTTGGGGTATTTTGAGCTGAAACTTCACAGACACATTCTGGGGACACCTGAGACTTCTATTACATATTGTAATATGGGGCATAAAAGGTCTCCTTTAAAACGCAGAGTGCACCTGTTCTCGGGGAGCCGGCTTCAAATCTCCATGTGGGCAGATGTGGCTCAGGTAGAGCGTGTTAGCCACTAAGTGGTTTGATTCCTGTCCCACATGACTCCACATGCCGAAGTGTCCTTGGGCAAGACACTGAACCCCAAGTTGCTCCCAATGTCAGGCTAGTGCCTTGCATGGCAGCTCTTCCGTCATTGGTGTGTGAGCGTGTATGTGAATGGGTGAATTAGCCACAGAGTAAAGCGCTTTAAAAACCGCTAAGGTTAAAAAAGCACTATATAAGTGCAGACCATTTACCATGTGTGCACACACTGGTATCCTCACAAGCCCAGGACCAGAGCTGGGAGGGTTCGGATGAGGTGATGTGCCGCCGGACCGGCTCCCCGGACCAATTAGATGAGTCGCCGGGGGAGAACTGCACACATCACGGCCGATGGGCTACAGGCCGGGACACCTTCCCCTCTCACCTGCCGTGGGCCAGGGAAGACAGGCCGCTACCCCTCGCACTGTGGATCCTGGCGGGGAGCGTGTGCGGTCGACGGACCCAGCTCATGCCTGGGCCATGCCATGGACACTACCCCGCCTCTCACGGAGCCCCATCTCATTGTGAGGATGCCAGATTCCCCCTTTGTTATGAACACTATTCCCCTTGGACACTTAATTATTCCCCTTTATGGACATTTTGATTATTATTCCCAATAAATGCCTCTCCGAGGCTTGACGCCACACCCACTATGTCTGTCTCGGGCTCACCCCGCCATCTTTTTATATCACATACTATTTAGAATCATTTTCTCCACATGTGATGTCACTGATGACGCATAAAATAAATGCTTATGAGATGAATACACATAACAACCATGATTAAGTGGGGTGTTTGTGTGTGGGTGTGTGTGTGTGTGAGACTCACAGGCATCGGGATCTTAGAGAGCTCTTTGCCAATGCAATTCTTCATTATGCTCCACAGATTGAGCGAATAGTTGGGTTTCTCAGGGATGTGTGTCCGCCTCCTCCTGTGAGGCTGCAGCTCCTTTCCTGAAAAATCATTACTGCTTAACGAACACTGAAAATAGAGAGACAAAGAGAAAGAGGGAGAGACATGAGTGTTTGAATTTTAAAAAATATGCATTTTGTAAAGTGTTTGTGCTGAGATATGACATGTGAATGGGCCTGACTGCCCTTGAGTAGCATAATATTAACACTGACAGCTGACTGAGGCTCCGTCTGTCTCAAAGAATAAGTCACCAAGAACTGGAGAGAGAGAGAGGAGCAGATATCGGTTAATTAAGAGTCAGTTAACTGAGACGAACACAACAGCTGTGAAAGCCCATGAAGAACACAGACAGCCTAAGGAAACAGTCAGAGTCACGCAGAATCTTCTGTCTCTCTACTCCACATTAAATATGTGGCCCTTGTTTTGGGCTCTGGTTTAATGTGTAAGATCCCATTTGCACCTGGTATTAACATCTGTTTTAGGTGATCTGATCACAAGTGGTTAGCGGAGTCATACCAGTCATTACACCTGATAGTAACAAGTCTCATGTGTCTACTGCAACAACTTGCGATCAGATTTCAAAGGGAGGGTCTCTGATTTTGTGACTAAATACTTCAATTATCAGAGTGAATTTATCAAGTTTCCAATACAATTCAATTTTAATCTTAACACAAACAAGATCAGTTATTTTAGAAATAACTGATCTTGGGCGCTGTTCATAATGGAGGGGCTCGAGCACAGAACTGGGCTTGAGCTCTGAGATCGTCCTCTCAACTATCTGATTAAAGCAAGAAATAAAAAGACAATTTTGAAATAACTGGGATAAGCATAATTCAAATAAATGTGGAGATGGAAGTTGGAGGGATGCTGGAAGAATCGAGGAAAGCAGCCGCTAATATATCCTTGGGATACGACTAGAAGGCCTTGATCGACATGCTCTTCCCAAAATTATGTTTGGAACTTCATTATAATATTCTGTGAATTGCATTTATTTGTATGCACTTTCCCAAATCTTTATGATCTGATGGTTATTTTCTTATAAAGTTAAAAAATCATTTTATAACAAAGTTTTGCTTTTGACAATCTCCAAATGATGTTTGAGTGATCAGATCTCAAAATGTCTTTGACACTTGTGATTGGATCACACGAAACAAAAGTTAATACCAAGTGTAAACAGGGCCTGAGAGAACTCACATTGTCCTCCTGGTTCCAGTCGTTGGGGTGTCCTCCGCTAGCACCACTGAGGTTACTCTGAGAACGCCTACACAAACAAGAAAAAGAGAGAGATGTATGAAATGTGGCGTAGGCAAATAAGCAGAACAGAGGTGTGAAGTTGTGCTTGATCAAGGGAATGGAAATATCTGGAGCTGATAATGAAGTAAACAAGAGTCTTTTACTAAGAACAGTCTGTGATGACAGGAACACACCTCACCCCAGATAATCAAACCACAGGAGTGTGCAAATTGTAAAACTAAAACATCTCTGTCTTAATGCACCTTAAATCACAGCATAGCCACGAGGACATAATATATTTAAGGTAGAACTAATATTGAACACTGCAGTGTTTCCTACAGAACTCAGTTTTTGCAGCAGTAAAGTTAATTGGTCCGAACTACACACTAAACAAAACAATAACATTTTTGGAACATATTGTTCCAAAAAAAAATACAAAATGTGGTCATACTTTATGTTTGTGTTTGTGTCAGCCTATTTATTGTCTTGGATTACTTTGCAGCACTCAATCTTTTTGATCTCATCACTATAAATTCAGACTGCAAACTCACAATTCAGGTAAATGGTAACTAGCTTTGTTGTGGCTATGAACATTTAGTGAATAGCAGTACAGCCCTCCTAAAAATGATGGTCTAGCTGATAGACTGGCGACCAAAACAAATCTTTACAACACTGGAGAACTGTTTTAAACATAAGATAAACACAAGCCATAAAAGAGCAGGTTTAAAGAATAAACTGTCAGTAAATATGAGTATGAGGCAGGGTCAGAAATTAAAGGGGTTCTTGAGGTAAAAATGCCACCAAAAAATGCCCCTGAAAGTCAAAATGTCAGGGGGAAAAAATGCCCTTATAATTAATTCTTCTGTTTTTTTTATTTGTAACATGCTTCACTTCTTGATACAGTATTCTATTATAGTCTTAGTTATGCATATTATGGCATAACATATGAGTTGATGTAGATTTAATTCTTAGGGTATGAGGTAATAAAATCTGAATTTGTATTAATGAAAAAATATGTCCTCATAAAAGTAAAAAATGCCCTAGAAAATCAAACCCAGGGGCAAACATTGCCCTTTTGTGTCTAAATTCATTTTTGACACTCATATGAGGCTGACCTGTGATGAGATGGGTCAGTGGCAGTCACTGTTATAAAGGCAGGTGAGTCCTCCATGGCATCAAAATACTCTGTATCCTCATCTTCATCACTTGCTTCCTCTTTACGGGGCCTTTCACTCACTCCTGTACACACAGACACAAACAACAACAACAAATCAAGAACAAGCACAACACAGCTCTAGTACCGAAACACCGGTCATGGTAATAGTGTACCATGCTATCCACACAAGATGCCTCATAACTGAGCTCATTAATGTCTCTGCAGTAGTTGTCCTATGGATGGCCCAGCTCCAGCATCTCACCCGTGTCGGTGGTGGGTGTATCGGGCGTGTTGACGGCGTGTGTGGGGGCCTCTCTCCAGGCTCGTTCCAGGCTGTTGTGCTGCTTGGCTAGCTGCTCGATGGTCTCCTCCAGGTGGGTGCGCTGCTCTCGCTCATGCTGAAGTACTCGCTGCCATCTGCGGCTGTGGATCTCTGCCAGGTTGAGGAAATCTCGGCATGCCTGCATGGGGAGAGACGAGACAAGGGGTAAACAACAACACAAACAGAGATGAGCACAGTGCCTCATGCTTCAGGACACTCAACTCATTATTGTTATATAACTCAACTCAACTCAACTCATATATTATTTTAAAGAAGACACAGGGTTTTCTTTACTATTTTGTAATAAAAGTTTGATGAATCTCTAACGTTCACAAAGCAAAGCTCCCTGCCTAGACCATCCAGATCTTATATGGGAAAGAAGCTACAAAAACAAGTCATTCAGCAATCGTCATGGTATTGATGTTACACCCATGAACGACAGTGTTAACTATGCTGGTACACAGATGTTTAGGGGGGCAGCATAGCAGCGGTAGTGTATATAAACCGCCAGGGTTGTTCACACTCACGTTGCAAATCGCCCATTGTCTCCTCCTCTGGAGTCAGCAGCGACTGAGGACGTTGCGGGCCACTCACATCCCAGACGACCTCAACTGTACAGCGGACGCGCTGTCATGGCAGGTGATGCTCATGGGAGAGTGGAGACTCCATCCCCAGATGGTACAGCTGATTTGGAGCACAGGTAGACATGTTTGCTTCCTGTGAATCCTCCCACTGCCTGCTCTGGTACACGCTGGCACACAGCTGGCCAAGGGGGCCACCCTAAGGGGGAACTCGTCAGGGAGGGGCTGTCGCGAGAAGTATGAGTTCCGAGAACCAAGTCTGAGTGGGCCAGTACGGCGCCACCAGGATGGCCTGTTCCTTGTCCTCCTTGACCTTGCACAAGGTCTGTGCAAGTAGGCTCGCTGGGGGGAATGCATACCTGTGCAGACCTTGTGCAAGGTCAGGGAGGATGAGGAACGGGTCATCCTGGTGGTGCCGTACTGGCCCACCCAGACATGGTTCTCTGAAATCACACTTCTCACGACTGCCCCTCCCTGGCGAGTTCACCTTAGGCTGGATCTCCTCTCTCAGGGACGGGGCACCATCTGGCACCCATGCCCAGACCTCTGGAATCTCCACGTCCGGCCCCTGTACGGGACGCAGAAGATCTAAGTGGCCTACCATCACTCAGGCCAGGGCTCCCTCTACGAGGCAGCTGTATGCCTCAAGAGGGTTGGGGACCTGCAGGCGTACCTGCCTGGAGTTCGGTGCGGCATACTCTCACGTGGTCTTGAGACCCTGACCGGGCTATTTGTACATGGTTCCCACTACCCCTTTTAGGGATCAGGTGGTGAGCCTTCAAGTACTGCCCTGGGAGGAGGCAGACCCAGCCTTGTCGTCGCAGTGTCTGGTGCGTGCTTTGTGCATCTACTACCGCACGCAGAGCTTTAGATACTCTGAGAAGCTCTTTGTCTGCTTTGGGGGACAGCGGAAACGGAAAGTCTCCAAACAGAGGCTTACCCACTGGATCGTGGATGCCATCACTTTGGCATACACTTTGGGATTACTTTGGCATCCTCCTGAGCACTAGCCAACAGTGCCTCTCTAGCAGACATCTGTAGAGCAGCAGGCTGGGCAACATTCAATACATTTGCGAGATTTTTTAATCTCCAGGTTGAGTCGGTTTCGTCCTGTGTGTTGACAGGTACGAGCAGGTAAGTGTGCGGGCAGCTGGCTGGGTGTACAGCTTGGGCATAGCGACTTTCTCCTCCCTGAGGGGAGACGGTAAACCCTGGATGTTCTTCCTCCTTAGCCTACGGCTGGAGAATTCAGTGGAGGAATTCGTAGCCGGGCCAGTATTTGTGCAAGTATGCCCTGTATTGGGGTAGGTGCTCCACATTTCTTTCTTGTTCATTAAAAATATTATATTGGAGTCTCCTGCAGCTTAACTGGTAGAGCATGGCACTAGAAACACATGGGGAATTCACTTTAAATCATAGAAATATGCCAAATGCATAGCCTAAGTGTAAATGGAGGTCCTTAACGGAAATGGCCTCTGACTTTAAGAAACTGTAGAAATGTAGAAGCTCTAGTTGTTAAAGTAAAAGCAGAAGTGAAAGAGTTAATCCGATGACTTGTGCATGCTTGGTAACACCAAACAAACAACAAACACTAGATGTTTTTTTTTGTTTGTTTTTGGTTTGTAGTCTATGATTTTAGCAATACAGATGTGTAAGAGAGGTTACTCTTGGTCAATAGCACTAGAGCTGGGGTTCTCGAGTTCGGACTCAAACTCGAGCCCCTTTTCGACTCGGACTCGATTGTTTAAAGACTCGGGCTCGACTAAGGTGGACTCAAACCCAACACTAAATAACACACATGCAAAATAATCATATGATTGTACCAAAAGAAAATTACAATGGTTCAGAGGTTGCTCTTACTTTGTTTATGGCATTTGATAAGGTTTATCAGTTTATTTCAAGTACCAACATGTTTCTCCTTAAACTCAAATGAGTCAAATGAGACGATTGATGACATAAAGTGAGAGTACAGAGCTATAACATTAGTGTGGACAACAGAGGTCAGATCATTTGGTCTTGGAAGAATTTAATGAGAGTTAAAGTTTAGTTTTGGTTTTCAGACTTTAAAATATTAATATATTTGGTATCTGAGCACAGTTTGAGGCAGTTCAGATATCTTCTGGGACCTGAGAGCTTAATAAGGTCTTTTTATTAGGATATAAATCTGAGAAGCTCTTCATTTCCATTTGTTGTCCATTTAATCTTAATGCTGTCTAGGAGAAATAACTGAGATATTAAAGAGATTTTGAAGTTTCTTTCCTATTGCTCCTGTTGTAACCCGAAAACCGAAACTTTTTCTCCTCATACTGTGCAACAAATATGTGGCAGGGTGGAGGGCGGGGCCGGGTCGTGATCATACACACCCGGTCCCTTATCAGGCTCATCAAGCCTCCGAGAGGGATAAAGGTCAACTGCGGAGGATTGTGCGGAAGAGAGAGATAGTTTACGGACATATCCGTCGTGTGTGTGTTTGTGTCTGTTTAAGTTTATTATTAAACCATTATTTATATTGAAAAGCCAGTTCTCGCCTCCTCCTTTCCATTGACTGCTTTACAGTATAACAAATAGTTTGTTTCTGGCTCATTATTATACATAATAACCAGCTCCACACATACATTTCACAATTTGTATGTAATTCCATATCTGTGAGAGCATCTCTCTCATCAGAGCTTGTCAGTCATGCTAATGACTGAGACATAAGTACAGCCACAAAATCATTAAGGCAGCTCTGAGTCAAAACCAATCATGTCTTTTACAGTGCCACTGCCTTGGGGTGTCAGAGAAATCTCTTGACTGTACTCTCTTTCTGTCTCTCCATCCCTATATTCCTTCATATCTCCCTTTCATCATTGTTTCTTTATTCATCTTCCTCATCTCTTGAGACACGAAAGCATGAGTAATCTCACTGACCCCTGTCTGCAGGCTTTATATGTCAGACAGACTACACACAGACAAACTGGACTAAAACAGAAAACATTTAAGACTAAATAGGCAAGAACTAAATAAATAGATCAAGGGAATAGTACATGTCTCTCCAAATCTTGGCATACTGTTTCCACAGATTCTGTGCCTGTAAAGCATATGCTTTTCACATGCTTTTATTGTTGTATTACAACACAATTCATTATTATTCAATAATTCAAAAACAGTTCTGCATATAGGTTATCGTACACTTAAATGTAAAAATAATCTGTATTGGTACTGGAAATAAAATCAATATCAATTGATCTCTACTTTAATTTACCCCAGACAGTAAATAATTCCACACTCACCTGCACTCCCCTCAGCACTGACAGTCTGGAGCTCTGCTATAAGAGAGGATCCGACCCTGATACACCCAGCATGTGACTGTGGCTTCCTCACACATTCATGAAACTACAGATACTTACCTTTAGCATAAGCAACACTTCCACTTTTTTTTGCTGAGCGAGGCCCCGGGCCTCAGACTGCTCGTGACAGTTTAGAGGATGTGCATCATCATGTCTGAGAAATGCCCTTTAAAATAGATAGGAGGCAGCAAGAGCCACGCAATTCCACACGTCATTCAATTTACAGTTGTAACAAAATGCAAAGTAAGACTTTCAATGTGTGTTTTAAATGCATCGAGAATCTAGATGGGTTCTCACTAATAATACATTTTTAGTTTTTTTTACTATTTACAAATTATTTACATATTTACGGATCTTCCTACTATAAGAGCAATTCAAGTTTGAAATACATCTGTTTTTACAAGCCGCATCAAAGGTGGCAGCACTCAATGCAAAACAGCAGTCAACTGTAGGCTTGTTCAATGATATGAGAATAAAACAAACAATATATTGAGTTCTTACATCACTTTTTGTATTGTCTAATCAATGCTTTATTCATCTGCCACAATAATGCAATTTATTTCAAACTGAATTTCTATTAGTTTTATATATTTATTAAAGGTCCTACATATTAAATTTATAAATATTTGAATTATTATGCATTATTTATATGACTTCTTTTTTGGGGGGCTTTTCTAAGCAAATGATTGTATGCGATTAATTGCGATTAATTTGATTAATCGGCATTCCATGCAATTCATTCAATTAAAATTTTTAATCGTTTGACAGTCCTAGTTATAACTCAGTTTTGACTAAATGTGTTTTACTGTGTATGCCTTTGCAGGGCAGAAAAGACTTCAATTATTTTCATTTAAAGCTAATTATAAATCCTATACACTATTCTTCAGACACACCTTAACCCTACACCCTAAAGAAAATAGTTTGCATTGTTAGAATAAAAAAATCTTTATTTTATCTATGAATCGACTGGCTGGCCTTTAATTACACACTCGAATGAACTCAACTGAATTTGTGTTATAGCAGGCAAATCTGTTTGAGATGTAGATCACTCAAACACTTATATTAATGACTGATGTATGCAGGACTGATGGTTTATGCTAATCTCATGAAGATACGAATGATTTCATATGGATACAAAGGGAATAGGTAGCTCAGCGACTACTGGCACTGACTACCACCCCTAGAGTCACGAGTTTCTAACACGTTATTGGAGAAACAAAGTGATTGAACGTGTGCGGTTACCCGTGTCTGCCGTGACTCCCAAGCAGAGATAAACATTAAAGCTATAGATGTTTAACTCCATTCCTCAACTGTAGTGTAGTGTTAGTCAGCTTGCTGAATATAATGGAATTATAGTCAAATGCATCCTATTTTCTCTGTGTAAAAATAGCCTTCCAAGCTGTTCATCCAATTTTCACAAGAGTCATTCACTAGAGAAACCACACTCTTCTCTGCCATGCCGAATGTTTACATCTCTTCTAAATGTGAAAACTCCAGTAGGTAAGCACCTTGAGTGTGTTACTTAGTCTGTTGTGTCTCTCAGCTGTAATAAGCCTTAATGCTGAAGCTGTTAGTTTAACTGTACTTCCCAGCTGTAGTGTAGTAGTAATCCGAGCGATCATGGAATGAGAGACAATGCAGATGACTTCAAAGAAACAGCTCGCTGACTGGCAGCACTCACTCAAATGAAAGTCAACTAAATTGTCTCATAACACATAAAATGGTCTTTTGTCACCACCTGCTAGATAAAATCTTTAAAGTCACTAGGGTAAATGAAAATAGACACTTTTTACACATCTGCGCTGCTCTTGCATGACACTGTTAGATTATACCTGAGCTCAAAAACGATTGTTGAGTATAGTCCACCACTAAAGACAAAATGGGAACACACAAGATAAACTTTCTTTCAAATATTAAATTTCGGGTATAGGCTGTTAGGATGTTGCATTTACATGTACAACAAAAAACGGTTAACTTCCAAAAAAGTCAGCTCATCATTAAAACTCAACAAAATTTGTTATTTTGAAATTGTCAGGTTTTTCTCCAGTTTTGACATCAAGATGCAAATAGACACGCACACAAGATATTAAATATGCTTCACCAAAATTTCACCAGCTCCAAGAAAATAATACATATTTAATATCTAAATATGCATATAATATATAATAACAATTGTGATACAAGAGTCATTCACTATTTACAGTAACATACCGAATACATCACCTAAACAAAACAAAGCAAACAAAATAGCTATTCCATAGTAATTGCAACTGTCCCATCTCAACATGTATATACTGTACATGTACAGTATGGGGCAAAAGAGCATTAGATGTGTACTTACATTGATCATAGCATTGGAGGTGATGCGGAAGAGGGTGGCTCTCTCATTCACAGCCTTGATCTTCTCTCCTCCCTCCAGGGGGACACGTAAGACCTCGAGCTCACTAAGAGACCGCTGCAGCGCCGCTCCGTGCTTGGCTATTAGGTCATTACACGTGCTAAGGTCATCCAACTTACTGGCCAGTGTTTTCAGGGTACCCTGGATCTCACTGTGGTCAGACTGAGAGGTTGGCTCCTCGTCCGCCGAGTCATCTACACAGAGTGAGAGAGAGAAAGTCAGAATGAGGAACTTGGTCTGCACACCACCCGTTTTACTTACTAAAAATGGCAAACTGGGAGATTGTTTTGGAAACAATCATTGCTTTTGGAATTCCATTTGGTGTCACTTGTGGAACAGAAATTACAGATATAGATAATTTTCATCCCAAAGAAAACTGTTGTGGAAGTAAAAGCATATGTGCCAAATGTTCAAATATTTATGTCTGCATTTAGAATTTTTTGTTTTAAATAAATAAAAACAGACTCAAAACTTAAAAACAGAAAAATCCCCAGAGCACCATCTTCATAAACACATTTGATAGTGGAAACGATGTGCTAAAAATAAATTATAAATATATTTGTTGCCCAACTGATTCCCTGGCTGGCTTAATTAGTGTTTATTGGCATTTGTAGACACACTCTCACATAAATGCATCTACACACACACACACATATTTATTGGTCCCTTTCCTATGACAGTTGCAGCATAAATCTCTGGAAAACAGAGGAAATGCATCAGAGCAGAGTCAGGATATCTGGCTTATTGTTCCTGAAGCCATGAGAGTTGAAAGCATGACAGAATTGAGCAACACAGACAATAATTAAGCTAGTGAGAATTGCAGAAATGATGTCAAAAACAAATTGATTGAAAACAGGTTTTATGATAAATTTATGGTCAATGTAAATTAAAACAATTTACCATATTTATTTGCTTAACCCTAAATGCATAAGTATTTCACCAAACATTATAGCATACTCTGGTGTTTAGAGACCCGGCATGAATATCTATCACAAATGGATCTACAAAATGTCCAGAGAGTGTAAACTTTTCAAAGCATTATTAAGACAATAAGAAAATAACAGAATTCAAAATCTTCTGATGTATTTTTATGTTTTCTTTTTCCATATATCAAAGATAAGTAAAACAAATGAGGACAAATCTAGAGCAAGATTCATTACTTTCACACTGAAGTTTTATGCTTTATAAGCCATACCTTAGCAACACATATATATATTTTCTCAGGCACTTATGGGGTCTAAATAGATGCACAACTTACATAATTTCAGTAGTACACCTAAATGACAAAAAGCCTCTTCATGTGTTGTACTTGCTATTGTATACTTCCATGTTATTTTTTCATCAAATAGCAAATGTTCTATCTTGAGTAACAAATAACATGTACAGTTGAAGTCAGAAGTCTACAAACACTTAGGTTGAAGTCATTAAAACTCATTTTGTAACCATCTACAGATTTAGTATTAGCAAACTATAGTTTTGGCAAGTTGTTTAGGACATCTACTTGCATGACACAAGTCATTTTTCCAAAACTTGTTTACAGAGAGATTGTTTAACAATTCCAGTGGGTCAGAAGTTTACGCACACTAAGTTAACTGTGCCTTTAAGCAGCTTGAAAAATTCCAGAAAATTATATCAAGCCTTTAGCCAATTAGCTTCTGATAGGAGGTGTACCGAATTAGAGGTGTACCTGTGGATGCATTTTAAGGCCTACCTTCAAACTCAGTGCCTCATTGCTTGACATCATGGGGAAATCAAAAGAAATCAGCCAAGACCTCAGAAAAAAATTGTGGACCCCCACAAATCTGGTTCATCCTTGGGAGCAATTTCCAAACACCTGAAGGTACCATGTTCATCTGTACAAATAGTTCACATGAATAAACACCATGGGACCTACCGCTCAGGAAGGATATGCATTCTGTCTCCTAGAGATGAACGTAGTTTGGTGCAAAAAATGTAAATCAATTCCGAAAAACAGCAAAGGACCCTGTAAAGATGCTAGAAGAAACAGGTAGACAAGTATCTACACTCACCTAAAGGATTATTAGGAACACCATACTAATACTGTGTTTGACCCCCTTTCGCCTTCAGAACTGCCTTAATTCTACGTGGCATTGATTCAACAAGGTGCTGAAAGCATTCTTTAGAAATGTTGGCCCATATTGATAGGATAGCATCTTGCAGTTGATGGAGATTTGTGGGATGCAGATCCAGGGCACGAAGCTCCCGTTCCACCACATCCCAAAGATGCTCTATTGGGTTGAGATCTGGTGACTGTGGGGGCCATTTTATTACAGTGAACTCATTGTCATGTTCAAGAAACCAATTTGAAATGATTCAAGCTTTGTGACATGGTGCATTATCCTGCTGGAAGTAGCCATCAGAGAATGGGTACATGGTGGCCATAAAGGGATGGACATGGTCAGAAACAATGCTCAGGTAGGCTGTGGCATTTAAACGATGCCCAATTGGCACTAAGGGGCCTAAAGTGTGCCAAGAAAACATCCCCCACACCATTACACCACCACCACCAGCCTGCACAGTGGTAACAAGGCATGATGGATCCATGTTCTCATTCTGTTTACGCCAAATTCTGACTCTACCATCTGAATGTCTCAACAGAAATCGAGACTCATCAGACCAGGCAACATTTTTCCAGTCTTCAACTGTCCAATTTTGGTGAGCTCTTGCAAATTGTAGCCTCTTTTTCCTATTTGTAGTGGAGATGAGTGGTACCCGGTGGGGTCTTCTGCTGTTGTAGCCCATCCGCCTCAAGGTTGTGCATGTTGTGGCTTCACAAATGCTTTGCTGCATACCTCGGTTGTAACGAGTGGTTATTTCAGGCAAAGTTGCTCTTCTATCAGCTTGAATCAGTCGGCCCATTCTCCTCTGACCTCTAGCATCAACAAGGCATTTTCGCCCACAGGACTGCCGCATATTGGATGTTTTTCCCTTTTCACACCATTCTTTGTAAACTCTAGAAATGGTTGTGCATGAAAATCCCAGTAACTGAGCAGATTGTGAAATACTCAGACCGGCCCGTCTGGCACAACAACCATGCCACGTTCAAAATTGCTTAAATCACCTTTCTTTCCCATTCTGACATTCAGTTTGGAGTTCAGGATATTGTCTTGACCAGGACCACACTCCTATATACATTGAAGTCAAGTGGTTTTTATTGTCGTTTCAACCATATACAGTTAGTACAGTACACAGCAAAACGAGACAACGTTCCTCCAGGACCATGGTGCTACATAAAAACAACAAAGGACCAACATAGGACCACATGAGACTACACAACGAAATAAAATACCTATATAAACTACCTATATATACCTATATAAAGTGCACGTGCAAACATGTGCAAAAAGTACGGGACAGTACAACAAATTACTGACAATGAACAGGACAATAGACAGTGCAGCGCCGACCAGTACTCAGTAGTGCAAAAAGATGACAGTTTCTAAAAATGTAAACATAACATACTATGAGATAATGTTCTATGCACATAGCAGTTATTGAGGTAGCAGACGGTTATAAAGTGACAGTTATTAAAGTGCAACTCAGGACACGTGTGTGTCAAACCAGTCTCTGAGTATTGAGAAGTCTGATAGCTTGGGGGAAGAAGCTGTTACACAGTCTGGCCGTGAGGGCCCGAATGCTTCGGTACCTCTTGCCAGACGGGAGGAGGGTAAAGAGTTTGTGTGAGGGGTGTGTGGGGTCGTCCACAATGCTGGTTGCTTTGCGGATACAGTGTTTTTTGTAAATGTCTTTGATGGAGGGAAGAGAGACCCCAATGATCTTCTCAGCTGTCCTCACTATCCTCTGCAGGGCTTTGCGGTCCGAAACGGTGCAAGTCCCAAACCAGGCAGTGATGCAGCTGCTCAGGATGCTCTCAATAGTCCCTCTATAGAATGTAGTGAGGATGGGGGTTGGGAGATGTGCTTTCCTCAGCCTTCGAAGAAAGTAGAGACGCTGCTGGGCTTTCTTGGTGATAGAGCTGGTGTTGAGGGACCAGGTGAGGTTCTCCGCCAGGTGAACACCAAGAAATTTGGTGCTCTTGACGATCTCCACAGAGGAGCCGTCGATGTTCAGCGGAGTGTGTTCACCTTGTGCTCTCCTAAAGTCAACAACCATCTCTTTTGTTTTGTCGACATTCAGGGACAGGTTGTTGGCTCTACACCAGTTCGTCAGCCGCTGCACCTCCTCTCTGTATGCTGACTCGTTGTTCTTGCTGATGAGACCCACCACGGTCGTGTCATCGGCGAACTTGATGATGTGATTCGAGCTGTGCATTGCTGCACAGTCGTGAGTCAGCAGAGTGAACAGCAGTGGACTGAGCACACAGCCCTGGGGGCCCCAGTGCTCAGTGTGGTGGTGGTGGAGATGCTGTTCCCGATCCGGACTGACTGAGGTCTCCCAGTCAGGAAGTCCAGGATCCAGTTGCAGAGGGAGGTGTCCAGGCCCAGCAGGTTCAGCTTTCCAATCAGGTGCTGGGGAACGATTGTGTTGAATGCTGAGCTGAAATCTATGAACAGCATTCGAACGTATGAGTCCTTATTGTCTAGGTGGGTGAGGGCCAGATGGAGGGTTGTGGTGATGGCATCGTCCGTTGAACGGTTTGAACGATACGCAAACTGCAGTGGGTCTAGTGAGGGGGCAGCTGGGTCTTAATCTGCCTCATGACGAGCCTCTCGAAGCACTTCATGATGATGGGTGTAAGTGCGACGGGACGGTAGTCGTTGAGGCAGGACACTGAAGACTTCTTTGGCATGGGGATGATGGTGGTGGCCTTGAAGCACGTTGGAACAACGGCGCTGCTCAGAGAGATGTTGAAGATGTCGGTAAGAACATCTGCTAGCTGGTCTGCACATCCTCTGAGCACTCTGCCAGGAATGTTGTCTGGTCCAGCAGCCTTCCGTGGGTTGACTCTACGTAGAGTTTTCCTCACATCTGCCGTGGTAAGACAGAGCACCTGGTCGTTGGGAGGAGGGGTGGACTTCCTCGCCATCACGTCGTTCTGCACTTCAAACCGAGCGTAGAAGTCGTTCAGCGCATCTGGAAGGGAGGCATCTTTGTCACAGGCAACTGATGTTGTCCTGTAGTTGGTGATGGCCTGGATGCCCTGCCACATGCGCCGCGTGTCACCGCTGTCCTGGAAGTGACTGTGGATTCTCTGGGCGTGTGCGCGCTTTGCCTCTCTGATTGCCCGTGACAGTTTGGCCCTAGCTGTTCTTAGGGCTGCCTTATCGCCTGCTCTGAAGGCGGAGTCTCGGGACCTCAGCAGCGTGCGCACCTCCGCAGTCATCCACGGCTTCTGGTTGGAGCGTGTGGTGATGGTCTTGGAGAAAGTGACATCATCAATGCACTTGCTGATGTAGCTGGTCACTGATGCTGTGTATTCCTCCAAGTTGGTAGAATCGCCATATGTTGCAGCCTCCCTGAACATGTGCCAGTCAGTACACTCAAAACAGTCCTGAAGAGCAGAGATGGCTCCTGCTGGCCAGGTTTTCACCTGCTTCTGAAGCGGTTTTGTGCGTCTGACGAGCGGTCTGTATGCTGGAATTAACATAACAGAGATGTGGTCTGAGTAGCCGAGGTGGGGGCGGGGCTCCGCCCGGTACGCGCCTGGGATGTTTGTGTAAACAAGATCAAGCGCGTTCACCCCTCTCGTTGCAAAGTCCACATACTGATGGAATTTAGGGAGCACTGTCTTGAGATTTGCATGGTTGAAATCTCCGGCGACAATAAACAGTCCGTCGGGGTGAGCGTTCTGCAGTTCGCTCATAGCCCCATACAGTTCACAGAGCGCTTCCTTAGCGTTAGCGCTGGGGGGAATGTAAACTCCGGTTATGCAAACAGTGGTGAATTCCCGTGGTAGATAAAAAGGTCTGCATCTAACAGTCACAAGCTCCAACAGCGATGAACAGTAACTAGAGACTAACATAGAGTTCTTGCACCATTCCGTGTTGATGTAAACACACAAGCCACCACCGCGAGTCTTACCGCAGAGAGCTGTATTTCTGTCGGCACGAAACGAGGCGAGCCCGTCTAGCTGAATGGCGGCATCCGGAACTCTGTCGCTGAGCCACGTCTCCGTGAAAACAAAGACGCAGCAGTCTCTAAACTCACGCTGCGTAGCCTGCTGGAGTCGGATATAGTCCAGTTTATTGTCCAGGGAGCAAACATTTGAGAGCAGGATAGACGGGAGAGCCGGCCGGCTAGGGTTTGTTTTTAGCCTAGCATGGACCCCGCCCTCTTTCCGCGCTTCCGCTTTCTCGCACACCGCTTACGACGTCCTCTCCCCCGGCCACCGGCATCAGGCGACGCCGAGGGCTGGAGGCCTGGTCTCCGCAGCAAGCCGAGTACGCGTAGCGCCTCCTGCAGGTCATCATGCAGCTTGGTTTTTGCATGATTCTTATATTTGAGTAGTGTCTGGCGATGGTAGACACGAACACTGGTTGCTCCGATGTCCATGTGTTGCAAAAGTCGGGCTTTTTTAACAAAAATAGCACCGTTGTGGATCCGGAGTGGCCGCTGCGTGCTACCGCGCCGCCATCTTGGATCAGAAGCAACTGCCATGTGACTGGTTGATTAGATAATTGCATTAATGAGAAATTGAACAGGTGTTCCTAATAATCCTTTAGGTGAGTGTATATCCACAGTAAAACAAGTCCTATATCGACATAACCTGAAAAACTGCTCAGCAAGGAAGAACCCACTGCTTCAAAGCCACCATAATAAACCAGACTAAAGTTTGCAAGTGCACATGGGGACAAACATCTTACTTTTTGGAGAAATGTCCTCTGGTCTAATGAAACAAAAATGTAACTGTTTGGTCATAATGACCATCGTTATGTTTGGAGGAGAAAGGGTGAGGCTTGCAATCCAAATTCAATTCAAATTTAAAACAAATATTCTCCTGCAATGCAATCTGTTTGAAACAAAGCGATGTACAGTTTTTACTAGGCTATCTAATTATCTGTAATATTATTCCACCCACCAGCAGAGCGCGCCATTCATTCGCTAATGTGCTGAGATGATCAATGCAAATGTGCACGCCCCCGACATTTCATTCATTTTTCTGTGCATTTGCAATGATACACAGACGAGAAATCTCCAAGATATTATGGAAGAACATTTGGAACATTTTCCTCAGAAGAAGAGCGGGACTTTTAAAGCAGGTATTTAAATTGTATTCTGTATAATATAAATATGATATGTAATATGATATAAAATTATATGAATGTTTAGATTATATTTTAACTAGCGTTTAAGCTGAATCATTATCATCAACAAAGCTTGTGCTTGCAAATATGTGTTCAGGTGTAAATGAGTAAAAATGCACTTTAAATATGCCCATATTAGAAAATCAGCATATTATAATGATTTCTGAAGGATCATGTGACACTGAAGACTGCAGTAATGATGCTGAAAATTCAGCTTTGATCACAAATTGCCTTTTACAATATATTTAAATAGAAAACTGTTCTTTTAAATTGTAAAAAGAGTTCAGAATATCAATGTTGTTTCTGTATTTTGGATCAAATAAATCCAGTCTTGGTGAGCAGAAGAGAAAAATTAAGTAAAGTCTTTATGTAAAGAAAATATATAGACAGATTACTTCTTTTAACTTAAAACTTGATTTGGATCATTGATAGTCCCAGGGGAGGGTCTTTGTCTCTCATGTGTGAATTACAATGAATTACAACGAAAATTCATGATCATTCACGCCTCCTCGCATATGACCTTTTTAACACTAAAATTGTCTTACAAAAGTTAAATTACTATATTGTTTTGTATGAATGAGTGATCAGGATGGTTTTCACATCATTTTGTAGCAAAAACTCTAGGCTACAAGATCCAGTTCTCAAAAGTCTTGTGGAGAAATGTTTAGTATCTGTTATATGGCTTTATTTCAGTGACTTAAAATGTTAGTTTTTTCAAAAACCACGCATAAACGTTATTTTCTCAAAAATACAAACCTGTACATACATGTTGCTCACATATTATTTTAGCCCAGTTTGTGCTGAATACAGTGTTATCAGACTTTAGCCATTAATATGTTTTTAAGCAACTGAAAAAAGCACAAATGTCAAGGCATGTCAAAATTTTCTCCAGGGCCCAAAATACCCTCAGACCCCTGAGGGTTAAAATAGTGATCCTAACTGACCTAAGACAGGGAATTTTTTTCTACAATTAAATGTCAGGAATTGTGAAAAATGTAGTTTAAATGAAGTTGGCAAAGGTGTATGTAAACTTCTGACTTCAACTGTATAGTATGTATATGTAGAGTACATGCATCTGGGATACTGATAATTCACCATTGTTGCACATAAAATCAACGTGATATAGCAGTCTTGTAATAAACAAATAAATAGATATTCTGTGATAATAAATTTATATAGCTATAAAATAATCATACAAATATGATTTATGGAAGCTGGGAAAAAGGCAACACTATTACATACATAGGGTCTCTATGACCCTATAGAATTTTGGGAATGTTGCAATCCCCTATACAGAATCATATGTGAGAGGAGAGGATATAGGGACCACCATCAGAGCTGCAGAACAGGGCAAGAGAATGAGATTGATTTGACTGTGTTTGCTCCTCCTCAGCAGTGAGCAGAACGCCAGTCAGCAAACTGTTCAGAGACTGAACACATTAACCTTTTCATGACACAACAATATCACATGCACACAGAGAACACACTGTCTGCGTAAGTGTGCATGTGTGTGTGAGTGTGTGTGTGTGTGTGTGTGTGTGTTTCAAATTTGTTTAACATATAAAATATTAGGGCTATCAAAAGATTAGCATAAATCACAATTAATTCATAATTTTTTGTAGTTAATGCCTTAAGACATTAAGTTCCTTTTTGAGAAAATAAAATATAATGTTTGTGCTCAGTAATTTGTATGGAAGACACTATTAGTGGAAAATATGTGCATAGCAAGACACCAGACAGGGAGATTTCTGCAACAGTGCTCTTTATTCATCTTGAAAGTTTCTCCATTATTGCCTCCAAAACTGTAAAAACCTGTGAAACACAAAAAGGCTCAAGTGTCTCATTAAATGGACAGATAAGATGATACTTTATGAGACAGTTTTTCAACCACACCATAAACTGTTTAGCTTAACACTGTAACTTTTTGTAATTATGACCAGTTAATGATAAAGGTGTCAATTATGAGGTACTTAAGCCCTACTGATTGGCCTGTGGGTGTAACATGAAATGTTGGGAAAAGTTTAATAAACTCAAAAAAAAAAAAAAAAAAAGCTTCAATGTCTTCAAATGCTTAGTCCTAATGTCAGTAACTGTTTTGCTGGTGGGTGTTAGATCAACCACTGGCCTTGAGACAGATACTGACTTGACTGTTTAATCTAAACTACAGAATGACATCTCAAGAGTCTAAACCCTGACGTGGGGCGTGGGTCTGTGCTGAGTATTGTGCTCAATCAAATCCTTAATTTCCAGTGCTTCTTCTTTCACTCTTTCCATTATTTGGTCATAGCCAAAAGCACACACAATCATACAAACTGGCTGATCATCATGCATGTCACATGTATTGGTGAGCTGTCACATGCTGACAGAGTAATCTGTGGTTATGTTTAAACTAGCATACTACAATACTTCTACAGTAGCATACTACTGAACACATCTCATTATGCAGCAAGCAGTATGCTAGAAGTCAATTCCAAACACAGTCTGCCTCTTTCTCTCTTAATATGGTGTTTAACTGAACACAAACACACACATACACACAGCTATAAAATATATAGAAACAGCCTTAAATTAAGAGCAGTTGTCATAGGAAATTCTGTGACTCTTGGATGCTTTGGAAGAGCTGGTGATGATACTAGAAGGTTTGAGGGTAATGCACAGCTGACAGGGTAGATTGGCTGTGTGTTTGAGATTACAACTCATATTCACAGCAGCATCCCAGTTCAACATGTGGACAAGGCAGATTGTTTCATTTTTTTTTAAATCATGCGGGCCTAAGGTCACGGATGATATTAAAGTTTGAAGTCATATATAATTGTGATTAAGCAATAAATGAGCTTGACAATAGCAAACACAAACACACAACTCTGGCTAGCACCTCAAAAAAGTTGAGATGGCATCTCACTTAACTCATGTCTCTATAATGCCATAAAGCATGTTTGTACAGCATATTATCTCTGACTCTGAGTACAACCAACCTTTTGATTTATACACAATGATTATAGGTTATCTGCAAGAATTTGGCAAAAAAATAAAAATAAAATACATCTGAGAAATAAATTCCTTACATTTATAAGCTGGTTGCATGCCCACAAATTTACCTTAATTTTGTAATTTTTCTATTGAAGAACTCAAAAGACTAAAAAGGATTTCTAAGGAACCGGTGTAAAAGGGTAGGATATATATTAAAACCCTGTCAGCTTTCATTGTTCAGATATACACTGAATGTGAGCACAAAGTCTCCTAGCCTATCTGAACTTACATTCAGATTTACATTAGTCATTTCCTTGGAGAGAATTTCACTAAAGCAAGTGTTAGAATGGCACTCAAGTAAAGTCATTTTTAATTGTATAGCACTTTTTAAAATACACATAAGTATGCTGTTTTAGAGTCCTCATTGAACAGTTTCATTGAAAAACGTCATTAAAAATCATGCCTTAAATGTATTTGTCTCTAAAATGATTTGCCATACATTGTACTTATTTGATGTTAAATGTGTATAAAAGCCTGAATTTAAAGCCAGTCAACTCTTTTTCACGTTTTCAGTGTATATACATTGAAGGACCATTTCCAAGATGCTGTATATGACCTTTTAATCCCATATGCTTTCTTCTATAATTATCTATAATATACACACACACACACACACACACATATATATATATATATATATATATATATATATATATATATATAATCTATAACATTTCAGCCAGTTCAGTGAAAGAAGGCAGAAGAACATCAACATCTGAACAGTCAGATCAGGTGGACTTGCTGCAGATGAAACATGATAATGCAAAATGATCAAGATTATGTAGCACTGCAATGAGCAGGAGACCGATTCATTCCTGGAGATCATTCCCGGGACCCAGCACCATGTGTAGATCCCTTCCACAACATTTTATGTCTATCAGAATAGGTCACCAGCATATGCAGTGTTTTGGATGCTGGGGTCCTGACTTCTTAACTGGCATAACTGCCTTGGTCAGCCAGATTTCAGCTGGTTATAGCTATGCTGGTCCACCAGTATCCCCAGTGCTAAACCTGCACATTCCAGGCCTCTTCCCCTCAAGGCCAAATTTTCGGTGCAAATTTTCACATATCCAAGATAACGATGAGTCTGCATACAGAAGGGAGGTTGAACAACTGGCTTACTGGAGCAGTCACAACAACCTGGAGCTGAACATGCTCAAAACAGTGGAGATGATGGTGAACTTTAGGAAGAACACCCCAACATTGGCCCCACTCACCATTCTGAACAGCACAGTGGCAACAGTGGAGTCATTCAGGTTCCTGGGCAATACCATCTCACAGGACCTAAAGTGGGAGACCCACATTGACTCCACTGTGAAAAAGGCCCTTCCTTTGTGAGTTGAGGAAGTTCAACCTGCCACAGATGCTGCGGAACCAGTTCTACTCAGCAGTCATTGAGTCTGTCCTCTGCACTTCAATAGCTGTCTGGTTTGGTTCAACTATGAAATTGAACATCAGAAGACAACAAAGGACAGTTGGGACTGCTGACCAGATTATTGGTTGCCCCTTGCCTTCCCTTAAAGAACTCTACACTTCCAGAGTGAGGAAAAGGGCTGGTATAATTACTTTGGACCCCACTCACCTAGCCCACTACTTTTTTGAACTGTTGCCTTCTGGCCGATGCTACAGAGCACTGAGTATCAGAACAATCAGGCACAAGAACAGTTTTTTCCTTCAGGCTATCCATCTCATGAACAGTTAAAACTATACTATAATTATGTGCAATACACAGCCTAGTCAATTATATTATTTAAAACATCCTCCCTCTTCTGTATTACATTCCCTTGCACTGTCTATAACATATTTGTATTTGTACATAGTATATGTATATTTTAATTTCGTCAAGCTTTTCACTTAAAAATTACAATTCCAGGTTGTTTCTCACCAAAAGGTATCGTATGCCTTCAGAAGACTTTGAATGTGCAGCAACTATTTTTATGACAATTTTGGGTCCTTTTTCAAGTTTTAAAGTGAGTTATGATCTACTGCCTTTATATTAAAAATATGGGGAAAAAAACTCTCCTTTTGTGTTCCACATATGAAAAGAAAGTCATACAGGTTTGGACATAAGGGTGAATAAATTATGACAGAATTGTCTTTTAATTTTCCTTTAACAGAGCCTAAGCTAACTTAGAGCAGCAGTGCAGGTGAGGCTAGAGAGCCTTTCCACCATATAGTGTCATAAGCCAGAACATTATCTTTTTACTCAGACGGCATCTGCAAAGGTGAGAAGGTAAAATTATTTTAGCTCTGGTGCTTCTGTCTGGTAAGGTGCTGATGGAGGAGAACATAAAGGCCTCTTAGGTTCTCAATATGCCACTCTGATTTCATGCAGGAGAATATAATTGATGTACTAATTACAAAGCCTATGACCACAATATACATTAGACATGTATTGAATCATGTAGTTTAATCTACATCAGCATATAGTAATAGTAATAGTAGTTTCCCAACAACAAGGAATAGAATGACTAGACACTTAAATAACGACCATTCTCATTACATATCATGTATAATGTACATGTATTACTTTTTTTTCAATATTGTCTATTTTGATTAAATGTCTGCTTCAATAGTAAAATTAATTAATTAATTAATTAAATAAATAAATAAATAAATAGCTTGTTTCACTCTGTAATTCATGTTCAAGTTATTAGACTCATTTCACTCATTTCCCATTTACTCACAGGACAAAATGATAACAAATAGTTGGCACTGAGAACAAAGAGCATTAGTATGTTTGTTGCAGTTTTTGCTGTGGAATAACATGTTTTATCTTCGCCAAAAGAGAAGACAGGTTTAACATATTAATGATAATAGGTTTGTGAATAATATATTCTTTTAAAATGATTATTTTCAGTGATTTGTTTCATATGAATTTCAAATTGATTTGATTAAGTAAGGGATAATACACAATCAGCCGGTTGTATGCTTCATATCGGACTAACCTGTCAGGGTTTATTTTGTGATAACAACTGGCTGACTGTACATTATCCCACTTATTACACAGCTACTAACCAAATAAATATATAGATGGAGATTAATTATGTGAAAGTTAATTGAAATTATGTAATTATGTGAGAAGTAATAAATCGCTGAACAGCTGAAACCAACCTCCGGTTTGCGTCAGAGTTCTGTTGGTGTTTATTTTGTGAAAATGACCATCTGACTGCTTATTATTTACCATAATATCTAAACAGCAGCCAAATATAGGATAACAAAAGCAAGATACAGGATGTTTTTGTCAGTGTAACTGAAACTATTCTTTAAAAATCACTTGAAAAGCATTGTTTAAAATGTTTGCAAGCTTCCTGAGACTGAGTCTTTTAATTGGGGGCATACTGACTGGCTGTTTTGTATGACTCAGCTTGCTTAAACTTTACTTGCATCAATTTGATGTTGTATTATTAGGATTTGTTCAACTCCAGTTGCTTTTTTGGCCAAGGGCAGTGGAAGAGGAGACAATAAGTCAAAAAGATATTTTTGACTGAAATACCTGAAAGCATTACAAAATTAATAATTGCGTGCTGCATATCTGCAGGGGTGCAAAAATGGGTATGAAACATATGCAACACAGAGGTGACACAAAAAGTGGTGCCGATTAAACACAAAAGGGGATGGTCGGATGGCAAAATGTTCAAGGGCCAATTTTAATATTGCATATCTTGCCTTGGTTCTTGCTTCCCTGCACATCCAAAACCAATTGTACTAATGCATTTATTGTTTTCTATGTAGCTAAACACAAACCAAATTATGCAACTGGTTTGCTGTTTATCAGCATAATTAAATGGACAGTTCACCCAAAAATGTAAATTCTGTCATCATTAGCCTAGTTTCCATCCACCTTTCGCGCTATTTTGTTATCGACAAAGTGAAAATGCAAAGAAAAAAAAAATAGCGTCATTGCCACCTTCTGCTCATTTCCATTCAAATGGCCTTTTTTCATTAAAAATTGTTTACTTGATGACGTCATGCTTAAAAAACACTTTGTCGCAAAAGTTTTGGTTTAGCGCAAAAGAAATCTGCCCTGAAGCCATTTCCATTCAGAAATGTGTGCTTATCGCTAATTCGCCTCCCAGATTTCCCTAATTTCTTTCCTCTAAAGTTTGGGTAAAATAGGGAGATTATTGAGACAATTAATTGAAATTAGTCAGTTACTGTCATTTTAATTAACAAATAAAAGCAATCAGAAGAGGAGGAATTGCAATTGCACTTCTGATAGGACTGTAATATTGGTCCTGATGTTGCACATATCGCAGGTTGGCACCGGTTCCGACCCGATAGTGGATAGTCATGGCCCTGTTCATGCTGGAAACCTGCAGACAAAAGTAGTGGGAAAGACTTTCTGTTTAAGTATAAGGACAATCAATCGATGTGTATATGCTATTAAAGAAAAAAAAAATGATGCAGTGTTATCCGGGTTTACATAATACATTCCTGACAGGGCTGGACTGGTAATCTGGCATAACGGACATTTTCCCGGTGGGCCAACGCACATTGGGGCCAATCAGGGGCGGACTGTCCATCGGGAGAACCGAGCGGGCTGGTGGGTCGGTCGCGAAACGTGCCGAATGGCCCGCGATAAGCTAAAATGAGCCACCACGTCATGCAGAATGGACCACAAAATGGCGCCGCAATATGCAGAAAAGGACAGCGAACATTCCATGACTGCCATCTATTTTTTGAATGGTGTGGAAAAGGAACTTTAATAAATAAACAAATGGATACAGCGATTAAATTAATCGCAAAGAGTGGCCATTCATTTGTTCAATGTGCATGAGATATTTGTGTTGGCACTCCTGGAAGTGTCACGTTTGCAGATCGGCATCTATATGCCATAAAGATCAAACCATAATCACCCACAATAAATTGGCTTTCAATACTGTTGTCATGATTAACACAGGCTGACGATTGGGGCAAACTCTGTCATGTGACAGAACATTTTTGCGTTAATGCCAATTTTATTGACAAAAAGTGTTTCCAAACGAGTTTTTCACGGCATTTGATGTATCAACATAGAGTTTATGCGCTTGAGTTAAACGGAAAAATATTATGTCGACATTTGTGACATTTTAGCGATAATGTGCATTTCCATCAGCTTTATTTTGATGCGCTATAGCTTTTCTGCAAAAGTCCTTGGGTGGAAACGTAGTTATTTACTCTATTCATATAAAATCTTTCACAATCATCTTCAATTTAAGCGAGGCTGAGAGGAATAAATATTTATTCACAGCTAGTTTCAGGTGTATTCTGAAAAAAGGAGGTTTTTATACTAAGAAAAACAGCTGGGCTGTTGTACTTACTGTTAATGCATTATTGATACTTGTGTGGAGAAAATATTGGAGATATGGCCTCCATTTTCAGTTAAAAATTAGAGCCAAGTTCCAACTGTCACTGTGACAGTAATATCTGCATGGAACAGATCACTAATGTGAGAGTGGCACAAATGGAGAGAGTGCATGTGTAAATTCACACAGAAAGTAGGAAGTGTGCCTGCTGTGTTGGAGGAAATTCAAAATCACTGTCCCACAAAAGGAAGCTCCAATAAGTTCTCTCTCTCTCTCTCTCTCTCTCTCTCTCTCTCTCACACACACACACACACACACACACACACACACACACACACACACGTTGTGTTTCCATGTTTTATAGGGACTTTCCATAGACATAATGGTTTTTATACTGTACAAACTTTATATTCTATCCCCTAAACCTAACTCTACCCCTAAACCTAACCCTCACAGAAAACATTCTGCATTTTTACATTTTCAAAAAACATAATTTAGTATGATTTATAAGCTGTTTTCCTCATGGGGACCAACAAAATGTCCCCACAAGGTCAAAAATTTCGGGTTTTACTATTCTTATGGGGACATTTGGTCCCCACAAAGTGATAAATACATGCTCACACACACACACACACACAGAGAGAGAGAGAGACAAAGTAACTGTTAATGATGCAAAAACTGAAAGAGGAACAAAGGAACAAACAGAGACATAGAAAAATCAATGACTAGTTAAAAAAACTATACTGACACTTCTGATATCAGAAATGTATTGGAATTAAATATCATTCTTCCTTATAAGAAATAACATGCTGAACTGCCATCTTAATTTAAAAAGCTCACCTTTCAAGTGACTAAATTACTTTCATATCAAATCCCTTTATTGTCACTCATATACACAAGTGCAGTTCCGAGCAACATAGCAGTCATGACAGTGACGAGACATATACCAATTTACAATTAACATCAGATGTACAAAACACAATTTACATATCTAATATACACACAGTTACACACAACACAATATACAAATAATAATATACAATGTACAGTATACAATATACACATTATAGAATACACACACACAATATAGAATACACAATATACAACAAAATTGTATATAAAATATACAGTAGGTTGTATTGTGCTGTATTGACATTCGAGCTGTCAGTTGATAGTCAGTTGCCAGTGTGTTGTTAAGAGAGAATACAATTTATGACAGTCCAGTATAAGATTAATAAAGTGCAATGCTGATGTATATTGATCGTGAGAGATTAAGAGTTCAAAACTCTGATTGCTTGGGGGAAGAAGCTGTCATGAAGTCTTAGGGGACCAAAGCCATAACTGCTGACCTACAAAGATCACGACATTCTCTTGGTTCGGCTTAAGAATTATGTTGGCATTTGTGGACAGGATTAGTGTTGTTTAGGTCCTATTTATCAGAAAGCTACAACCACTTTGTCTGTGTAAATGAAGAACTGTCAGATCAAACAAAAGTTAAGTATGGAGTGCCACAGGGATCAGTTTTAGGTCATTTTGTCATTATCAGGAATAGTGGAATACATTTTCACTGTTATGCTGACGATACACAACGAAATTTCACAATTCTCAAAATCAGCAGAGTGTATCAACGAAATTAAAGATTGGATGGCAAGAAATCCTCTCCTACTCAATTCCGACAAATGGAGGAACTAATTATTGGACAAAAAAACTCTAAAAATAAGCCATTAAAATATAATTTGACTCTCGATGGATGTACATCGTCTTCTACAGCAAAGAACTTTATGTGATATATTATGTTTGTAGAACAGCTTTCTTCCACCTCAGAAATGTTGGCAAGTTACAACGCATGCTCTCTGTTGCTGATGCCGAAAAACAACTTCATATATTCATGACCTCAAGACTAGATTACTGTAATGCATTATTGGGAGGATGTCCAGTAAGCTCAGTAAATAAACTTCAATTGGTTCAAAATACTAACTAGTACTAAGAAATATGATCATATTAGCCCCAGTTTATCATCGCTACCGGTTACATTTTTTATTAATTTTAACATTTGATTAACTACATACAAAACTTTGAATGGTCTAGCTCCACAGTACTTAAGTGACCTATTTAGGGCTGGGTGATATGGCAAAAAAAAAAAAAAAAAAATACAATCTTGATTTTTATCAAACTTATGGACTATTGACCATTTTATTTTTTCAACTTTTACATGTATTCTTACATGATTCAAATAGCATGTTTTTATTAGAATGCAAGGCAACCTGGTTAGAGAATCCAAGTTCTTTTCATTATAGGAAACAAAGCTGTAAACATAGTGTAAATGTATAATACATTTAAATCTAATAAACCCAGATGTTCAGAAATAATAGAATAAAATAAGAAAACTGCTAAATACTTCTTAGCCAGTGTAGGTATTCATTTGATCTAAACCAAGTCTATCTAGAAAGTACTCATAGTATATCATTATCAAACAATTTCTGTGTATTTTCACAAACACCTGCAGATAGAGACCCGCCCTCTAGTGGTTCATGCTGAGCAGCGAAGCAATATTAATTAATTTATCATCAGGGCTCAAGTTGAGGGGGGATGTGAGGGGATGTCATTCTCTTTGTTGCAAAAAAACCAAAAACCATCCTCCTTGTAAAACCATCATCCCCCTCACCATCCCCTTTATAATAATCGTGTCATGTATTACTTTGAACTAATCAGGCAAGTAAAATATGTAATACTCTACTTCTGATAAGTAACAGACTTTAAATAATTAGAATTAGATTTCAACATATTTGGGGTTGGCAGATTTCAAGAGGTGAAATCACCCAATCAGATCTTTACACTTACAGACTTTGGACATATTCAACCAGTGTGATGCTTTAGTTGTGCAATCTGGCAACAATGAGCATGCAAGCTCTCTATCCACTAGAAAAATGTGCTGGTTTTCTGAAAACTTCGGCAAACAGGTGTGTATGAGTTTAGCGATGGATTGAGTTAAAAAGTTTTCAAAAGTGTCTGATATTTATTTTTACATTGTAGAGCAGAGGAGGGCGAGGAACAAAGGCAGTCAAGGACGACCTTTGAGAGAGAGAGAATTACTAGCAGCTGCCCTGTATGTGTGTGTCTTTTTATTTATTTATATATTATTTATATTGCTAAGACGGTTCTCGCCCCCCATCTAAAGCCCCTTATATTGGTGGCAAAACCCAGGAAGGAGGAGGGATGCCCATCGTAGAGTCCTCAACACTGCCGTAAACCCAGGGGAGCACTAATGCCATTCGCCAGGGGACGGAGTAGCCCGACCGCCCGGATACAGGGAACGGCCGCCGTCCACAAGGCGAGGAGGGTTGGGACTCCCCGACTGCCTGGAGCACTGGAGTCGCTGTCAGGGGCGGAGGAGTGACCTGATGTGCCGCCAGAAATGCAGAGGTGCATTCTGTCCGCTGGGGGTTGGAGGTTGACTCCGGTCCGCCCGGGGGGGAGCGGCTGTTGTCTGCGTGAGAGGGTGGAGGAGTGACCGAGGACAGCGTATTGGAGAACTGGTGAGTGAGCTTCTTTTTCTCGCTCTCCTCTATCTCTTGCACTGTCGCTCAGTCTTGGCCTAGAGGCGGAGACCTGGAAGGCTCTGGAGGCGGAGCCGAGGGAGGTGGCGCCGTAGGAGGATCTAGAGGCATGGACCTGGGAGGCTCCGGAGGCGGAGCCGATGGAGGTGGCGCCGTAGGAGGCTCTAGAGGCGGAGCTGTGGAAGGCTCGAGAGGTGGAGCCCTGGAAGGCTCGAGAGGCAGAGCCCTGGGAGGCTCAAGTGGTGGAGCCCTGGGAGGTTTGGGTTGCTTGAGAGGCGGAGCCCTGGGAGGTTTGAGAGGTGGAGCCCTGGGAGGCTCGAGTGGCGGAGCCCTGGGAGGCTCGGGATACGCTGGCTCTTAGACGGTCATGGCTGCTGGCGCTGGCTCTGGGACGGTCGAGGTTACTGGCACTGGCTCAGGGACGGTCGAGGCTACAGGCACTGGCTCTGGGACGGTCGAGGCTACAGGCGCTGGCTCTGGGACGGTCGAGGCTACAGGCGCTGGCTCAGGGACGGTCGAGGCTGCAGGCGCTGGCTCAGGGACGGTCGAGGCTGCAGGAGCTGGCTCGGGGACGGTCGAGGCTGCAGGCGATGGCTCGCTGACGGTAGGGGCTGCAGGTGCTGGCTTGCTGACAGTATGGGCTGCAGGCGGTGGCTCGCTGACCGTGGCAGGCAAAAGCTGGGGTGCGGAAGCCTTTCTTCTCCTCCTCCTCCAGGCGGACGAAGCTGGCAGCATTGGCTCCTTGACCAAGGCAGGCGTGAAGGGATGAACCATGGGCGAATGGAGGGTTACCACTGTGGGAGAAGAGGCAGGGTTCTCCTCGACGACGCTCACAGTGAATGGTGAGGCGCAGGCCAGCAGAGTCTCCTCAATGTACTCGCGGAGCGTCCAGCCGCGCGTCGCCGGTGGCAACCGCTCCTTGAGCGCACTGTTCAGGTTGGCCCGGAAAAACACCACAGATACTGTTACATCATACATCAGTTTCTGTGAGGATATGTGCATCCCTACTAGGACATTTTTATCATTCAACAATGATAAACCATGGTTCACAGGAAAACTCAGACAGCTTCGTCATGCCAAAGAGGACGCTTACAGGGGTGGGGATAGAGTCTTGTATAATCAGGCCAGGAACACACTGAATAGGGAAATCAGAGTGGCTAAAAGAAGCTACTCTGAGAAGCTGAAAAACAAGTTTTCAGCTAACGACCCTGCATCAGTGTGGAGTGGCCTGAAACAACTTACTAATTACAGGACTCCTACTCCCAACCCTGTGGCGGACCAACGACTGGGTGACGACTGAATGTGTTTTATTGCAGATTTGAAAGGCCCAATTTCACACCCCACATGCACTCGGACCTTCATTTCACACAACCATTAACAGCTCCTGCAAACCCCCCTCCTACCCCCTCCTGCTACACTACCTGCACTCAAGATCTGTGAGGACGATGTGTGCCATGTCTTTCGGAAGCAAAGGTCAAGGAAGGCTCCAGGACCAGATGGCATCTCACCAGCGTGCCTTCGTTCCTGTGCTAACCAACTGGCCCCCATCTTCACTCAGATCTTCAATAGCTCACTGGAGCAGTGTGAAGTCCCATGCTGCTTCAAACGCTCCGTTATTATCCCCGTTCCTAAGAAACCTAAAATCACAGGACTTAATGACTACAGACCTGTAGCCCTGACATCTGTGGTCATGAAGTCATTTGAGAGACTGGTGTTGGCCCACGTGAAGGACATCACTGGACCCTTTCTGTACCCCCTTCAATTTGCTTATCGAGCAAACAGGTCTGTGGATGATGCAGTCAACATGGGTTTGCATCACGTCCTGCAACATTTGGACAGACTGGGGACATACGTAAGGATCCTTTTTGTGGACTTCAGCTCGGCTTTCAACACAATCATACCAGATATACTCCTGACTAAGTTAAACCAACTCCCTGTTCCCACCTCTACCTGTCAGTGGATTACCAGCTTTCTGACGGACAGGCAGCAGCTTGTGAGGCAGGGAAAATTAACTTCCACCACCTGTACCATCAGCACTGGTGCCCCCCCCAGGGATGTGTGCTCTCCCCACTACTCTTCTCCCTGTACACCAATGACTGCACCACCAAGGACCCCTCTGTCAAGCTCCTGAAGTTTGCAGACGACACCACTGTCATCGGCCTCATCCGAGATGATGATGAGTCTGCATATAGAAAGGAGGTTGATCGACTGGCTTTCTGGTGCAGTCAAAACAACCTGGAGCTGAACACGCTCAAAAGAGTGGAGATGATTGTGGACTTTAGGAGGAACACCCCATCATTGTCCCCCCTCACCATTCTAAACAGCACTGTGGCAGCAGTGGAGTCATTCAGGTTCCTGGGCACTACCATCTCACAGGACCTGAAGTGGGAGATACACATCGACTCCATTGTGAAAAAGGCCCAGCAGAGGTTGTACTTCCTTCGCCAGCTGAGGAAGTTCAACCTGCCACCAGTGCTGCTGAAACAGTTCTACTCAGCAGTCATTGAGTCTGTCCTCTGCACTTCAATAACTGTCTGGTTTGGTGCAGCTACGAAATCAGACATCAGAAGCCTACAAAGGACAGTTTGGTCTGCTGAGAGGATTATTGGTTGCCCCCTGCCCCCCCTTCAAGAACTATACACTTCCAGAGTGAGGAAAAAGGCTGGTAAAATCACTCTGGACACCACTCACCCAGCCCACTACCTTTTTGAACTGTTGCCTTCTGGCCGGCGCTTCAGAGCTCTGAACACCAGAACCGTCAGACACAGGACCAGTTTTTTCCCTCAGGCCATCCATCTAATGAACAATTAAATTGCTCCATTGAGCAATAATGATGTGCAATACACAGTTTAATTTTAATTTATATTATCCAACATATCCACTTCTGCCATTACTTACATTGCTCTGTACATAATATACTGTTTTTTGTTCTTTATATACAGATTGTATTAGATTTGCACTACGTGTGTGTATGTGGGTATGTATGAAGGTGAGTGTAAGTACCTATATGAATAATTATTTATATTGTGTTCTTTTTTGTTTTTAATTACCTATGTCTTGCTGCTGTTTTTGGCATTGTTTGTATTGTTGTAGACTGGAAGCTCCTGTCACCAAGACAAATTCCTTGTATGTGTAAGCATACTTGGCAATAAAGCTGCTTCTGATTCTGATTCTTAAGGATCTTTCAGTCACCTTCAGTGTGCTCACTGGGGTTCTAAATACAATATTTATTTATTATTTATTTAATTCAATTTTCACACTGTGTTTCTGGATCTAAGCATAGTTTAGCCAAAACCGTCTATCACAGGACACAGCTATAATAGAACTGCATTATGCCTTTGCACGGGATTATGGATGTGTACTTTCCTGGTTTGTATTGTACTATATATAGACAAGAAAAGCTTAAGGTAGGCCACTGATTTTTTTTCTGCATGGAATCACTTCACTGTTGTCAAATTCCATGGTTTCATTTATAATTTAATTTATCATTTAACTTTGCTATGCTTTCATTCCATGATATGCTATAATTTAAAAGTTTTAAATATCATTCCACCTCCTGTCTACAAGATAGTACTGTGCAGATTTATAGAACACATTACAATAGGGCTGCATTTTTTAACATTAGTACCACCATAAATAGCATGAACTAAAAGGAAAAATACTTATACAGCATTAATTAATCTTGGTTCCCTTTCAAGAAGTTCCTTCCTATAAATTAAATTGACTCAGTTGCCATGTCAATATACATGACCAACCATCACTTTAATTTTTCTGTGCTTGACAAGGTTCAAGCAGGAGAGAACCCTGCCACAGAAAAAAGGTGAAAGGTGTTCTCAGTGCCGGTGTGCCTTCGAACTTTGCCTCCATTGCTGCCCTTTCCAGAGTTGCACCTTGGTATTCTCCCGATTAAGTGAGGATTAAGGTTTCTGCATCCAACTTTGCAGTGCTTGTTAAAAATGCCATGCTAAGAATTGGCACTCAGGTCACTAAGAAATCTGCCCAAGATCTTGGAAGGTCTATGGACGGCCTGGTTTCAGTGGAATGACACTCTTGGCTAAAATTGTCAGAAATTCAATTCTCGCTCTCCCTGCCATTGTGAGCCGGAAACAGTACAGTTAGCCCTGCTTTTACAGTTGTTGACACCATGCCAGAAGGAGCTGTATCGTAACACACCTGTTAGGCATCTTCTAAGCAGTCCTCACATTTTCCCCATTGTTGCCAGCAGAGTTTTCCAGAGAACTGCCATGTCACAACACAAACTACTGCTTTCAAACTTGCTTTCCCCACCATTTTAGGCCGGTAACAAGAACACTATTTTCAACCTTTGCCGTTCGGTATGCCAGAACTCTGCCAAGCCCCAGTATGACTGACAGACCTCATAGCGGCTACATGAGGCACAAACATGTTCATAAAGGTGATCTGAAATCCAGTTGAGCCGACTCTGTTGCGCTGAACAAGAACCTCCCGATGAGTGGCATTCAGGCACCGGCGGCAATACACACTGAGCATTACTGAACACGGCCATGTGTTCCGGTTCAAAAGGCAACCGCATCACCTCAATGGCATTCTGTCCTCCACCGTAATTGAGGAAGTACCTGCGTGTGAGCCACAGAACAGCTTCTACAGCTGTTCATTTTCTTGTTGCCAAGTAGGACGGTGGTCTGTGGCCCATACTGGACTTGAGGTGCATTAAATAAACACTTACAATTCTCCAGTCAAGGTAGTTACTCAGAGTCAGATCTTGCCTAATGTCTGTCGATTGAACTGGCTTCTTTCAAATGGTTTGCAGATGCATATGTTCAGATAGCCTCTTGCTGTAGGTCATTCTTGAGATCCACCTTCAAGGGGATTGCATTCCAGGTCAAGGGCCTACCCTTCGGGTTGTCCTTGGCCCTTTGCACATGTACAAAATGGGTATATGTGGTGAAAACGTACTTTTCCATATTACCTCAACTATTTGGTTGCTTAAAACGCAACCAGAAAACACTGGGATTGATGGCAGCCATGGCCATCACCCTGCTAAGCTGGCTAAGGATGAGACCTCTCTAGTCCTTGTTTAGCCAGAGGGTCCCTAATCACACTTGGATACATGGTCACCTTCACCTTCAAGTTATGCATTGGTGCTTATCTATGCTAGCTTTTTTGAGGAAAGTAGAGATTTAACAGCAATGTGTGACACTTGGCAAGACAAGCTTCCTACAAAAGTGCCTGGATTCAAGGCTCACTCCATCCATGCTCAAGGTTTAAGTCACTACTATAGCAACCACTTGTGACCTCTGAGGTCTTGTCTGTAGGCAAATACCCTCTGGTCAGCAGATTTCTGCAAGTTACAAGATGGCTAAGACCCTTTTTACCAAGCTATCATACCAGTCTGGGAATTAGCGCTGGTGTTAATTACATTTACAGGTTATCTGTTTGAGTAACTAGAGGCAGTAAGCATATACATACTCTATTTAGAAAACTGTGCTGTTTGCATTGGCAGTAATCAACGTGTTAGGGACTTTCAGGGCCTTTCGGTCAACAACTCTTGTTAGACTTTGGACTGGGCCTGTTATAAGGTTATATGCCCAAAGTACTGGTGACCCCCTTTAAGGCTCAAGTTGTTACACTACATAGCATTCTCTCCTCCTCCCTTTAAGTCAGGCCAGGCTAAGAGATTACAAATGCTCTGCCCAGTGAGGATATTACGCATGTACATTGACCGAATGAGTCAATTCAGGGTATCAGAACAACTCTTGTTTGCTTTGGAGGACTTGCAAAAATGCTTTGGCTGTCTCCAAGCAAAGAATGCCCTGCTGGTTAATGGATGCTATTGTGCTCGCATATGACTCGCAAGGCATTCAATGCCACAAAGGCATAAAAGCTCATTCGACCAGGATTATGGCCTCCTGGGCATCGGCAAAAGGCATGTCTCCAGAAGACATAAGTCTGGCTGCAGGTTGCAGCTTCCTCTAATACCTCTGCCAGGTTTTACAACCTGCATGTATCTTCTCCCCTAATACCTCTGCAAGGTTTTATAACCTGCATGTATTTTCTCTCTCCTCCCGCGTATTCACAGAGTAACAGGGTTGATCACTAACAATACAAATGTGTAATGACAGTTAGAATAAAAGCTATAGTCTCTCTTTTCCAACTGGTGTGAATGAAAGCATTTGTACAATGGTTTAGTACCTTGTTGGCTAGTGTCATTGTGCCAAAGCCATTGGCCAGATGATCACACTGCCCTCCTTCCCGCTAACTGGGAATAGGTGTTGAGACATTCATCCACTATCCAGCATGGCTAGTGTCTCTGTCTTGACATCGAGCCATTAATTTATTGTTCAAATTTCCCTTCCTATTTTCAATATGAATGTGTGGCTAGAGCAATTATTTTGACTGCCCTGTAATGGCTTGCAACCTTTGCACATCAGCATACAGCATGGTGGTATACAGCTCCCACAGCGTCAGCTTCTAACACTGCGTCAAGGTAACCTCTCTTTCAAGAAGTAGTCTTGAAAGAGTGTGTCTCAGTTACTACATTGGATACTACATAACCCTGGCTACATAACTACTACATAAAGGAAATGATACGCTACATAGTGTTGATGCAGCTACTGATTTCTTTGCAGTTATAGGACAAGAAATACACTCTCCCTCCCTTGAGTTGGAAAATCCTGACAGTGTGTAGCTGGGCTCCTGCTTACATGCTCAATTCAGCAAAAGCGGAGTGCCATGCTTAACCAGCCAAACAAATTGCCATAATGGTACAGAGTTTTATGGTCACCACCCCCTGAAGGGTACTCCCACAGCTTCAGCTTATGATACACCATGTCATTCCCTCCTTTTAGGGAACCAATGTTACGTAATAATTGAGACATTAATGTTAATTGTCCTGTCTCCTGATATTTTCTTATATTAAAAGCTGTAATTGTTAAGTAAGGGAAAATATACAGTCAGCCGGTTGGTTTTACTAAATAAACCTAGACAGGGTGATCAGTATTTGTATCATTCTGAAAGGGCTTGATACATAGCTTCTAACCAAATAAATAAATATATGGACATAAAATATTGATTTGCATTAATATTATGTAATTAAGTGAGAAGAAATAAATAGCTGAACAGCTGAATACCCCCTTCTGGTTTGCATCACAGTTCTATTGGTGTTTATTCTTACCATCTGACTGCTCATTTCCAGCTTATTACAAGACTGCTTTCCAAATAATAATAAAAAAAATTAATATAAATCATTGATTTGCATTGAAATTATGTATTTATGAGAAAATATATAAATCGCTGAACAGCTTAAATCCACCACCGGTTTGCGTCCCAGTTCTGCTAGTGTTTATTTTGTAATTAATCACTTTTTGACTGCTCATTATGCATCATTACAAAACTACTTGCCAAATAAATAAATGCACAAGAAGCCATTGAACAATCAGAATCGAGTATTCCATAAAGCCGTGTAATAACATTAATGCATTATGAAATAACATTAGTAAACAATTCTGTATTTTTATATAAATTAACATAACCAAAATGAATAAATGCTGTAAGAAAGTATTGTTCCTTGTAAGTTCATGATGCCAAATGCTTTAACTAATGTTAATGAATAGAACCTTATTGTAAAGTCATCTCAGATTGTCTATTAATTTTGTCCTTGAATAAACTGAGATCCTCTCAGACAAAAACTTTCTCCATCTTCACAAATTGAATTTCATGGGTTATTGAAGGCAACATTGGTCCTGACAAGCAAGGCAGCTTAAAAGTTAAGCTGCTTTCTAATATAGCTTCTTTTGGCCAAATTAAATAAGTTTCATTTTGCTAAAATAGCTGGAAACTATACACTTTTGCAGGAAAACGATGGCATGTGGTGATCTGTTTATTAACAACCCATTCTAATGGATGCTGCCAAGTCTATCTATATTAGCCAGCTAGAGAAGTTTACCATGGTGTCATATCTATATCAGCAAAATTTGCAACAACAACATTCAATACATCACATAAAACCGAATAATTGCATATTTGCAAGGCACAAAAAACACATGTAGCCTACATGATCAAAGAATGCAAGATTTAGAAACACTTCAGCATTACCAAAAATTATTTCCACCAACTAGCCCAAAACTCTCTTACACTGGCCCCAGGCCATCTGGCCCTCCTTATTATTGAGCACTGCTGACATATACTTCCTGACAAGAAGACTGATTGACAGGCAGGCATAAAATAAAGAAGCAGATAGACATAGCATAAGAGTGTACCTCTTAGGCAGGTGAGGCTCAGGAGATGACAAATCGAGGAGGAGTGAGTCGGGGCCCGTACGAGAGCAAGAGGAGCAGGAGTGTGTGATAAAGACGAGGAAGTGTCATCTCTTCCTGTGGAGTGAGCACACTCACTATGACCGAGGCGGCTCAGACAGCCCGAGTTGCAGAATGAGTACACCGTTCCAGGCACCCTGCATGCTCCACTCTTCATTCCACCTTGCTACAGGCCCACCACTCCTTTCCACTCCTTACACGCGTTCACGCAACCAACCACTGCACAGGAAGTACGACAGACTACTACATCAGCTGCCTGACAGCAGTAAGAAGCAGCCACAATGCCGAGTCTGCTCATTCAGCATCACACACAGGCGCAGGCACAAATACGCGCTCACCGTCAAGCTGCAAAGAAGCAAACACTTCTCTCTAGAGTCAGAACAATTATAGACACTAACGGCCTTAATTTCACATCGCCATACTGCCTAACCTTCAGAACACACACACACTGATAGCGCAGCACATTGGCATTCCTCTCCTCATGCACAGCTTAATGCAGTATAGAGTAGAACAGAGAGAGAAAGTGGGGGGGATACAGTACTGCTGTCTTGGACTGGAATAGACCGTTGACACATTTTCTGCTGTCTTGGACTGCAATAGATGGTTGGACACTTTTTATGCATTTGCTTTCACAAACAAACACTCCTTGCTATGATTATACTGTTCTAAGTGGTGGGAATAAGTAAGAATCAGAAGGGTGATGCTGCTAAGGCATCAAAGTAGAAACAAAGTAAAGTAAACCAGGCACTTTATTCAAAGTGACTTAAAATGCAGTTATTGCATGGACAACCCCCTACAGCAGAGGTGCCAAAACTAGGTCCCGCCGGCCCTAAGTTGGCCCTTTGATTTGTCCCGCCTTGCCATAGATGACAAGAGGAAAAACATTATAATAATACAAATAAAAAAATATGTCATTGATAAGGCTCTTCATTTTTATTTATTTAACATTTTTTGTTTTAATTTTACATTATAAAACTATAGCTTATTTGAAAAGTAGAGAGTATAAGTGATTTAATTTTTATAAATGTAAATGCGTACTTCAATGACCTTTAAATAAGTGCTGTCTGAATGTTCACTCCCCATCCCAGGTGCCACCCCAAAATCTTCACAATGATTGGCCAGCTCCAATGTCTGAGGTGGACATTCAATAATGCAAAACAGAACCTAGTTGGTTTAAAACAGAGCAGGAACAGAATAAGTGTCAAGAAATGACAGTTAATTAGGTGGACTCGTGGAACAGTGGCTACAGTCATCCGAAATGAAATATGGCTTAAACTGGTACTATACGTTGTGTGGTATTTCATATCTGCTTGAATGCGACCACTGAACTACACCGATGAAGGAGCATTTCAATATAAACAACGGTTCCATTCACTCCAAACACCACACAACATTACGACATCACTATAAGTGAACAGACCATAACTCTCCTAAAACGGTTTTCTACCCTGCCAGCTAGACAAAACGGTAATGCAGTTAACTAATTCTTCATGTTTTTTCTTCTTTTTCTGACTAAAACCCGTTTGGGGGTGTGTATAACATCTGTGTGCATCATACTGTAATTTGTTTGTCAAACGTGAGGATATCTCGTTTACTTGCAACTATCTGCCTAAAAACAGATTTCTTAAATAAAATGCCATATTTTGGCAGGTTCTTAATCATAATCATATTTTGGAGTCAACAAGATTAATAGGCTTCTCAATTTTTTCATTTGCAGAAATGTGCTTCGTAGCTTTTTTCCTTTCATAACGTAATGCATTCAGCCTTAGTCTATCGCGATTTTCTCCCCTTTTCTCCCCAAGTTGGCATGCCCAATTCCTAATGCGCTCTATGTCCTCAGGTGGCATAGTGACTCGCCTCAATCCGGGTGGCAGAGGACAAATCTCAGTTGCCTCCGTGTCTGAGAGAATCAATCCACGCATCTTATCACGTGGCTTATTGAGCCCATTACCGTGGAGACCTAGCACGTGTGGAGGCTCACGCTATTCTCCGCGGCATCCACGCACAACTCACCCAAACCCCACCGAGTGCGAAAACGACATTATAGTGACCATGAGGAAGTTAAACCAACGTGAAGGTTAAACCCACCCTAGGTCACTTTGTCTCTTAGGAAGCCTGACTGGAGTCACTCAGCACGCCTTGTATTCAAACTTGCAACTCCAGGTGTGGTAGTCAGCGTCTTTACTTGCTGAGCTACCCAGGCCCTAGTCCATCGCATTTTTTATATTACAACAGGAAAACAGTTTTAATTTCAAATAAATGTAAGTAGTCTAAATGCATTAACTAGGCAAAATAATTTTACAGCATTGTTTAATTACATAATCCTATTACATTTGGCAGTCCCAATAAATGGTAATACTGAGTGAAACCCAGGACAATGTGTATTTATAAGTGTATTCTTATTATCACAAATCAAATCAATATCCTACTTGATAGTATTATGTCATGGAATTGTATCTTCATCTCTCCAAAATGACTGTGTGTTCAATGTGAGGAGATGCCCTGTTCTTAAAGAGACAGTAAGCATGATTTAAGAGATGCTTACACACTTGAATTAGTCGTTTAGCAGACATATCCAAAGTGACTCACAAATGAGAAAGAGACACAACATACATATAAATCGTATTGAAATCAATTATGTGCATTGTGCAAGTATAGGACACGTGATGATTTTAGAGTGATGTGTGTTTTGCAGTATTAATATTTAATTTTAAAATAATACAGTTTGATATATGCAATGTTTACTTTTGGCTCACTGCCCTCAATCAAGATTGATTTTTGGCCCTTCATAGGAAAAAGTTTGGGCAACCTGAGAATAAAGTCAACATGACATAGTATTCTCAAACTATTTTACTTACATGATCTGGAGTATTTCAGAGTGAAACAGGCTATATAAGAAAAAATTGAGAACAGGGCCTTTAATTTAGGAATTCCATCAGGAACCGATTGGATAGTGAAATCTGTTTGATACATAATGAAGCGGTGTGGATTGTGATGTACAATTCAATAAGAACCAAAATATTACAAATATTGCCTTAAGTAACTTGTATAAGTAATATAACTTGGCTGCACAGATGCCATGATGTATCATCTTTTCTCATCCAACACCTCAACAACACTTATCCACAGCATCCCCCAGTGGACTCAATTGTAACTGCAAGATTTGGTATGAGATTCAGAGGGAAAACAGTGTTATTCAGCGCTACTCACAGCAAGGAAATGCGCAAAGGAAAAGGAAAATGAAATTGCGATATTCGAGTAGTGTTTTTATACTCGAGTAGCTGGTGCAGAACAAGTACCCTATTACTCGTGCACATTCCCAGTGCATTCTCACTTAAAACATATTTTTTTCCTTCATTGACATTCAGGTTTAGGGTTGGGGTTTGAGTTAGGGTGTATGAATAATAAAATATGCATTCCTGTTGACTGTTTTACATCATTTACAACTAAAGGCCAAGGAATACTTAATTTTTTGCTTTTACTTAATTTTGGCACACACCTGGTTGACTGCATTGCCTTTGTGAGTAATCTTCTGACAGTTTTTGATGCATGCCCACTACAACTTCTTTGTGATAATCTTTTAGTAACTTATTTGTACATCTGGCTTATCTAATATCTCTGTTTCTGGCTCTGACTATGCTTTCTCTGACCACAAATGTAAAAACTTTAACTTCAGTTTTCCACTTTCTACCCAGTGTATAAAAAAACTGCTTTCCTATAGCAAAATCAGCTCTGTCAACCCCACATCTTTCTCTGATTCAATGCCTTCCTTTGTCAGACTCTTTATTAGCTCACTGTCCAATCTATAATGATGCTATTTCTAAAGCACTTCAGAAGCATGCCCCTGTTAAGGATGGTTCCCTCCACTCACCCTGGTTTACTCCCGAGCTCTGGGCTATGAAAGCTGAAGGCTGTCGCCTAGAAAGACTGTACAGAGAAACTGGACTTACTGTACATTAATTGGTTTATACAGAGCATGTTTAACTACCAAACAGCCCTCACTGTTGCACACTGCTCCTATCTCTCCTCAACCATTACAAACTCTAGATGCAGACCTAAAGCACTTTTTGCATTGGAAAATAAACTCATTAAGCCTCCAGAACATGATGTTTCTGGCTCTGATGAGCTTATGAATGGCTTTCTTCAATTCTTTGCAGATTAATTAAAGTATTTTCAGAGTATATTGATACACCACATACATTCTTTGTCTGTCCACCCATATTTTTCCTACTATTAAACTACTATTTCAACTATAAATTAGCTAATTATGAAGTCTAATGCTACATCCTGTCAACTTGACTCTGCTCCCACCTCTACTTATATGTGTATCTCTGTTATTTCACATACCATCACACATTTGATTAATTGCTGCATAGCCTCTACCACAGTTCCAGCAGAACTAAAAACTGCTGCTGTAACCCTCATTTTTTAGAAATCTGGTCTTGATCATTTAAATTTGAATAATTACAGGCCAATTTAAATTTACCGTTCCTAGCAAAAATAACTGAAAAAGTAGCGGCCTCACAATTGCAGTCTTACTTAAATTCGAACGTCCATTCTGGTTTCTGTCCATCACACAGTACTGAGACTGCTCTTCTACATGTGGTTAATTGCATCCTCCGGTCTATGGATTTCAGGTCTACAAAAATCCTAATCCTCCTTGATCTAAATGCTGCTTTTGACACTGTTTGCCATTATTTTCTCATTTCGTGCCTCTCAGAAATTGGCATCACTGTTTCAGCTCTATCCTGGCTTACTTTTTACCTTACTGACAGAAAATATTTAGTCACTATACAAAATTACAAATCTACCACTGCTCATCTAACACAAGATGTTCCCCAGGGTTCAGTTCTTGGACCATTATTGTTTAATATTTACATGCTTCCAATTGGTGACATCTTATGTAAACATGGCCTTAATTTCATTGCTATGTTGATGACATCCAAATTTACCATACAACCATCTCTTACTCACTCACTCACTCACTGCATGTATTAGAGACATCAACTGGATGTCCCTGAATTTTCTTAAGCTCAATAACAACAACACTGAAATATTATCAATTGGCTCAACTACTCAAGTAAAAAGAATGGACCTGCGCTTTGATATTGATGGGGATCATGTTAAGCTTTTATTTAAAAAAAGTTTTATTTGACTCCTCTCTCTCTTGATTCTCATATTTCCTCTGTTGTTAAAAACTATTTCTCCCACTTACGAAATATTGCATGACTCTGATCTTCAATCCCTCTGGCTGATGCTGAAATCTTGGTATATGCTCTGATCACATCACACCTTGATTATTGTAATGCCCTGGTTATCGATTAACCAAAAAACAAACAAACAAACAAACAAACAAACAAAACAACAACAACATTGCTAGACTACAGTATGTCCAAAATGCAGCTGCAATAGATCTCACCTTCACAAGGCGCTCTGCCCACATCACCCCTCTTCTGCATGATCTCCACTGGCTACCTGTTGCATCCTGTATTCAATTTAGGATACTCCTCCTAACATTTAAGGCCTACTCGGTCTCTTAGATCTTCTGAACTTGGCTTTTTGTCTGTTCCTAGATCTCGATTGTGCACTAAGCTATGGAACGCATTATACCCCTTACTCTTCATAATATTTCTTCTTTATTCACTTTCAAGACCCAGCCTAAAACATATCTATTTGCAGTACACTTTTCCGTTTTTATATACGTATCTTTTATTGTTTATCATGTTATGAAATGCAATTCTGAAATGTACTTATTGTAAAGTGACCTTGAGCTTTGAGAAAGGCGCTATATAAATAAAACTTCTTCTAGCACAGTCAAACGTAGGCGCATGCATCAGTGATGCGCACAGCCAAGGATCACGTGTACGGGCCAAGAAAATCTAGGTGGCCACTCTGTAGACATTTCACCCGAAAACTGGAGCTCATATATTCAACATAATTTCCAGCTTCAGCCACTGGGGACAATGATTCGAATTAAAAAGTAGTAAAGACCGATTTCAGCATCAACACTTTTGTTTTACTGTTGTCACATTCACAGTGTGATTATTATTAAAAGTCAACAGACTGCTTGTTATGAAGATCAAACCTGCATCCTTTTGGTTTCCAGTCCCATGCTTTAACCAAATTCAAATCACATTACCCCATCAATAAGTATCAATATGCATGCCAATAGTGAATTCCAGTTTGGTATCTCTCCATTTCTTCAGTATATAACAAACCCATAATTCTCCTTCATACAGAAACACACCACACACACACACACACACACACACACACACAAAGTCTAGAAAATGACCGCTTAGAGGGTGTTTAGCCCCAGAAAAACTCAGTGTCCGCTGGCTGCAGTGCCATGGACATTTAAAGCAGGACAAGGTCACTGCTGTGCTGTAAGAAGTGCACACACTACACACTCTTGTATACACACACAAACATGTATGGGGGTAAAAAAGAGGTCCAGTGAAATCGGAAACAGTAGAATTACTTTTCTTTACCTAAAATTGGTCTGTGCTTACTGAAACTGAAACTGAAACATCCCCCCCAAGGGGCCAAAGCAGTTAGTGCTGTTGGGCCTATGAGCATGTGTGATCTCAATTTTCAAGGTGAAATTTCAATGAAGGGGCAAAAAGAGAGTTGTTTTCAGGTGTATAGGATGTCATACAGTGAAGAGGATTGCATATTTTTTTTAAACTGAACTCCCCCAAACCAAACTCCAAAACGAAACCTAACCATTAATGGAGTAAACATGTAATGTTAGAGGGGAATATGTAATCTCCGAATTGCGCTAGTCACTGATTATGCAAACACGATTACTTGGTTTCTGGTTACAATATGGGATCTGAACCGGGTCTCTCACGCTGCTGGATAGGAGATGCCACTTCTTAATGAGTTGGTATAATGTGTTCGATTCTAGCATACTGGAAATCTCAGGCACAAGAATTCAAGAATTGTCCTACTGTGTTCCAACTACAAAAGTAAGTAATACGGGTTTGGAGAAACATGAGGGTGAGTAGATGCTGACAGAATTTGCATTTTTGGGTGACACGAGTCCATCAGTGAGTAAAATAGTCAATCAGCTGCAGGGTTACACAACTCTTGATTGTTTTTGCTTACTGAGTGAGTTGCACTTACAAACTATGATTCCTCAATTACAGCCTGCCACAACATTTCAAACCAAATCCACAAACGCCCCCATGCAATTACAGCTGTCCGTCTTTATACACAAAGATGATGAATCATACAGATACACACACACACACACACACACACACACACACACACACACACACACACACACACAGATGTCATAAATCACTGCATGTCTTGGAGTCAATATTCCTAAAGGAAATAAACCATTAAGTCCATATGAGAGATAAACAAGGCATTGAGAGTGTTTACTCTGAAATGAGACATAAAGGCTATACAGCCTACATGATAATCCCTAGTTAGAGAAACCTGCCTTAGATGGTAGTGCATTATAAAGCTCTGTTCCAAAACCTAGTGAGCTGCCTACAAAGGTAGGATTTTAAGGCATAATAGGTACACTCTTGATGTGAAGCCTGAAAAATATAGATAAGCATACAGTAGTTATTGTTAATATACAGTAATTAAAAATATATTATTTTACCCAATATTTGTGTGCGCTATGTATTTATGCTTATTAAAGTATCATGCTGTAAGCTTAGCAACAGGCTTACATTAAACTCTGTTGAAGTACTGTATATTGTGAATTAGAGACTTCCTGTGCAGAACGCTATTTAGTGTAGGGCTGAATGATTTGGACCAAAAAATCGAATTGTGGTTATTTTGAAAAAAGAAAAAAAATTGCGATGATAAAATATGATAAACATAAAACAAAAAACATGTGTGATTCCTTTTAACCTATCTTTTTCCCATGCTTTATTGGCGACCAGAAATATTGTTCTAGAAAGGGTTCACACTTGAGTCCTCTAAAAAGAACCAAACTACTTTAAATAAATAAAACAGTGAAACACAATCACATTGTATCTGTCTGCTTTGTAAGAAAAACATTTATACAAAAAAATTATCACATTTGAGAAAGGGAAAAAAAAATTTTTTTTTTTTGTAATTGTTAGGGATGCACCAATCCGCTAACTGGATCTGGATCTGCTTCGATACTGAAGCTTTTAGACGGATCGGGTATCGGTCCGACGAGCCCGATCCAAATCCGATACTGTGTATTAGTCATGTTTGTTAATGTTAAGCCACAAAAATGACATAAAAGAACATTTAAAACACCATTAAAGTAGTTCATATGACTCGTGCATTTTATTTAAAGCCACTTGAAGACATGCGAAAGCTCTGTGAATCACAAAAGGCAGTGTTTAAAAAGTAAATATATAAAATGCATGCACAGACTCAGTGCATCAGTGAATGGCACTGCTCTGTTTACACACACACACACTCGCGGCTATTTTTAGCCTTCAAGCAGTGCGCAATATTTGAGCTCTACTCACGAACAGCATCTCGGAGGTAGATGCTCAATAGTTCGGTTCACTTATAATATGCATTTTAACCAGAATTTGAATAAGAAGGGAATTAAAACTACTGTGAACTTGCCTACAAACAGACACACTCCTGTAGAGTTCAGAATGTCAAAATAAAAGCGTGAGGGTTTAAAAGTTAAAGATGCATGATTGAGATATGTTACCATATATTACTATTATAATATATTATTATTATTATTTTTGTTTACAAATTATAATAACATTTATGTTGAATGTGTTCCAAAAAAATAACTGTGTGAATGAAAAGTGAGCTGATATCTTATAACTAAATTGAACAAAAAAAAAGAGATCTTAATCCTTTAAAGTCCGGATACAAATTGAAAACATTTAGCAAAAAAAAAAAAAAATGGCTTCTTTTCTACTGATGTCTTATACTGGAATTACTGTTAATTTTGGGGCTACATTATCCAGTATACTAGTTAACAATAAAGTGTTTCTTCATAAGCTATACATTTATATTGAAATAATGTAATGTAGTTAGAGGATACACAATTACATATTAAAGAGGATACACAATTAGTTCCACACCATAATGTAAAGATATTCTAAACTGATTATGCAAAAAACGACACTGGTATTGGATTAAGCACGGTATCGTCCGATACTGAGATTTCCGATATCGGAATTGGATCGGAAGAGAAAAAGTGGTATCGGTGCATCCCTAATTATTGTAATAATAATAATGTTAAGTTAAAAAAAATTATAGAAATATATTATTGTATAATGGTAATTATCATTAGTACTAAATAATTTATTATTATTTGTATTATTTAATAGTAATTTATTTCTTTAATAATTTCTTAACTTACTATGCAGTCCGGTGAAACCCTCAAGCCTTTATTTCGGTGGAAGCTTTTATTTTAAAAACTGAAGGGATGCAAGTTTCTGTTGTGAGTTGAGTTGACAACAGCCTTTTAATGCAGTAAAATGCTCTCATATGCCTTGCCGTCAACAAAACCCCACTGTCATGGGGTTATTGTAAATGTGTTATGTAAATTGTAGCGGCCAAACATAAAGTTATGTGAAATTACACAAATGTGTAATTAAAGTAAATCTGGGGCACTTTAAATAATGCACTCAGCGCATGTTACCACACCGAACATAACTCAGACTCAGAGCACATCTGTCACTCAGGGCACCAGATATATGGTGTTCTCTGAAACCACATGTGTAATACACTGATACCCATTTACATGTATTTAAATAAGCCCAACACACTACAGACAAAACCGCTGTGCACAGACTATTTATTTATTTAATGAAATCACAACCCTAGCGGTTTGAAAATCGCACTGGGTCATAATCGCTATTTCTATTTTATTTTGATTAATCGTTCAGCCCTAATTTATTGTATGGCACACAGGGTTGCTGCCTATGAGCATTCCAAATCAGTCATTAATGAAGTTCTTTGACGTTTAGAAAGTTGCTATTAAAAAATGAGTGTCTACATTAGCAGCGAGGCAGCTCACTGGGTTTGGAACAGAGCTTAAGCCAAAGCTAGATGTATGTAGACATTGTGAACACTGCGCAATTGACATGACTGGTATACGCAATGGCAAACGATACGGCATGCATTAGAATGCAATGCTGGAGCAAAAACTCTTGGGCATCTCATATCTGCTGGATTATGATGACAGTTAAACCTAACAAGTGGAAATCACTGAGAGTCTAAAAATAAGGAGATACCGATGAGTGTTTGTGTGTGTTCTACGGGTCCAGAGATAATCAGCTGCAGATGACAGCTCACCTAAAACAGCCATGGGACAGCAATCCAATTGTTGTAGCCAAGATCAGAACCGACTGATTATTTCTACTACCTCAGCTACCAAAACATGCACACACACACACACACACACACACACACACACACACACACACACACACACACACACACAGTGTTTTTTACCCCATGAAATCACAATCCAAATTTTGTGGATTTTTGTCCATGTCTGATAAAAGTTGAAAAATGAAGATCAAGCAGATTCATGCATTTCAAAACTAACTAATTCATGAAAATGAACCAAAAAAAAGTGATAAATAGTTTTGTTCACAGCAATGAAATTGTAGTTGTTAAACCATTACATTTTTTACTGGAGAAACACAAGCAATTTTGTCCAAAACTGTACTAAAACCACCAGGGCAAAGCGAGATTTTATTTATGGGAAACAAACCTGTTTCCCTGACTTAAAGACAGCCATAAGAGCCATTACAGCTGCTGTCTGCTGTGTGAGACGGAGCACTGGAGCACATGTCATATAAGAACATGGTTAGATATTGCTGTAATTAAGAGTGGATACCAGTCGTTATGGGCCAAGATGGCCGACCGCTGAGACACAATTTCATTTCACAGCTCTGTCCTTCTGTAAACATTTAATATGCCATATGCTCTGTTTCTCTTAATCACTATCTCCCATTCCTTCCATATATAACATTATAAAACAATTAGCTCTACTCCTCTAATTTTGGACAAGGGCCATTCCAAGAGTGATATTTTGTATACGGTTTGTATCACTCTGTATGTTGATGTCTGCATTAAGGCTGGGTGAAATATCAAACATTGACACTTTATTAGCAAAAATGTCACCACCGATATCAAATTAAGCAACATTGTGAATACCACAATGATTTGATGTGCTTTGCAATGAGGTTTTCGAAAGATCATGTCATTAGACTTATTTCATTATCACTCCTTGTCTCACAATAAGTTTAAGAGCACAAGATCTAATTTAAAGGTGTTTGCAGTAAATATTTTGCTAACTGTTAAACTTTCAAACAAAGAGTAATAGCAGAATAACATTTTTGAGAAATATTTCCATGAGTAGGTTCAAACCATCCATTAAATTTTATCAATTCAAAAGTTCGATTTGTTAACGTCATCACTTAAAAATGTTCACTGAAGTACCTGCATGGCATTTTTCATGTACATAATTTTTTTTTTAAAGGAATAGTTCCTCTCATCATTTACTCACCATCACACCATCTCAAACTTGTATGACTTTCTTTCTTCTATGAAACACCAACATGATCACACTGGAAGTCGTCATGTTGTTTCCAAGAGTTCCAGTACCCTGGGATAGGCCACATTATGCCGACACACTGACAAGTGGCATCTCCTATGAGACATTTTTGCATCGGTTCCAGTGTGTTTAGGTGGGACAGGAAGCACGTTACATCAGCAGTATATCAGAAACGGGGTGACGCTAGGGGCAGTTTACCGGGCTTAAGCCCCGGATGTTTTTATAATAAAAAAATAAAACCCTTTAGAACTGCTGCTTGCTGCGCATTAAACAGTCTCCTTTTACGTTCATTAACTCCTGACACACTCACTCACACAAGAAGTTTTGACTGATATGTAAACAGGCCAATCGGCGATAAGAAACTGCATTCGATCCAGCCAATGAGATTCGAACTTTTGCTGACAGTTCATAGGTGTGCACTTGTCTTGGTGAGGAGATATATTAGAATATTGAAATGGACATTTGAAAAAAAATTAAAAAATAAAAAGTAAATCAGCCTCAGTCAGCATCAGCACTTCAAAGATGCATCTGCTTCAGATATGTGTAACTACTAAATTACTTATTGATTGCATTGACAAATGAGACTAATTATTTGTCGCTTAAAAATGATATATCTTGTATTTTCTTATTCTTTTTATGTAAAGCACTTTGAATTGCCATTGTGTATGCAATGTGCTATATAAATAAACTTGCCTTGCTTAACAACCTGTAACTGTCCAGCGACAACTATAGTTTTCATCATTAAAAAGCTAGCATCGTTTTTGAGAAGCCCTCACGCAGCCGCAGTCTTCCCAAATCACACACACACAAACCGAGATTATATAAACGCTCCATTTCATTTTCCATGATGCTAAGTAGCGGGCCGTGCATTTCAAGTGGGGGGTCACCAAACTTACAACCTTAAAGCCCAGGGAACACCCAGACAGTCAAGGGCCCCCTGATAGTCAAGGGCCCCAGGGTAATGGCTCCATTGGCCTGGCCGGTAATCCATCCCTGTCCCTGTGTGTCGACATGTTTGTGTGACATCATGCAACTGCATCTCGGCGAAATCAGAGTTCAGAATTTCTGAGCTCAGACTCACATGCTGCTTTGGGCATGTGATTTTTGAAACAGTTGTCACACTTTGCTTGTAAGCATCAACGAATAATTTCTGAGTGCATAAACTTTTAGTTTTTTTTCTATTTGTTTGTTGATTAATTAAGAGAGGAAAGCAATTGAAAATACTTAAGCAAAAAGGTGATTGAGAATGAAAGGATGAAATATATTTATTTATTTGGCAAGTTAGGCCAGCAGAGAAGGTTTTGCTGGCCCTGAGAATTCACCACTGACATATACAGATATAACCTATCAGTCAACTCGCGAACATGCATATGCATTAAAGGGATCGTTCACCCAAAAATTTAAAATGTCCATTATGTGATTTTTGGAGCTACAAAAGGTCTGATCACCATTCACTTGCATTGTGAGGACCCACAGAGCTGAAACATTCTTCCAAAAATCTTTGTTTGTGTTCTGCAGAAGAAAGAAAGTCATACACATCTGGGATGGCATGAGGGTGAGTAAATTATGAGAGAATATACATATTTGGGTGAACTATTCCTTTAACTGAACCAGCCTAAAACAATAAAAAAAATTTTTAGAGTGATTTGAGCTAAAGAAGCACAATTTATGGTACCATTGTTGTGTTTTAAAATTATTATTTTCCTAATCTTGAACAATAGAGGGTGTTATTTTATGTCGCTAGTATCTAGCATTGGGGGGGGGGGGGTTCATTTACTTGAGTTGATTTGCATTGTAGCTCTTTATTAGTCTTTGCCTTTTGCTTGAGTTGTGCCAGTGTGTGTTTCTCTGTGTGTGTTATAGCCCATAGGGAGACTCACGTTACAGTTGAGAGACTCTGTATGCTTGGTTACACACTCAGCCTGGTTTCTACAACACTCCTAATTGATTATAAAACTGCCAAGAAAGGAGGAAAAAGAAGGAAAAAGAGGAGAGAGGGAAGAGTAAAAGAAGTGAAGGAGAGAATACAGTCACATAACCCCCAAATATTTATACCATGATCAGTGGAAACAAAGGTAAATTTCACATTGCAAATTTTGAACCGCATTGACTTGTATTGTATTGAATTGCACTGCAAAAAAAAGTCACATGAGTTTGAGATGGCATAAGGGTAAGTCAATTATATAGATTATTTAATTTTAAGGTGAACTATCCCTTTAAAACATTTAAAAGTAAATACATAAATAGTTAAATATTTATTGAAAATGTTAGTGCTGAAAAATGTAAAGATTTAATTTTCTGAGCTGTATTGCCCAGCCCTAGTTTGCAGGGTTCTAGTTAATCTGTGGGTTGCTTGGTAAGATGCAAAACTTTAAGCTTTGATTTCTTTGGGAACTATTTTCATTGCAGAAAAAACAAAAACAAATGTACCCAATTTTAAAACTTTTTGTTCACAGAACAGTTAATCAATAATTTCCTGTCATACACATCCTGATCTTAACACCGTGCTTGTGTTTGCTCAGAAGGGTGAAATATTTCTGTATTCACACTTGTTTAATAGGCACAACAGATTGTTTGCCAATTATTGTGAGGCCAGTGGGTGAAAGTGATCACTGGATTAAGTGTTATTCTGTTGAGATCAGTCCTGAGGGGAGAGGTTGCGAGACACCGAAGCCACTCCTGCGGGCCGTGATGTACTTGACGACAGCCACATGCTCATGATGCCACAGATCTGTCCATCTTTATTTTTCCACTCAGTCTAGCACATTCCCTTTTTTTCCATTCCCACGACTGCTATAGTTCACACCAGGGAGCGTTCGAGAGAGAAATTGCTTCTATAGATAGAGCAAAATAGCTGCTGCAAGTCGCCCTGGTTTATGTGTGTATTTGTGTGTGAGTGTAAGTGAGAGGAAAAGTGAGATGGAGTGGGCAGAGAAGTTGGGGTATTTTTAGATGTTTCTCTTAAAATCAGAGTTTATGCTAGAGATGTAGGAGGCTCTGGTGCATGACTGGGACAGTTTGAAAGGGCAGAAGCTAAAACAACAAGGGTTCAGAAATCCCAGAGGATGTTTATGCCAACTGGTCAAGCATATGGTGAGAGGAACAGAAGCCAAATTAAAGGGTTCGTTCACCCAACAATGAAAATCCTCTCACTGTCCTTTTCTGCATATCGCGGTGCCATTTTGCGGCTCTCTTCAGCCAGTCGCTTCACGTTCGACATAACGAGGCAGCCCGTTTCAGCTTATCAATTCTTGTTCTTTTCCACCAGGAAAAGTCCCGGTTCTCCCTATGGCCAATCCGCCCCTGCTTTAAGCCATCCCAGATGGTATGACTTTTCTTCTTCAGCAGAACCAAAGTAAAGATTTTCATAAGCAGAGTCCAGATCAGTTTGTCCATACAATGCATGTAAATAGGTGCAATCGGGCTGCTGGCTTTTTGATGGTCCAAAAGGCATATTTAGGCAGCATAAAAGTAATCCACATGACTCCAGTCGATCAATTAATGTCGTCTGAAGCAAATCAATAGGCTTGTTGAAAAAATGAAATCAATAATTAAAACTTCATTAACTTATATTCTTTCCAGCAGTCGTGAGCAGTTACTTCAAGATAAACAGTTTGCTCCATGGCCCACTGTGATTATTAATCCCTATAAAGCAGTGATTTAATTAAATAAATACATAGTCTGTATGTGCTGTGCACTTCAGAGAGCTCTCTGTCTTAGTCATCTCACACACACAAGAGTGCACGTGATGATAATGATGAGGTGTTTTCAGTGTATATGCGGCCGAATGTACACATTCATTTTGAAGCATGCATCACTTAGTGATTATATATTTATTCAATTAAATAAGACACTTTTTATAATAATTATCACACTAGGACATATAACAATTTTCATTTGATGAACTGTACATTCATTCTGCGTTTTATTGCTAATGCCAATTTTATGACTAGATTCCATGCTTTCCGCATACTACATGTGGTAACTGCAGTATAAGCTGGCACCACCACTCCACTGCAGTGGAGTGGTGGTGGCTGTATAACATAACTGTAAATCAGAAGGTCGCTGGTTCGATCCCCACAGATCCCCCCACCATTGTGTCCTTGAGCAAGGCACTTAACTCCAGGTTGCTCCAGGGGGATTGTCCCTGTAATAAGTGCACTGAAAGTCGCTTTGGATAAAAGAGTCTGCCAAATGCATAAATGTAAATGTAAATAAGCTGACTCCATTTGTTGAATTATTGAAAATTAATTCACATCCCAAAGTATTAAGGCCGAATTTCCCAGTGTGAAATTTTTTATTTTTCTTTTTAATCAGACTGTAAAGTTTATAACTCACAGCGATGCAAACTCATGAGTTGTGAAAAAGTTGAGACAATCTCTGATCCACAAACATATAATTGTTTTTAAAGAATACAACAAAAGAGCCAAATTAAGTTATTTTAATGATAAAGAAAAATTATCAGAACAATTGTGCAGAATTAGCTGTAAAAAATAAAAGGAATTTTGGTGTGGCTTGCTTCGGTTTAAAAAAGTTAAAGTAGTTTTGTGACCCCTTCTGGAGATGTCACTAGGTCTTATGTGCAATGAGTGGGTCATTGAATCATGAATCATCATAATTTGTTGAAGATCGAAATCTGGGACTTTTTGTATTTAAGCACTATAAGAACAAAGCAAAAATTTAATTTATTAAAAAGAAAAACATAAAGAAAATGTTTTTCTTCAGATTTATGCATTCAACTAATAGGCTAGCAAGGTTATAAAATATATATTATATTTAATTCAAACTAAATATTTTTAGATAATATTTTATCTATTTATTTATTTGTTTATTTTGGCTTTATTAAAATGAAAAATGTAAAAGCTATTTATATAATTTGTAAAACATTACAAACATACCATGTTTTGGTAATTAAAATACTATTAATTATGCAAAAACTGTGGTGAAATTGTATCTTAAACTACATGTTGTCATATAAACATCCAGTCAGTAAATGAGTCAGATGTTAATCTGGTAACCTTTAAGAAGGAGAAAGTAATTTTGTTTGAATGACTGAAACTGATTCATACAGGTAGATGAGTAATTTGAATGATTCATTAAAACAACTGTATCATAAGAGTCACTGGTCAAGCTTGTTTTTACACGGGATCATTGAAAAGATATAAGGCAGGGGATATCAATATTTAAAGACTGAACACACTGCACAAGGACAGAAAAATAACAAAACTAAACATTGAGAAGAGATATCCAGGGTTCTAACACCTTTTGTCCTATGAGATATTTCCAAGAATTTTTAAATTTCATATTTCCATATTTTTAAACGGGAACCCTGGATATCAAATGAAACATTGACACACAGACTTGACACACCGGACAGATTCCAGTTCAACCACAGAGATGACAACCAGCCACCTCAACACCACATGATCCAGCTCATTAAGGAGAGAAAGCAGAAAAAAACAGAAAAGAAAAGAGGAGGACACAAATGGTGAAGGACGAAAGGGCAAAAGAGAAGGAGCAAAACCAGACAGACAGACCAAAAGTGACAGAACGAAGGAGAGAAACAAAGTGCCTAAGGGAGAGCGTGATAATCCCATTTTGAGACTTTAGTCTGGAGTGAATGACTGCGGCTGGACAGATAATCAGCATAAGAATTCATGTCTCCTGCTTGAACCTCAAAAAAGCTGGATTCACAACGGTCTCATGAAAGAGTGATAACTGTATTCTCTCCTTCACTTTTCTTACTCTTCCCGCTCTCCTCTTCATCCTTCTTTTTCCTCCTTTCCTGACAGTTTTATAATCAATTAGGAGTGTTGTAGAAACCAGGCTGAGTGTGTAACCAAGCATACAGAGTCTCTCAACTGTAAAGTGAGTCTCCCTATGGGCTATAACACACACAGAGAAACACACACTGGCACAACTCAAGCAACAGACAAAGACTAATAAACAGCTACAATGCAAATCAACTCAAGTAAATGAAAAAAAAAAAAAAATGGAGATTAAGACCCACATGTTTTCACTCTCACTCTAACACACACACACACACGAAGCTCATGCAAATCACACAGTGTAAAGCCAAAAGGAAAGATATGAAAAAAAGCAAGTAGCGCTGGATAGCAGGAGGAGAGATGGATTTTACTAAATCAGGTCAGGTGGGAGTGTCTGAGATTATAAAACACGAGACATGGCAAAGAGGTACACACATCATTTACAAACACAAGTGAAACTTTGCCATATTCTAATAAACTTTACAGTAATAATTAATAACCCTAAAAAACACCTCAACATGACAGAAGATACTGCACTGAACCACAGCAGGAAAATACTTCACAACATATTATATAGACCATATTTTAAGCACATTTAAATGATAAAAAAACATTTAACAACAAAATATCAACAAAACTAACTGCACAGTGATACAAACTTCACATCAGTTTTTAAACCCAATCTTAAACCTCCATCCGAGCTGGAAACATGCTAAAATATTACTTACACACAGGAAAGAGCCCTCATTCTCATCTTCTTCACTTGGAAGAGATTCAACCCCCAGTTAAAAATCCACAAAGAGCAAGAGCAAATGGAGGGTGTGAAAGAGAGAGAGAGAGAGAGAGAAAGAGAAAGAGTGCGCGTCTATGAGCTCATACTCATAAAAAGTAGAGGTCACATCTGCGTTCCAGTCTATACTAACAGAAAATGACTGAGCTTACTAAGAAACAGGAGAGAAAGACAGAGAGATAGGCATTGGGAAAAGATGGGGAGGGGGAGAGTACTGGCAGTAGAGGAGGAAAGATAGGTGGAAAAATAAGAGGAAGGTGGGGGGTGAGAGAGAGAGAGTACCAGGGAAACCAGTGAATAACAACCATCACCAATTCATTCTTGACACTATTCTCAGAAGACTGACTTCAGCACCATGGACAGAGGAAGAGGAACGACATAATGAGAAAAAGAGAGAATAAGAGATGAAAGGCTAAATGAGAAAATGTTTTCAACGTGATGTCAGGCGTGTTGCTGCAGATGTGAAATGACGACAGGAATGTGAAGTAGTCCATTCTTGCTCTGTGATGTGCCCACTGAGGAATTCTGGTAATGAGTGTGAACTGATCAATCAACTACACTCTCTCAGAGCATGAAAGACAGACACAATACACTTTCTAAACAAGCACTGTATTGTACTATTAAGCAGCTCATACTTAAAACAGGGGCAGAACAAAAGGAGGAAATGTAAGAGGCTGATTTTCATGAAAGCGTTCCAGGAAATTCACATTTCACCCCACATTTAACCCCATATCAATACAAAAACAAAATATGAAATTATATTTTGCATAACAAAAATGAAGCCTACATTTAGGACTATTAACAGTCAATCTGCCCCCCGGGCCATTGACGGTACAGATGAGGCGGTCCCCTTATAGCGTACAGGAAGTCTTTATTTTGTCCAAAATATTGGACATTGGCAACCATGCCATAATGGATCTGGACTTTTACTATCCTCATCAGATGCTGACCAACAGTGGATTTTGTTGATACAGATAACTAAGGTGGTGGAAAAAGACCAATCACCGCTAAATTGGACGATAGTTTTAAAATGATTACCTAATCAAAATAACAGAATACGCATTGAAGTGAGGTTAAAAATATGGATGAATATGGTGAATATTTATATACATCAAATGTCAAGGCATGTCAAAACTTCTCCAGGGCCCAAAACACCCTCAGACCCCAGAGGGTGTCAATGATGGTTTTATTTCACCACTAGAGGCCGCTGAGTTACACTGCCAAACCAAGTCGTTCTGACTCCTCCAGCACCAGCCACAGAGGAACAGAAAAAAAACTATGGAATAGATTTCTGCAGAGAATCAGGGGTGTAAAGTAACGAATTACAAATACTTATGTTACTGTGATTAAGTAGTTTTTACCAGGAATCGTACGTTTAAGTAGTTTAAAAATGTTATACTTTTACTTGAGTTAATTTAATGTGCTGTAACTGTACTTTTACTGCACTATTTTCCCACCATCTGTGTTTGCTACAATTCCTGTCCTCCATTCTGCATATGGTCGTGTGACAATAAAGTGATTTGATTTGATTTGATTTGATTTGAACAGCAGCTGTAGATTTGGTGCCAACTGTGGAGGATGCCTCAAGCACAGTTTAACACCTGAAAGGGCTTTTCAAAGTGAAAAAGCCAATTGCATGATTGTGTCATGTGAGTTTATCTTGCTCAAGCCAGATATCAGCATTAATCCTGCATCTAATTTTAAGAAACATATCAAGGTAAATTTCATATTTCTGCTTACTAGGTTCTGTGACTATAATGTAGCCTGTAAATTAGCTATCTATAACTGAGGTTATTGGGTTGATGTGAGAGATAAAAGCAATGTTATCAATAGGGCTAGGTGATAAAACAATCTTGATGTTTATCTAAAAAAATTAAAAAAGAGAGATTGATATTGATGATAACATTTTGAGTAATTTTCTATACTTAGCATATGATCTACATCTAGAACAGGGGTGTTCATTACATCGATCACGATAGCAAGACAATTATCTAGATAATATAAAAGGTTGACTTTTCTGACATCTGTAGCTGCGTGCCGTTTGATTGAAAGGCAGCTAATGTTTGTGCACTAATGTGCCTAAATGGTTAAATACACTGCCAATGCCCGTCTTGGTGAGGCATTATTGTAAACGCAGTCGGTTTGGTTTAAAGTGGTGTAAACAGTGGGACAAAAAGCGTATTTGCATACGGAATATGTAATGGAATAGAGCACTGTCTAGTAGGCTATGTCATATAAAGACTATTAATCAAACAACAATAACAAGGAAACGAGAAAACCACTCTCTGCTTTTGGCTGAATAACTTGCATACCTTTAAATGTATTAATGTAATAAAATAAAACAGCGATTGTTTTTTTATAATATTGTTTTTATAATATAATAAAGTATAGATGATAAAATAATTTATAATTATGCTTAGCCTTTATCATGTTTTTTCTAATGCCTGATAGAAAAGTATCAACCTTTGTAGAGCAATAATTCATGCAGAACATTCCACCAGTCACAAACTTCAGCGAATTGTGCATCATGCATTAGAATGAGAACACAACTATTGCTGGGCTTAAAATATACAAGAACTAAATAAATATGGGACATTGTATCTCAAAAGGAGGACAATGTGCCCCCCATGTGCTACTTAAAAAATAGTTCACTCAAAAATTTAAATTCTCATCATTTACTCACGCTATCCCAGATGTTTTCTTTCTTCATAAGAAAACAAATTAAGATTTTTAGAAGAATATTTCAGCTCTGTTGGTCCATACAATACAAGTGAATTGATGCCAAAATGTTGATGCTCCAAAAAGCACATAAATTAAGCATGAAAGTAAACAATATGACTCCAGTGGTAAAAACCATGTCTTCAGAAGTGATATGATAGGTGTGGGTCAGAAACAGGTCAATATTTAAATACATTTTTGCTAGAAATTATTCTCCCTGCTAAGTAGATGGCGATATGCTTGATGAATGTGAATCACCAAAAACAAAAGAAGAAGAAAGTGAAAGTTAAAGTCTAGACTGACTGAGCAGGGAGGATAATTTATAGTAAAAATTTACTTAAATATTTATCTGTTTCTGACCCACACCTATCATATCACTCCTGAAGACATGGATTTAACCACTGGAGTCACATGGATTAGGCTACTTTTATGCTGATTTATGTGATTTTGGAGCTTCAAATTTTGGCACCCATTCACTTGCATTATATGAACCAAAAGAGCTGAGATATTCTTCTAAAAATCTTAATTTGTGTTCTGCTGTAGAAAGAAATTCATACACATCCGGGATGGCATAAGGGTGACTAAATGATGAGAGAATTTTTGTGTGAATTATTCCTTTGAAGCCCGATACCAAACCACTGCGCTAACAAAATACTGCTCTCTATTGCGCGGGACATAATGCACCAAGTGACCCTGATTTTTAGTGGTTTTCATAATTTTCTTTTTTTAATTTCTTGCATTGTTTTGAACATGTTATATGTGCAACAGTAACTCTCTCTGTAACCCTACACACAAACTGATTTTAATGTAATTGTTTCATACATTATGATATTGAAATTAACTTTTTAATCTTTTCATTTCTGTAATCACGTCACCCTTTTATTTATGTTTTAAAATCAGATTCATGTAGTGTTTATCATAGAAAAGTGATATATTTTAAAAGTTGTCAATCACAAACACCTATAAAATACCTATATTTTTTAATCTTACTGGCAAACAGCCATAGAAGGAAATGTAAATTACAGTATGTGTTCTACATTTTTAAATTGCAGCATCAAATATTTATTATAAAGGGGCATTGCTTTCGTAAATCAGAACTCAATACACACTACTCATGAGTACTTTTAAATGAGCTACTCTTTTACTCTTACTTGAGTAGATTTTAGAACAGGTACCTTTACTCTACTCATACAACATTTTTTAAGATGTAACAGTACTTTTACTTGAGTATTATATTTCATAACTCTTTCCACCCCTGCAGATAATCTGCTCCAAAAAGCAAATATTGGCACAGTTATATCAGTAAAACCAATTTATTGGTTTACATTTAATCCCCATTGTTTTCAATGATGATTCTTATTACCTTAACACAGTACAGTGTATTAAAGTTTACAAAAAAGATGCAGCTGCACAATGGTTTTTAAAATTAAAGTCAGTACCAATGGAGTAGTATGATGACATTTGTGATACAATGAAAAAAATTGAATACAAATAAAAATTATGAAACAGAAATAAATGAACGTCTCTGTCTGCATGCAGCTGTAGCATGCTCTGACGACACAGACATAGCCAGAGTTTAAGCAAACACATGCACAAACACATCAGCATGTGCAGAGCGGCACACTCATCAGTCAACGGAGACTGCTGTATAACGTTGATTACTGAGGTGGCTGGCACAATGAATGCATGATAAAGACAGGTATGTAGCCAATGTACTAGAAATTAAACAAGGCAGTTTTGCACAGCACCGGACCTGACAACTGGTAAAATCGCACATGTTTGTGCAGCCAAGAGGGTGGGTGATTAAGTCAAGTCACCCATATCATATCTTTCACAGTTTACTAAAAAAAATTTAATATTATTATTAATATTGGGCTATTAAGTTTTTTAGGCATAATGCATCTACACATGTAGGCTTCTGTAATCTCTTGTGGTCCATGCAGTGTTGTCAACTTGAACTTGATGAATTAACTGAGATGTGGGGTTTGTAATTTGAATTTTAGGTTCCAGTGTTGTGAATTTTGCATAAAATGTGTAACTGGCATGACAAGTCTTTTCATAATTACACATGCAATATGAAATTACATGGATAGAATAGGCTACATGGAATTTCAACATTAAAAAAGCTCAATTATGGTTCAATCAAAACAAAATATAAAATAAAATATACATTTTAACAAACGATACATTGCAGAAGTTTGCATACCACTTTTGTTTTAGGCCTATAAGTTTTCACACCTACAATGTACAGTAGTTAGGGGATTTTTCTTAAGAAAAGTTGGCAGCATCACAGTCAGGACAAAGTAGGGACTCATGAACAATTATTGCATAAACAGTCATTAAGAGAAAGCAAGTTAGCAACACACCATATTAAAGGGGTTTCTCTCATGCCAGGAGATCTAAACCTCACGTGTGGTCTCTCTCATCAACATGCACAGGAGAACAACGGTTGGTCAAGAGTATCACTTAATAATACATCAATTTTCAGGTTTCACACCAAACCTTACTGTATTTCGAGTCGCATACAATCATTTATTAGATTTCTGAATTATCCTTGTGTCTTTTCAAAGCTTGAAGATGTGGTCACCATAAACTTCCATTGTATGACATCACTGAGCACAAATCTTTTATTATAATTTTTTACAATTTCTCCCTTTGTGTTAAGAAAAAGAATGAAAATCATACAGAGTTATAACAACTCAGGGGTGAGTAAACAATGACTAAATCTTCAATTTTGGGTAAATAATCCTTTTAGAACTAAGGGAATGTAAACATTTGAACAGGGTCATTTGTTTATATTCAATTACTATTTTGTCTAGTGGAATAGATGTTCTACTTCTTCAAAGTAGTACTAAATACATTTTTATGATCGCTCTCAATTTTTAAAAATGATAACACACAGACACATCAGAGTTTTAGGTGCACAAGCAGTGCACAGAACTGCCCCGTAGTGTGCCATTTTCTGCACATTAACTAGACAATCATGTCCGTGTCAAATGCCCCTAATATTAGCTGTGGGCTTTTCCAGTGTTTTCAGATGTAGTATTTGCAGTCAAGACTTGAGATGTAACGTCTCAGCTAGTGCTAATTACTACTGTGTTGAACTAGTTGGCAGATAGACTAAGAAAGAAATCTGAGACTTTTAAATTTGGACTAATTGAAAATGAAGTAAAAGTAAAAAAATACATAAAAATTAAAAACGATGATAACCCTGGTTGTAATGACTAAAGCAGCTTTCACTTTCTTTAGTCTATGTTTGAGTGGAGGGGAAAAACAACAAATAACTGAAATGTCAACAGAAAGCAATAAGTAGTGTGTTGAAGGACAGTTTTGTCTACATACACCTAAAGCAAATGCTTACATTATGCGTCAAGGACCACTCTGTCAACCTCCTGAAGTTTCCAGACGACACTACTGTCAACAGTCTCATCAAAGATGACAATGAGTCTGCATACAGAAGGAAGGTTGAACGGCTGGCTCACTGGTGTAGTAAAAAAAAAAAACCTGGAGCTGAACACACTCAAAATGGTGGAAATGAACGTGAACTTTAGGAGGAACACCCCAACATTGACCCCCCCTATGCATTCTAAACAGCACTGTGACAGCAGTTGTCATTCAGGTTCCTGGGCACTACCATCTCACAGGACAGCTTAAAGGATTATTGGTTACTCCCAGCCCAACCTTCAAGAACTGTATACTTCCAAATTGAGCAGAAGGGCTGGTAAAATCACTCTGGCCCCCACTCACCCTGCCCACTACCTTTTTGAATGGTTGCCTTCTGTCTGGCACTACAGAGCACTGAGCACCAGAACAGTCAGGCACAAGAACAGTTTTTTTCCCCTCAAGCTAACCATCTCATTAACAGTTAAAACTGCCCCATTGAGCAATAATTATGAGCAATACACAGCATAATCTATTTATATTTATCCAACATCCCATACCTTTTCTGCCATTGCATACCCTTGCTTCTGTATATAACATATTTGGATTTGTATATTGTACATACTTATATATATCCATACATTTAAGTAATATCACACGAGCAAGAGTGTCATATGGCCCTACACCAGCACTGCTGTGATTTGGCCGTAGGCTGTGTTGTTATAACTCTATAAGAATTTCTTTCTTTTTCTTAACACAAAGGGAGAAATTGTAAAAATACTAAATAAAAAATACAAATTAAAATGAAAATTGTGCTCAGTGATGTCAGTCAATGGCAGTTTATGATTCTTAAAGCCCTTCCCGGACGTTCCGGTTGCCTATTAAAGACTGTAGACTGATTTTCATGTGAAAGGAGCGGGTCACTTTTGCCGGGAAAATTCAAAGGATGTGACATGTATGCTACCGAGAGCCTTCCCTCATAAAGAAATAGCTTATCTTCCGCTATTTAACAGCAACAACAAACTACAACACTAGGTAATGGTATCTTAGGCTTACACAGTCTCACATTGTCAGACCTATATCCACACTTTGTTTTAGCCCTGTTCCAGCAATGAAAAAAATTTGTAGTAAAACAATTATAACTTTGTAATTTTTATTTTGCTACCTCATTTGTCAGCATGATGCCGGTGAATCACTTTGTTTCTTTGTACATTACGTCATTGTTCAGGTCTATGCTCGCTTGTGTCCCTATAGAGTGTGTTCACGAGCGCGAACTTGAGCAACAGGTAGCTGACAGCAGTTCACTTTACGGCCACAGATGTCATTAATAACAAGGGTTTCTGAATCTTACATACTGCACCTTTAAGAAAAATCCCCCAACTACTGTATCTTATTCACATAGAGAGAGAGAGTGAACGCGAGAGAGAGAAAGCGAGAGAGAGAGAGAGAGAGAGAGAGAGAGAGAGAGAGAGAGAGAGATGGAGCGTGTGGGATCACCTGTTGCCACTCCTAAGCAGATGCTGTCAGCTTTCTGAAGATCAGTGGTATTTTTCTCAGTGGGAAAAATAGCCGGCCAAGCAGGGCATTTCTCCCTATTTCATGGTAGCCGGTGAACAAAAGTCTTTCACTATAGAAACTGCAAACTCCTCCGCCATTTTAAACAGCATGTCCTCTCCAATGTGGAAAGTCCGGTAAGAGGTAAGCAAAATGAGTTTGTGTAATTAATCAGTCTGTTGTGTCTCTCAGCTGTGATGAGCCATAATACTGAAGTTGTTAGTTTAAAGCTATTTCCTAGCTTTAGTAGTATAGTAGTAATACAAGCAATCAGGTAGAGCTATTGTATGTAAACACTGACTGACGCGGATTCACTTCACTTCATCAACTGGCTCATGTTACACACAAAACTTATCTTTTGCCACCACCTGCTGGCTAACATATGTAATGTAAAAAAAAGAATACATATAAAGAGACACACATACAGTAGCTCTTAACACATCTGCACTGCTCTTTTACTTTAGTTTAGAACGGCATAAACACAAGCGGAGTGATACACACAGTGAAGCTTCCGAGTGCTGATGGTGTGAGACCATCAGAACTCATGGAACGACTCTCGTCCAATCAGGTTAGAGGACCGGAACTAACTATTGTATATACACTACCGGTCAAGACAAAAACACTTGATAACTATTGGATTTTTTTTGCAGTGAATTTCTTTACTGAATTAATCTTATAAAAACTAGCGAAAAGTGCAAATCATTCCCAGAACAACAGCAAAGGACCTTGTGAAGATGCTGGAGGAAACAGGTAAACAAGTATCTATATCCACAGTACAACGAGTCCTATATCGACATAACCTGAAAGGCTGCTTAACAAGGAAGAAGCCACTGCTCCAAAACCATTAAAAAGCCAGACTACAGTTTGAAATTGCACATGGGGACAAAGATCTTACTCTTGGAGATATGTCCTCTCGTCTAATGAAGTTGCTAATTATGATAATAATTTCCGCCCTGGTATTGTGTATTCAGACTCGATTAAATCTTTTCGGAAGCCTTTTACCTCAACAAAACTGAGTGGTAGCATGTTTCTTGCTGTCATCTCTGAGATAAGCTCAGTTATTTTTTCAGAGCGGACAGGATCACAGCGGCGGCGAGTTGAAGTGAATGACGCGATGGGCATTTGCTTGCTTTGGCTATTCTCTCCTATGCTAACACCTACATGTCTGGGCTGAATATGGTTATGCATGGCTCCAGTGGAATTATTATATGCCAGTTTAACATGACATAGTTTACATAAAACTTGTCAAAAAAAAGTCAAAATACTCCCACACTTTGCTCGTCTTTTTTCAAGCTTTTTATTTTAATGTTTTATTAAAAAAAAAATAGAAAAATTCATTTGAATGATTCGTGTATTTTTTTTGTGTAATTGACTATTGTTTTCAGTGTCGACTAGTAGCAGCTGTACCGTGTAGTCGACTAGTTTCGACATCCCTAATATATATATATATATATATATATATATATATATATATATATATATATATATATATATATATATATATATATATATATATAAAGAATAATAATAGATGTTTACTTATCAATGTAATGACTCCCTGTTCTTACTTGAGCCAGTACTATAGAAAACATGTCCACCCAATATCTTCCCAAATTTTTCAGCTTCCTGCAGGGAAATATTTCTTGAAGAAACCCTATATCATATTTTTTACATTTAAGAAAATAAATAATCTTCATTCTTTTTATGGGGCGCCCCAACCCATTCACATTTCACGTGGAGAGAGACAATCCGCTAATATTAACATATTAACATATCATACACAAACTGTCCCAAAGAAATTATATTACACAAAACAAACACCAGCTGCTAGGTGGAACAAGAACAAAGAGAAATGAAAAAGGCGCCCTGCTTATTCAAACAGTCAAGTGAATGTTCAGTGATTCACGTCCACTAGGCGGCAATATGAAAATCACCAAATGGCTTACTCACTCGATTGTCTTTATGCAGGACAATGCTTGCTGTGGGCATGTGGTTCTCTACGGCTATCCTTAGTATCTATTCTCAGTTTGGCAGGAAACATCAGAGCAAAAGCGACCTTCCGTTGATGTAAGAGTTTCTTGCATTCCTTAACTCATTCACGTTTCTCTCTTGTCGAATTCGCAATGTCTGGGAGAAAGAAAATTTTGAGGGTCCCCCCTTCAGTCTTAGTCTATGGATTTCTTTTTTTTTTTTTTGCCATTTTAGCATTCAGCAAGACAAAAATCTTACATCAGATCACATAGGAAAATAATAGCACAACTCTCCTCAAAAGGCTGCATGATTAAATGTATCATTCATGTTTGTAGCATATGTGTGCACGTGAGTTATATGGCAAGTTTACAAACACCTAACCCAAGAATGATAATACTAATGCTTGACTTATCCATAACCACAAACTAAAATATCTGATATACTGTATTTTGGCCAGGGATGCCCTGCTCCCTGCTGGCTTCTTGCTGAATTACACTTTAACCTGCACATGCTTACATGAAGCCACAGATAGACAGAGGAAATATATATTAAATTGAATAATTCTCCGTTCAACCTGTAAATCAGTACTTTCATCTAAGCAGAATTTCAGTGGAAACAACAACATGATGCCCAAATCCTGACACCCAGCCACAGGAGCAGAGGGATCAACCTGCTGTCAGACTGACTCAGACTGCATGTGTGTTAGTGTGGTTGAGATGTGTCCACAGAGATTTTGAGTGAGAGGGAGAGGGAAAGACAGACAGGTGTTGGAGATAATAAAAAAAATAAATAAAAAAAAAAGGTGCTGTTATGAACAGGGCTTTTATATCTGAAGTTGCTGATCTGAAAGATTGAAATCAATTATGAACATCTGACCAACTTCTCTGTGTCTCTCTCTTTCTAAGGAGAACACACCCTAACAACATTACATTAAAATGAGGCTGGGGAAGACACAATTGATAAAATACTATTTCTGAAAACTTCTGAGGCATTGAGGTATATCAGTTCTGGCCCTTAACCTGTTTAGTAGCTTTCTGTATCATAACTTATCAGCTTGAATTTCACCCTACATGATCAGTTTAGACCACACCACCCTGGTGGAACGTTTTTCAAATTTTCTGCACAGTAAAATTTGCAGAATTATGTGGCATTACTGTAAACATGGCAAAATGTTCTAAATGGAGCTGAAAGTACAATTAGCTAAATTATTTAAAAGTGAAGTGTGTACTTTCTGCTTTATTAAAGGAATACCTGTACCAAAAAAAAAAGAAAATTCTAATTTTCCTCTTTCTCATTTACTCCTCATATATGCTATCCCAGATGTGTATGTCTTACTTTCTTCAGCAGAACACGAACAAAGATTTTTAGAATATCTCTTTAGGTCCACACAATGCAAGTGAATGGTGACCTTAACTTTGATGCTCCAAAAAGCACATAAAGGCAGCATGAAAGTAAACCATATGACTGCATTGTTTTTATCCATGTCTTCTTAAGTGATCAAATTGGTTTTAGATGAGCACAGACCAAAATATCATGATTTCATGCTCGATTACACTTCCTAGCACCATCAATGCTCTGTGCATGTGTCAAACAATAAGAAGTGTAATCAAACTTGAAATCATGATGGTGCCAAGAGACTGTAATGGCAAGATGTAAAGTGCAAAAGTAGTTATATTTCGGTCCATTCAAACCCAAAGCCAACTGGATCGTTTTATAAGACATGGATTAAACCACTGACGTCTTATGGATTACTTTTGTGCTGCCTTTGTACTTTTTGGAGCTTCAAAGTTTTGGTCACCATTCACTTGCAATATATGGACCTACAGAGCGGAGATATTCTTCTAAAAATCTTTTGTGTGTGTGTGTGTGTTCTGCAGAAGAAAAGTCATGCACATCTAGTTTGTCGGGATCGCATGAGGGTGAGTAAATGATGAGGGGATTTTCATTTTGGGGTGAACTATTCCTTTAAGCGGCACCAAATGGAATAGCAAAAACACCAGTTTAAATGCGTCCATCCAGCCCTAAACTGACAGCACTGAAGTCTTAACAAAGTTAATTACTGATCATTGATGCTAACGTATACTTGCATTATGTGCACACAGAAATGTGAATGGATAACTTCTGTTTCAAAGAGAGTTGAGGTGGACTGACTAACAAACACAAATGACAGCATCAGCACTGTGTTCTGTGTCATTCATATATAAAGAAGTGATTCTGTCATTCATAGTGACACTCATAACCTAATGCTTACATACAGAGAAAGCCACAGCTGTGCAAAAATAAAAAGCTTTAAGTTTGTTTGTGTGAGAGGAGAGAGTGGGCTGAGTCTGTAATGGAATGAAGAGAGGGGGCTGGAGCACAGCCAGCATTTCATATGGATGAGAATCTGACATTCAAGAGAGATTAAACAGAGAAATAAAAAAAAGAGCTCTGTTGTCATATGACTGCTTGCTAGTTTCTCGTGAGAACTGAAATTACGTGCCAAAACGAGCTCTTGCGCCCCCTTGTGCTGAACCTATAAAAAGCAGTGGCCATCCTATTTTTCACCTTTTTTGCCAGGACAAGATATATACATGGTATTACAGAATGTGACAGACACTGCATTGTAGCATACACCATATATATATGGTGTATATATATATATATATATATATAAACATACACACACACACACACACACACACACACACACACACACACACACACACACAAACACAAACACGCAGTATATAAATCTAAATGTTTTCAAACTATTTAATTTAATAGTAAAGAAGACTGGAGAAATTTTTAAAACCTTTAAACTGAAATTCTGAGATGATATTTAAACCATATTGAAGGAGTTCCCATATATGGACACTTGGCTGCTTTTCCTTCATTATCTGATTTCATAAAGAAATGTATTAAACAAAATGTGGGGGGTGAGGGTGTCTACAACATTTCTAATTTCAAGCATTTAAATAAGCCTTTAGATGACATGGTTTTAAAACGAGAAACCATGAGAAAAACAATTCAGTCATGTTCAAACATTTAGTGTCCAAATTCTTGCTTATAAAAAAGTTACTCACTAATGAATTATTATTAAATAAATATTACATATTTAAATAATTTATATTTAATAATAATGAAATAAAGTCTAATTTGTGTATATAAAATATAATAATATCTTTCAATGTAAATGTGTGGCTATCTTGTAGAGTGCTGAATACATTATTCACAAGTTTTACCACAAAGTACAGTGTGTGTGTGTGTATACGAGGGCTTTGGGTCTCAAATATAGAATAGCACACGACGAGCAAAGCACTGTAACATGGTAAACATTCTGACCCTCTCTGACCTAGACAACAGACAGAGTGTATGTCCTGTGTGATTACATTTAGAGACTGAGGAACATGATTAGATGGAACGGCAGTGGTGATTTATATATATATATATATATATATATATATATATATATATACACACACACACAGTTGAACTCATAAGTTTACATACACTTTTTTTTAACCACACCACAGATTTCATATTAGCCAATTATAGTTTTGTCAAGTCGTTTTGCACATCTACTTTGTGCATGACATGTAATTTTTCCAACAATTGTTTACAGACAGAATGATTCACTTTTAATTGACTATATCACAATTCCAGTGGATCTGAAGTTTACACTAAGTTAACTGTGCCTTTAAGCAGAAAATTATGTCAAGCCTTTAGACAATTAGCTTCTTATAAGAGGTGCATTGAATTGAAGGTGTACCAATGGGTGTATTTTAAGGCCTCCCTTCAAACTCAGTCCCTCTTTGCTTGACACCATGGGAAAATCAAAAGAAATCAGCCAAGACCTCAGAAAAACAATTGTGGACCTCCACAAGTTTGGTTCATCCTTGGGAGTAATTTCCAAATGCCTGAAGGCACCATGTTCATCTATACAAACAATAGTATGCAAGTATAAACAGCATGGGTCCATGCAGCTATCATACCGCTCAGGAAGGAGATGCATTCTGTCTTCTAGAGATAAACGTAGTTTGGTGCAAAAAGAACAATAGCAAAGGACCTTGTGAAGATGCTGGAGGAAACAGGTAGACAAGTATCTACACTCACCTAAAGGATTATTAGGAACACCATACTAATACTGTGTTTGACCCCCTTTCGCCTTCAGAACTGCCTTAATTCTACGTGGCATTGATTCAACAAGGTGCTGAAAGCATTCTTTAGAAATGTTGGCCCATATTGATAGGATAGCATCTTGCAGTTGATGGAGATTTGTGGGATGCACATCCAGGGCACGAAGCTCCCGTTCCACCACATCCCAAAGATGCTCTATTGGGTTGAGATCTGGTGACTGTGGGGGCCATTTTAGTACAGTGAACTCATTGTCATGTTCAAGAAACCAATTCGAAATGATTCGAGCTGTGTGACATGGTGCATTATCCTGATGGAAGTAGCCATCAGAGGATGGGCACATGGTGGCCATAAAGGGATGGACATGGTCAGAAACAATGCTCAGGTAGGCTGTGGCATTTAAACGATGCCCAATTGGCACTAAGGGGCCTAAAGTGCCAAGAAAACATCCCCCACACCATTACACCACCACCACCAGCCTGCACTGTGGTAACAAGGCATGATGGATCCATGTTCTCATTCTGTTTACGCCAAATTCTGACTCTACCATCTGAATGTCTCAACAGAAATCGAGACTCATCAGATCAGGCAACATTTTTCCAGTCTTCAACTGTCCAATTTTGGTGAGCTCTTGCAAATTGTAGCCTCTTTTTCCTATTTGTAGTGGAGATGAGTGGTACCCGGTGGGGTCTTCTGCTGTTGTAGCCCATCTGCCTCAAGGTTGTGCGTGTTGTGGCTTCACAAATGCTTTGCTGCATACCTCGGTTGTAACGAGTGGTTATTTCAGGCAAAGTTGCTCTTCTATCAGCTTGAATCAGTCGGCCCATTCTCCTCTGACCTCTAGCATCAACAAGGCATTTTCGCCAACAGGACTGCCGCATACTGGATGTTTTTCCTTTTCACACCATTCTTTGTAAACTCTAGAAATGGTTGTGCGTGAAAATCCCAGTAACTGAGCAGATTGTGAAATACTCAGACCGGCCCGTCTGGCACCAACAACCATGCCATGCTCAAAATTGCTTAAATCACCTTTCTTTCCCATTCTGACATTCAGTTTGGAGTTCAGGAGATTGTCTTGACCAGGACCACACCCCTAAATGCATTGAAGCAACTGCCATGTGATTGGTTGATTAGATAATTGCATTAATGAGAAATTGAACAGGTGTTCCTAATAATCCTTTAGGTGAGTGTATATCCACAGTAAAAGTCCTATATCAACATAACCTGAAAGGCTGCTCTGCAAGGAATAAGCCAATGATCCAAAACCACCATAAAAAAAACCCAGACTACAGTTTGCAAGTCCACATGGGGACAAAGAAAAATTGAACTTTTTGGCCATAATGACAATTGTTATGTTTGGAGGAAAAAGGATGAAGCTTGCAAGCCATAGAACACCATCCCAACCAAGAAGCATGGCAGTGGCAGCATCACGTTGTGGGGGTGCTTTGCTGCAGGAGGGACTGGTGCACTTTACAAAATAGATGGCATCATAAGGAAGGAACATTATGTGGATATATTAAAGTAAAATCTCAAGAAATCAGCCAGGAAGTTAAAACTCAGTTGCAAATGGGTCTTCCAAATGGGCAATGACCCCAAGCATACCTCCAAAGTTGTGGCAAAATGTTTTAAGGACAACAAAGTCAAGGTGTTGGAGTGGCCATCACAAAGCCCTGACCTCAACCTGATAGAAAATTTGTGGGCAGAACTGAAAAAGGTTTGGAGGCATCCTTGCTCGCACACACTGACTCAGTTACACCAGTTCTGTCTGAAGGAATGGGCCAAAACTTTTTGTGAGAATCTTGTGGAAGGCTACCCAAAATGTTTGCTCCAAGTTAAACAATTTAAAGGCAATGCTACCAAATACTAACAAAGTGTATGTAAACCATACTGACCCACTGGGAATGTGATGAAAGAAATTCAAATTCTTAAAATAAAGTAGTGATCCAAACTGACCTAAAACAGGGAATGTTTTCTACGATTAAGTGTCAGGAATTTCTTGATGTAAAAAATGGTAAATATGTTACAAAGCATGACAGCTGCAAAAATAAAAATAAATAAATAAATAATAATAATAATAATAATTGACTGCACTGAATGAGACTTACAGAACTATTAAATTCTCATTGCCGTTTGCATGCTCCACATTATTTGATTAAAGCTGAAGTGTGTCATTTATTTGATGTTAAAATACTTTTCCTATCCCAGCTTTATATGCAGAGACAGCTACAATGTACGTTGATTCTCCACAAAGTGTAAACATTGTGGAGCTATCAAAATTTTTTCTGTTTGGTTAAGCATACTGCCGACAGCAACATTTGCTCAACCAGTGGTGAGTCTGGGGCTGGAATTTCTGTTTGGATGACAATGGTAGACAGGGGAAGCCTGGGGAAACCTGCTTGAAAACAGTTTATTATTATATCGACAAAATACTGTTTGTCGATGCTACAGTAGTGGTGCAGAAGCAACACATTTCAGACTTAATTACTGAAGATGTTTCTGTCTGACTCAGAGATTCCTTTCAGAATTAAAAGAAAAATACATTGTGATAGCAAGAGGATTGTAAACAGCTGGGTGGGGCTGCATCAGCTGTGCATCAGGTCTCACTTAAATTGGGATGTAAAGTTCAAACTAAGGCCTTAGTATCTACTGTACTGGTTAGTTTATAATGAAGTCAGTGCTCAATTTGGTTGCGCTACCAGCTCTTAATGCAAAACTTAGCTAGGTCGTAGGCTCTCCATAATGCAGCGTGTAGTAGCATAATATGACATTTACCTGTATTTATCCAATAAGAAGCCTTCAAATGAGTAAAATAGAAGCCTTTCTAGCTACAGTCAGTGTTTAAACCTTTTTGTCTCACGTAACTGTCAGTGGTAATACATTAAATTACACTTCCATTGAAATAAGATATGTAACAAAAATAAATTGCTTATAATAGATAGCCTAGTATTTTAAATATGCAACTATTCAATCCAATATTTAGAAACTGAAATTAAAATTTACATTAATAAAAGACAATAAATAAATACTAATACAACAGACTGGAAAATTGACATTTATTCATTTTAATATCATATATTTCCTGTGTATTTTGAGTTTTATATTGTGTAACTCTGCATGCCAGTGACACTGGGCAACACCAAGATTGATTTCAGGCTGAAGATCTGCTTAGAAGTCAGTTTGTTGCATGTTCTCTCTCTACACACTCTATAAACGAGTGTAAATGTTAACATCATCATATGTAGTATGTCTACAGCACTGAAGTCTGTCACACAAAAAAATTTACATTTTACATTTACATTTATGCATTTGGCAGACACTTTTATCCAAAGCGACTTACAGTGCACTTATTTCAGGGACAATCCCCCTGAGCAACCTGGAGTTAAGTGCCTTGCTCAAGGACACAATGGTGGTGCATTCATGTAATTTAATCAGTTTGCATTTTTATTACAACCACTATGCCTGGTTGGAAGCTTCCATAAATATTAAGTTTACACGTTGGGTTATGTTTCAGTAAGTTCAATGGCGTAATGCTCAAATATTTTATAGTGCGCAAATTGTAACATTAGTTCCCATTTACACTATCACTAGTCTAAGTTGTAACTTACACATGGCAGGTGCAAATGGACTGAGTTTAGCATTCCATGTAAACATGGCCACTGACAACCATGCAAGTTCAAGAAAATCCCATTTTTAAATGACAGATATACTGCAGTTTATATACATTAATGCTCTCCAAATGAACAGCTTACAAAAGGCCATGCAGTGCACAAACCCAGCAGTACCATCTCATCCACTTCAGCATTCAATTACTATGGGGCATGAACAGGTCGATGCTTTCATTCCAACTCGAGACTAATACTATATGTTCAAAGGCTCAAGGTTTACATCAATGTCCCAGACATCATCAGAAGTGAGAGAAAGGTTTTACCTACTGTAGGCAAAGCCCTGAAAGCAGTGACCTACATCAACTTTTACAATCTAAAAACCAACATCTCTGACCCAGAACACTCCAAATGCAATCATTCCCTTCATTCACTCTGAACAACACACCAACCCTGCAAACGTGATGGAAAGGCTCGGTAAGAAACATAATCACCTTACCAGAGGTAAAACAGTGTGCCAAAGGGACTGCATGGTCATTGTCTAAAAGCACAAAAAAACATTCAAAACCTTGTTGCAGCTGATCTCAATGACAAAACAAAAACAGGAATCGTCATTTCTTAGCAGAGCGATGCTTACTACCTAAAAATGATGTACTTAAGGAGTGTACTTACTAGACCCCACAAATATTTCTGCACTGTTGAACCAGTAAAACAATTTAAACGGAAGACTGTCATGTCTGAAAACTAGTGAGCTGCCCACTAAGGCAGGATTCCTAAATTAATCTGAAATCCTAGGTAGTAGGCAGCTCAATAGGTTGTAGAACAGAGTTTATACTCATTCTAGAAAATTCATGTAGATATGTTCTTTTGATCTCAGGAAATGCTCAGAAAAGACTCTGATGATGTCTGTTTGTTATGATTGAATCATCTCTGACCTGGGCCGCACTTTCAGGGATAATAGTTCATGACTTTAACGGCTCAACAAAATTTGGCTAGACAGAACTACAGCAAAGCATCTAAAAGCATGATCCATCTCAGCCACAAAACACAAACACAACTATATTTCTGAGTCCTTCTGCTCTTACCAGACTGATCGTTCATTATTCGGATGGCTTTAGCCTTGGCCAGCTCCAGTGCTGTCACCCATCTTTGCCTCTCCACCTCCGTGCTGGCTTTCAGATGGTAATTGCGCCCCCCGCTGCTCAAAACGATATTGCAGGCGTCTTCTGTGTCGATGTGCGCCATGGCCAGGTTGATGGTGCCACGACATGTGTGGGCCATCTCAGCCTGCGTCCTACCATGAGCAATGAAGACAGAAGAACAAACAGCAAATGAGAGGGAGGTGTTGGTATGTGATGAAAAAAGACACGTATGAATTTTGACAGAATGAAAATCACATTAACAGACCAGTAAGAGGACAGAGGCATATGGAACAAACAAGGGAGAGAAATAGAAAGTGAGAAATACTACTGTTGAATATTTCAATCAAATCTCCAGTTTGATATGTCTTTGCTGCTCAGAAAATGTCCAGAAAAGGGTTTTCACTTGAATGACATTGGATCAGCATTAACATAACAAAATTGTCTTTTGAAGCAAATGAAGCAAAAATGGCAGCAGCAGGTTGAATAATGTACGTCATGTGCCATCATGAAGGAAATTCTAATGGATAGCTCTTTATTGGTATTTTAGACCTCCTTGAGGGTTACTAACACCAACAGGACTCAAATAAGCCTTCAAGAACACACTCTCTCATACATGCCCCTTTATGTTGGCTCACACAAACACGTATACAACACAAACAGATCCACATGAATACACACACACACACACCCACACAAAGTTGTGGAGGGACAATCAAATACAATCCTTTAAAATATGCCATAACTGTATGTCTGTGGTATAACTGTGCTGTGAATGAAATCAGTGACATTCTGTAAATCAGTTGTATTGTATGTTTGTGTGTGTGTGTGTGTGTGTGTGTGTGTGAGAAAGGCACCTGTGAGAGTTATATTGCTACACACAGCTGCATATTCAGTGGGCAGAGAATGGAGGTTTACATGGCTATTATGTGTCAGCTGGACCCCTGTGAGAAAACACCAAACAACAGTACTCAAACAAACCAGCCAGTGTTACAACCACAGAGACAGGACAGAGAGTGATGTAAGCCCTGATAGAGAGAGTGAGAGATCAGGAAGAATAGTTAAAGTCCCATTATTCAAAAGAAAAGAAGAGAAACAAGGCCCACCCTTGAAGAAACACAAGTAAAAGAGAACAAGCAAAATAGAAAACTACTACAAACACAGGAACAGCTCTGTTTTACCTTGCTTACATCACCAGGCTGTCTACCAGTAACTATTTTATAGGCTGATGTTTGGCCATTCATTCATTGGCCTATATTCAGCAAATGTAAGATTGGCATCAGCCCATTTTAGCTTATGTCAGTTCCAAAAGATACCAACAGCTTTGTCATGTTTCATACACATGTTCTGTTTTTATTGTGTGTGTGTGTGTGTGCGTGCGTGCGTGCGTGCGTGCGTGCGCATGTTAATGTGGTTTACGAGGTGTTTTTCCTGTGTAATGGTCAGATTTTTGTGAAGTAGGACTAACTAGATAACCAGATAACCATAATCAGCTTCATCCAGCATGTATACTGTACACATTAATTTAATTAATGTACAACAGCTATGCCCACTTTTTCAGCTGTCTGAGTTCCAGAAGTATTTTCCCCATTAATTTTTTCCATCTAATTTTCATAAAATCCTTTATAAAAGAGTTCAAAGGCATGAACCAAACCAACCAGCTCTGAGGTTAATCTAAACATTACAAACTTTGTTCTGAGGCTAAAAATATGTGACAATCTGACAAAAAGACAAAAGTACATAACGTACACAGTTATGAATGAACTACAATACCATGAAGCATTGCAAATGACATAATCCAATATAAAGCAATGGAAATATATAAAACGATTGATTTTAGGTTGTTGATAAGTATAGAAACAATATAGTTTACGTTATTTGCGAAATATTCTGATAAATAGTTCATATAAATAGTTTGAGGGTAAAGGGAGATCGACTCATTTGCATCATTCTCAGTGCATCATGGGTATGGGCGGTCACTTCTGGGTTGTTTGGCAGGCTTTCTTGAACGCAGTTCTCTGATTGGTGGATCTTTCTCTGCTGGACTACTAGTGTGCATTTGTTAACCAGAAACTATTTCATTTAAACAAAGACATAGAAATTACATGGACAGATGGCTTTAACAGAAGAATACCACTGATAACCTCAGAGCTCACAGTCGGTCTGTCTCTAAGTTAGAGACAGACCGACGGTTTGTAAGTTATCTGTAAAAATAAATTAATCTATGGAAAAAATGAATGGGATTTTTACTTCTGGAACCAGACTTTTGTGTTCTATTGGCCTCGCCATTGTGTGCATGCTCCAAAAGACAGAGGTTACACAAGAAATGTATCTAACACTTGCTCAAGCTTCCTTCAAATACTGCTCATCGTATCATGTGTACTTGGATAGACAGATAAAGACTGTAGCCCGACTACGCCAAACCCCCTATAGTTAGATTTTTACTGTGAATGTTTACATATTACGTTTTGATAGAAACTCCTATTTTGATTGATGCTCCTCCCAAAATATTTAGAACTGAATGTTGAGTAGATATTGTGTAAAGAAAGTGTTTCATTTAATTTGATTACAGCAAGTTTGTGTACATCTACTTTGATATAATTAAAGGTGCACTCAGTCATTTTTCCTCATTCAATTTTTTTTACTCCTATAGAAAGGAATCGTAATTTCAAAACATACAGTATGTATACAATCATGCCTACTCACATGAGATGAAGAATTTAGTCTATCAGTAACCTTACAAAAGCTGATTTATTTTACAAGGAGAGAGTCCCCTCATGGGGGCTGCCATGTTAGGATCACATGACCAGCTGAATACTACTCGCAACCCTGTTATTGGACACTTTCCCTCATTGATTAAATTAACCATAACTGACTGTGTATAGTGAATTTCTACAATGGCATTAGTAACCAAAAACTGTTGCGTTTGAATGATGTTGAAAAGAAAAATCAGTTTTGAAATCTGCCATTTATAAAAACATATTGGTGACCATTTCTCTCCACTGTAAACTATGAACTTTGTGAAAAAAGGCAGGTCAAAACAGGTATAAGCGTCTAGTTCAGGGTGACTGGTCCTTTTGAGGGAGAAACATACATACGGCCTGAAAGGAACCCAGAGCCCCCTGTGAGTCTGATGAAACAGAGCCTTGAGCAGGGGCTGAAAAAAAGCCTCAAGCCTCACAGAGACAGACAGACAGGTAAAAAAGAGACAGAGAGAGAGAGACTCCTCAGTCAGCTGGTTATGAAACAGTCTAACACTGATTCAAACACACACCAGACTTTGTCATGCCAGTATAGTTTTGCTGAGGAAGAGAGTAGTAGAATGAGTTGAAGAGTAAGAGTGAATAAAGAGAGCTAAAGGCATAAAGAGGGCGAAGAGTAGGAGAAACAGAAGGGTAGGGGGAGAACGAGGGAACCAGAACCTTGTGTGTTGCTGCTCTGGTTACCCAGTATCTGTTGCATGTCTCTAATGGAATGTCAAAGCTCTGACCTCCCGAGAAACTGTGAGAAGCACTCTAGACAGAAGATCTCTTATTTAGATACACACTGTGTTTGTGGGAATGAATATGTCCATATTGATAGTGTGTGTGTATTTGATCATTTGTGTGTGCAGGAGTTTGTTGGATGTATTCCAGTGAGTTCCCTCACTGTGTGAGATCTGATGATTAAAGTCAAACACAGTGCATTACCGTGCATGCTTGAGGTGCTCTAAATGTATCCCATTACTCAGATGTCTATCACTAATTTTGTTTCAACAGTACTGTGTGTATGGCTCCAAATAGCTTTGGACACTTAAGCCACACTTACAAATGTAGGCCTATGCATTTCATTGCATAAGCTACAAAACATCAAATCGGCAAGCAAATTATACTAGACATTTTCTTTAATTTAACTTTTCTTAGCTTTTTGATATTTTAACCAATTGGTCCCAGGGTAATTTTAGTGGATGTATGAAGTCAGTTCCCCTCAAGAACACGCGCCGTTGATCACATGAACTATTTACATCACGAATTATGAGATTGCTAAGGGTTTTCTGTATATTGTATGTACACAATGGACTCCACGCATGGTCACTTCCGTGTTTTGCCTCAGGGGGCACACTTGCCTCTGGCACGCGGTGCAAGTCACTGTTTCTTTCTATGCTGATTAATGCTGTTGAGACGACTCTCGACAGCATAATCGAAAATTACTTTGCATACGCGTTATTATACGTTTCTGCGGATGACATTGGACAATATCCATCGCACAGTTGCAGCAGTCATGCAGCTGTTGCTCCATCCAGTAAAAGGAAGAAGGGGTTTAAAAATGTGTATTTTAAGTTATCGACCACAATGAGGGTGAATATTCACAAGCCATAGACCAGCACTGGCTTAGCAAGGTCCCTGTCCCTGTTTCCGACTGTATTACACATGTATTTATTTTGATTAATTTTGCTAGATAAAGTATAGCCCTGTGATATTATAAATTTATATAATATGACAATTGATAATACTCCAGCTTCACAGAAAATAATGGAGTGAACAATCATATATTTCTTAACATAGTGATACAATTTGTCTAATAGTGGTCAATATTTGTGGGTAGGTGGGCTTCATCACATTTATCTATGACTGGGAATGTTAATGTTATTAAAATTAATTGTATTCCAAAATTCAACTACATGCTACAATCTCTCCCTATAGATTTCTCCCTCTCTTATTTCAAGCAATTTGATAGCATAGCGAAGTCCTTCATTTGGAATGGTAAACATCCCAGCTGGACTGGGAAGAGAAATCGGTCCAATGTTGAGGCCAAGGTTGATGAGAGGGGAGGGGGGAGGGTGCTCTGTCCTTTTCTGCATATCACAGCACTGTTTTGTGGTCCATTCTACATAACGCGCCGGCTCATTTTAGCTTTTCGCTGCCTATTCGGCGCATTCCGCGGTCCACCCACCTGCCCGCTCGGTTCTCCCGATGGCCAGTCTGCTCCTGTTCGGCCCCAAAGTGCGTAGGCCCACCGGAAAAATGGCAGGTTTGCCATTTTTAATTGTATTTTATTCATGCAGTATAATATAATTATCACTTTCAGTATAATTAACGTTAATACAAATTTTGTCCCGCTTCTGAGAGATATGTCATGTGCATGTGAAAAAACTGAAGAGAGCCCTGATGCTGGATGAATGCTTATGAGAAGTGAACATTTTATTCTCCTATTTTCTTTTATTTGCAAAAAAGGACAGTTAACGATGATACAGTAGTTTGACACAATAGCCTAAATATAGATTAAATTGTATGTTAACTTTACAATTATGTTCCATTCGTTAACATGCTTTCATGTATTGGGTATAATGATCAAACAATTAACAATATTTTTTTTACAGTTTTTATTAATCTTTGTCAATATAAATTAATAAAAATAGAATTGTTCATTGTTAGTTTATGTTAGATCATAGTGTTATCATATACAACTACATCTATTAGTATGTTGAAATTAACATTAATTTAGATTAATAAATGATATAAAAGTATTGTTCATTGTTAATTCATGTTACCTAATATTGTTAACTAATGTTAACAAATAACCCCACAGTAAAATGTTACCAATTGTGTTATTGTATCATTACTTTTATTTCTGAATATTGTGGTGTGATATTACAGATTATGAATAAAAATGAATTAATCCTCAACTGAAAATTGTTATAGTCCATCAATAGTGCTTTACTCATGTGTAATCTCATGCTTTGACTAAGAGAGAAATATAATAATTTACACACAAAAAAATCAGTGCTGTGTTGTATTCTCAGTGATGTTTCGTCACCCTGTGGATGCAGCAAAAACCTCAAAATCAAAAATGGGATTGTTTGTGCCCTGACATGAATTGCTTGTGTTGCTGTATTTCTCACTTGTAAATTACTGTACAATAGCTGGATGTAAATACTTTGCACACAGAGGAAGCCTTTCACAACTGTATAGCAGTGCTCGGCCGTTCTGCAATTCATATAATTATATGAGCTAACAATATTTTCTACCCTAACTCTACCATTTTGTATTTTTAAATTTCAATTAAGATGATATTTAGTATGTGTATTACTATCCTTGTGGAGACTAAATGTATAGAAAAGGCTGACCCACACATCTGCAGTACAAAGAAAAAGAGGGAGTGAGAGAGAGAGAAAAAGAAAAAAAAGGCCCCAAACCAATGCAATGAAAGACTAGAGTCAAATGTCTGACTACATTTAACAGACTTTCGGGGGGCTGATGGTCTGACAGTCAAGCAAACCAAGTAATTGGTTGAATTTAAACTCACGTGACTGCGCCACTGGGGGAGGGACAGTGGAGGAGTGACAGATTCACATTCTGTTCATAGACAAAACATCAATTCCCCTATTCACTCTGAGCTGAGGTTTCATATTCACAACCTGCCAATGCCCAAATAGAAAGGAGACAGAGAGAGTAACTTGGGCAAGGATGTACGGAGAGGTGAATGCAGAGATCTTAATTTAGCTGCACCCTGCATGCAGGGGAAATACTGGACGCAAAAGGCTGTAAGTGGGTCAGAACAAAGAACATGAAGCCAAGAAAATGAACTACTGTGCGGGGCAAATACAGAGCCCTATTTTATTTGAATGCAGCAATGCTGCAAATGTGTTGGGAATACAAATCTGCAAGCACCAATAAAACTGAAAGCTGAGAGAAACAGTGAGGGAGAGAAAGAGAGAGAGGTCATGCACAACATGAGCTCCTGAACTTTGAGTTTTTTTGCTTTTAAAATTATGTAACCTAAGAAAAACACAAAATATAATTTAGCACAAATCTGATGGTGAACTTTACTCTAAACAGCTAAGAGATTCAGCAAAAACTTTGGAAAACAAGGAAAATCTGTGAAAAACAACACAGAAGAACTTCTTTACTCTTTAAGGTGCGTACACACTGCAGCTGCCAGCGACTCAATACCATTCATTTTCAATGCGAGCACAGCGACTTCCGGCGACACAAGCTGTCACGACCGTTGGCGCTAGAAGTGGGCGTGTCCAGCGACACGACAAAGTTGAGAAAAGTTCAACTTTGGAGCGACTAACGGAAGCGACAGCCAATAGAAGAGAGGACGGGAGAGCTCACGTGATCCTTCTCTCTTTCTCTCAGCTCCTGCAGTAATGGAAAGATGGATGAAAGGCTAATTCTTGCTGTTAGAAATTTTCCAGTGCTCTATGATATGTCTCTTCCCACGTACAAGGGCATTTTTAAGAAAAATACTGCGTGGAAAGGTGTATCTGAGATCGCGGGGATTTTATGGACCCAGACAGACCGGCATTTGCATTTTCGCCACAGATAAACAGCCGCTCTGGCAAACAGCACGCCTGGTTTCTCACTCATCTTTGATATAAAGCATTTTATGTACTGATTCCATTTATATTTAGTCTTTTCCCTCCAAAATGTTTGTTTTTAGTGGCAAGAAAAGAGATTCGCTGTCAACAGCAATGGAATGACATCCGTGAATGTCATTTATAAACGTTACTAGGCAACCATAGTGGGAACACCCACTAGCGACTTCACCGCCAGCCACTGGCGACCGCACCTTCAAGCTGCGTACACACTGCCAGCGACTTTATCGCTGCAGGTCGCCAGTGGCTGGCGGTGAAGTCGCTAGTGGGTGTTCCCACTACTGGTTGCCTAGTAACGGGCTCTAAAAACAGGGCTCTAGAGTGCGACCAATTTGGATGCGACCAAAATTTGTAAGGGTGCGACTAATTTTTTTCCTTGGTCGCACCGGTGCACCTAACGTCCTCGCACGCATCCGCTGCTTCTCGGCTAACTTTTTTTTTCCCCCGCGAACTAAGCGTTTGTTCTCCTATACAGAACTCACTCATGGTTGGATCATATTGTGGTCTAAACCAATCAGAGACAGAGATGGGGCGGGTCTTTGCCTCTGATTGGCTGTGGTCCAGATATTCATGTAGGCTCCGTGCTGTGTGATTGAAATTGCGACCGGAGCAAAAGAGAATCAGTTACGGCAATCAGCATCAGCAAAAAAACAACAAAAAAAACCCCGCAGAAGTCGAATAATGAAAAGAAATAGACCCATAGAGAGTTTTTTCTGTAAGAAAAGTAGGCCTGTTCCTCCCTACACTCTACCCGGTCAATGCTCCGACAACAGCCCAGACATGGAGCTACTTCAGCCAGTCTCCCCAGTCCCTGGTAAGATGCCAAGTCCTGGTCCTTCGTCGGAGATGGCATCCGACTCAGAGACGGAGGTAGAGCCTAACGTTACCGGGCCCGAGATAGAGACTCAAAATAAAAAGGGAAAAACATATATATTTCGTAAAGACTGGTTAGACCAGTTTCCCTGGTTAAGGTTTAATAAGAAAGAGAACATAATGCACTGCATTTATTGTAAAGAATGTGGCCAGAGCATGGCAGGGAACAGTGCATTTGTAAGTGGATCAACAACGCTTCGAATCGAAACGCTGAAAAAGCACAATATTTTAAAAAAAACACACTTCATGCCGCGATAAGTGTGTGACTAAAGTGGCTCCTCTTCCGGCTGCATTTCAGCGACAGGCAGCAGCTATCAGGTCCTCAGAACAATCAGAGATGATAATAAAATTCAACGTCGCCTATAACATCGCAAAGGGAAGTGTTGAAATGTTTTATTTTGCTTAATTTATTTTAGTTTGGAAGCTCAGTGAAGCACTTTAAACATTTTTTTTTATTTAAAAAAAAAGATTTTTATTTTTATATGCAGCATAATTGTGCTTCAAATAAAAAAAGTATTTACCTACACCTTATTCTTGTTTAAAATCATTTACATAATATATGAATGTATATGGAGCGTGATAAAAAGGTGACCTTGAAATTGTGCCGTTAAAGGCGACGCAAACCGAGGAAAAATTTGGGTGCACTTAAATTTTGTGCTGGTCCACCTAAATAAAAAAGTTAGGCGCACCAGTGCAACCAAGGCAAAAAGTTAATCTGGAGCCCTGAAAAAGGATTAACCTATTTGAAAAATTATTTTAACTAAAAGAAGAATCTAGCAAACAACAACAGACACAAAAACAAAGACAGAACTGAAGAAATTTAAAACAAACTAACAGAGGCCTTCAACCTGCCCTCTTATTCACTTTTTTTTATTGAGCTCTTATTCACCAAATATATATTTATACAAACAAGTTGGAAGATAGAGTTAAATTAAAAGAAAACTTTTAAAACTTTACAAACAAACCTGGCCAAAAGCTACAAGCTACACTAATTCAAACGAACAATAGGACAGTTGGCCTTCACACCTTCTGATTGGCTTGTGGAGCTATTGCCCTGAACATCAAAGACGTGTGAACTGTAGCGCTATGGCAACATCAGCTTTGGGGGCTCGCACCATTGACTTCCCTACAGATGTCCAGTCTGAAAAGAGCAGACAACAACACAAATTTAAAACACAAAAAGAAAACCCTGAGACCCTGTTTAAAGACACATCACACAGCAAGGGCAAAATCATCACCATCAACCTGCTTTTCTACACAGAAATACCAACAATCTAGCACACAGCTTTCTGCACACTTTTTGAACCTTTTACAAAGCATGGAATTTGTAAAGGCAGACAATTGTGTATACAGTCAGGTCCATAAATATTGGGACATCGACACAATTATAATCTTTTTGGCTCTATACACCACCACAATGGATCTGAAATGAAACGAACAAGATGTGCTTTAACTGCAGACTTTCAGCTTTAATTTGAGGGTATTTAGAGGAATTACAACAGTTTGTATATGTGCCTCCCACTTTTTAAGGGACAAAGATCAACTTTGGGTTGATGTTGCGTGTCGGAAAGTCAGTGACGCTGGTAGTGATCAATCAGTGATCTGCAGGATTTTGACATCACATTTAGTATCGGCTCAGCTCGCTTGGAACCTCGACCGAGGAGGTACTAAAAAATCAGGTACTAGGTACCAGGTTCTATCCACAGTGGGAAAACACAAAAAAAGGGAGCAGAGTAGAGCTATACCGTGCAGTGGAAAACCCCATAAGTGTTTGAAAATGTGTTTCCTATATTTCTCCATTTTGGATAGCCAATTACTCATGATTCATAATTTTTTTTTTAAATTATTATTCCAATAGTACCTAAATTGGTTTGTATTGGATTGGATATTGAATGAAATGCTAAAACATACTAGCACTAAATTCCAATTGGCCATTCTATAATTATTAAATCTGGTTCTGACTGTAGACTACTTCCCTGCCATTTGGAATCAAGGACTGGTAACACCCAACTTTAAAAATGGAGCTAAATATGAACCAAGCAATCTGTGAAAATTATATTGTTGAATAATAAACTTGAGACTCTTAGACGTCATGAAGACACACAATGTTCTGACCAGAAGTCAGATTGGATTTCTACCAAATTACTGTACATCTGACCATATTTACACGCTTCATACTTTAATTGAAAAACATGATTTCCAAAATAAAGGCAATATATTTTTGCATCCTTTTCAAAAAGCATTTTATTTGATCTGGCACCCAGGATTATTCTTCAAACTTATTGAAACAGGTAGGAGGTTAAACCAATTACCTTATATAGTCAGTGTACACTGAAAGCAAATGCGGCATGAAAATTAGCACAAAAAAGTACAAAATATATTTTCCAGGAGCATGGAGTGAGACAGCGATGCTGCTTAAGCCCAACATTATTCAATTTATACATCAATGAACTGGCTACCCCTGGTCTCACTTTTCACGACTCAGAAATCAAATGCCTGCTTTATGCAGATGACCTGGTTCTGTAGTCCCTTACTGAACAGGGTCTACAGCAGAACCTGGACCTGCAGGAGCAATACTGTCAGACCAGGGCCCTTAAAGTCAACCTCAATAAAACTCAAATCATGACATTCCAAAAAAGATCCAGATCTCAGGGAACACAATGCACATTCAAATTAGGAACTAACCAAATAACACACTCATCGCACAACAATTATCTAGTGCTAAAAATCACTTCCACTGGAAACTTCAACCCTGCAGTGAATGAACTCAGAGATAAAGCCTGCACGGGCTATAGAGATACCTGTTAGACTTTGGTTACATTTTTAGAATCAGTGATTGAGCTGATTGCACTGTATGGCAGTGAAATGTGGGGTCCACTGACAAATCCAAATCAAGAATTCACCAAATGGAAAAAACATCCAATAGAGACCCTGCATGCAGAATTCTGTAAAATATTCTACAAGTACACCGGCACACAACATATAATGCATGCAGGGCAGAATTAAGCAAATATCCACTAATTATAAAAATACAAAAACGGGGGCATAGGTAGCTCAGCAAGTCAAGACGATGACTACCACACCTGGAGTCGCAAGTTAGAATCCAGGGCGTGCTGAGTAACTCATGTCAGGCTTCCTAAGCAACCAATTGGCCTTGTTGCTAGGGTGGGTAGAGTCATGTTGGGTTAGCCTCCTCGTGGTCGCTATAATGTGGTTCTCGCTCCCAGTGGGGCCCATGGTGAGTTGTGCGTGGATGCCGCGGAGGATAGCATGAGCCTCCACATGCGCTAGGCTAGGTTTTTTCTTCCGCCATTATCTATATTTATTTTTATTATTTAACATTACCACACTACCTTATTTGTCAAGTATACATTGTATATTTCTTTTTTCTATATATTTTGTATATTGTTTTGCACAGTCTTCGTTTTGCAGTCTTATTTGTATATGCAGCTCAGCTGTAAATGCTTTGGCAATACAAATGTACAAATACTATATTTGTTATGCCAATAAAGCATATTAAAACTGAAATATGAAACTGAAAGAGAGAGAGATAGACAGAGAGAGAGAGATGGGGCAGAGGGAGAGAGAAGACCTAGAAGGGTATTGCAAAGTAAAACAAGGACAAGGGCAGATGATATACAAGAACATTTATCCAAAAAAGAAAATAAGCATAAAATAATCCAGCAGATTAAAGAGAAATAACAAGGGTAGATGCATTCTCAGACAGATTTCAGTCTATCCATTCAAAGAGAGGCATACAAAAACAAACATGGCTTCCAAAGGAAGAGGGTGTGTCTCATTCCACTCTACTTGCCTATGATGTGAATCAGTAAGCTATATAATGAACACACATTTTGGCACTAGTGATTATCCACTAAACATTGGGTCAGTAACAACTCAGTTACCTGTGACGCGAAAGTCAAATTACAAAGTTGTGCATTAAAGGAGACTTATTATTCCCCTTTTTACAAGATGTAATATAAGTCTAAGGAGTCAACAGAATGTGTCTGTGAAGTTTCATCGCAAAATACCCCACGGATCATTTATTATACCATATTGTAAATGCCTCTTTTTGGGTGGAATCAAAAACACGCTGTTTTCGGGTGGGTCTCTTTAAATGCAAATGAGCTGCTGCTCCACGCTCCCTTCGCGGAAGAGGGCTGTGCCTTTACAGGGGCACATTTGCTTCAAAAACAAAACTTGTCCACTGCTTCTTCAGTGGCTCTGATGCCGGGAGTACATGAAGACTCTAATGTTCACTTTCACAGCCAACAACAGAACACTTATGACGCTTACGAAGCTGAGACATTATTCTGATCACTGTAGCTGCTCCAGCGTGGAAAAAAATAGCGGACTGTGTGTAGATCACTCAGGGGAGGATCTTTGATAATAGGGTGGAGCCCTGTGCTAATGTGACATCATGTTAGAGCGGAAACAAAAACCAATCTCTTTGAGACACTGTTTTTAATTAATAGAAATATAAGAAAGAGGAGTGGGTAGACTTTTAACATTGTAGGGTGGTTATGTACACACACTGCCGACTCACATTTATGTTCAAAAACCATGTAAAAATGAATGTAGCATAATAGGTCCCCTTTAAAACATAGCTGGTATTTATCAACAACATTACTATAAAACACCTTGACTGATATCCTTCTGCTTTCACTTGTTTGTTTATCATGTATCTTCACTGCAGCTGTTTGAATGTACAGAGCAGTAAAAAAGAGAAATGAGGAAGAGAAGGGTTCTCCACAGCGATGATTAGGTTAGGTTTACTTGCAGTTGTCCTGAGAATGCAATCTTCAAGAACACATTTCCACTTATGCAAGAAACAAATCAATGCGCATGCACACACACTAATAAAGCACAAGAAACTAGACCAAAGCATAACATAAGCACCAAACACACAGCAATGATTGACAATGGCACAAACTGGGAAATGTATGCAGAATCCAAATATAACCAAAGAAAGCGCAAGGGTCAGTGCAATCATGGAAGCATAAAAAGGTTTGAATGACATTCCAAATCACGCTGTTCTCAGATAAACTCCCATAACACAGCCTCTTCTATGATCATGAAATAACTCTTTGACTGAACTTGATTCAATCATGGACAGTGGTTCCACATGTTTGAAATTAGTTTTCGAAAATTACCATGCAATCTTAGTTTACATAAGTACAAGAAAACATACTGTTTCGAGTATACCCAACAAAACTATGTGCAACTAGACATCTTTTGGTTACATGCTAGCTAGTGACAGTGAATGTTAGTATGCTAAATACGCTAATGGGAAACACTATTGACACCGGATTCACACATCCTCCAAGAGCGTGGCGTGAGTGAGCCGATCGTGAGCTCTGTGAGAAACATAAGCACCTCTGCGCAGAAAATAAAGTTATCTATGGGGTCCTATGCTACATTTATTCTTTAATAAGGTCGTAATAAGCGGAGATTATTGCTGCTTCAAGGACAACAGCGGGCAGTCACGTGTACTTTATCAGCACACTTGGATGTGATTGGTTAATGTTGTGTCTAAACTGTACACCTATATACAGAATGGCAAAGGGTCCGGCAGTTTATTAATTCTATACTTTATTTATTTCATTGAGATTACTTGCATACAGACATATAAATCTTAGTGTACTATAGGTTCGGTTTGAATAATTTTTATTTGCTTTTGTGACTTTTCAATAATCTCCTGATTATATTAGTGTTGTACTGCACCCAGAGCCACTGAGATCAGCGTGAGCTGCGCGGCAAAAATAGGCTCAACAGCGAAACTGTCCGCTCACTGCAGCATCCGGGACACTTCTTTAATATCGGGTTTACTGATAATGTTGGACACAAAATACATAACATTTTTATTTGGACATGTATTTTGCAACTAAATTAGTCACATTAATTTGTTGTAGACTGTGTGCAATATCTGTTTAGTAAAGCCGTTCACTTGAGGTCAGTGATAAATTATAAAGTAATATAAGAATATTTCAGCTCTGTAGGTCCATATAATGCATGGGCGCCAAAATTTTGACTCAAAAAAGCACATAAATTCAGCATAAATGTAATCAGTTTGACTTCAGTGTTTAAATCAATATCTTTAGAAGAGAAATGATAAGTGTGGGTGAGAAACAGAATAATATTTAAGACCATTTTTGATAGAAATACTTCTCCCTGCCCAGTAGGGGGTGATATGCATGAAGAATGTGATTCACCAAATACACAAGAAGAAGAATGTCAAAGTGAATGTTAATGTGGAGATTGACTGAGCAGGGAGGAGAATTTATAGTAAAAAAGAACTGATCCGTTTCTCACCTACACCTATCATATTACTTCTGAAGACATGAATTAAACCACTGGAGTCTATAGACATTCATGATGACTTACGAGACTCTTCTTCTTCTTCTTCTTCTTCTTCTTCTTCTTCTTCTTTTGGCTGCTCCCATTAGGGGTCACCACAGCATATTTGACTTGGCTGGAGGCCTTTCCTGACGCAACCCCCAGTGTCTGGGGGACTCCCACTCATGACTACAGGGCAATTTACAGTCTCCAATTTACTTAACCTGCATGTATTTAGACTTGTGTGGGAAACCGGAAACACCCGGAGGAAACCCACCCGAAACACGGAGAGAACATGCAAACTCCACACAGAAAGGCCCAGTTGAGCTGGGTCTCGAACCCTTCTTGCTGTGAGGGGAAAGTGTTAACCACCGAGCCACTGTAACCCCCTACTTATGTGACTCTTGGAGCTTCAACATTTTTGGCACCCATTCACTTGCATTGTATGTACCAAAAGAGCTAAGAAACTCTTCTAAAAATCTTAATTTGAGTTATGCTAAAGAAAGAAAGTCATATACATCTGGGATGGCATGAGGGTGAGTAAATGATGAGATAATTTTGGGGTGAACTATTCCTTTGTTCACTTGGTTTACATGCATTTTTGAGTCATTTGAACATAAGAGGATTAAGTAAAACTGTTGATAGTGAAAGTTCTTTTTTTTTGTGTGTTGTCACTTGTTAGCACTAGGGGTGTGCACGAGTAATCAATTAATAGACTAATCATTCAGCTTTAAAACAATACTTGTATATTGCAATTAAATTTTTCTTTATGACTTTGCCTGCCGGGGGCAACAAAGAAACTGCTTCTCTAACCTAAATCTTGCTGTTACAAGATGGATGGCACTGTGGATGCAAGACATTGTAAAAGGAATAATTGAATAGAATTTCAATTGTTTGTATCCCTTCAGAAGACCTGGAATGAATGTTTCTATGTGTAAGATCTAGATGTTGTTGTTCTTGCATTGTGCAATTTTTTTCATAAGAAAAACTTTCAAAGATTGAAGGTTAAACTTAAAATTCTAAATTTTAAGTAATCCATTATTCATTTTCATTATGTGTTAAAGTGCTCAACTTCAAAATGACTGGAAATGCCCATCCCAAGTTATCACTCCCTAAATGCAAAACAAGTGACTGTTTTGGGGCTTTTCCACTGCACGGTACAAATAGACTCATCTCTACTCTGCTCGCTTTTTTGGGGTTTTCCACTGTGGATAGAACCTGGTACCTGGTACCAATTAGTTCCACCTCGGTCGAGGTTCCAAGCGAGCCGAGTCGATACTAAATGTGAAGTCAAAATCCTGCAGATCACTGATTGGTCAGGGAGAATCGTCACTACCAGCGTCACTGGATTTCCGACATTCGACATCAACCCGCTATTTTTAAAGTTAGCAACAGCTATAACGGTATCATTTGTTCACGCGACTTTAGAATTGTGAAAAAATAAATGGCTGTGCGCAAAACCACGCCGCGGTCAATAAACAAGGTGCAGACGGTCCACTCGTTAGCAATGAGCAAAACGAAAAAGTTTCTCAGGAAGTGTCTCAGCTGTTGGCCGCACACGGCTACCACCGACCTACCAACAGTGTAGGGAAAAGTACAAAAAAAGTTACAAGTGACTACAGAAACATCAAGGAAAAGTGGAAGTGGTTCGACCAAATGGACACTATCTTATCCTGCGAGCAATGGGAGGGAGAACGCCCTGGACTCAACCACAATAGAGGACGGTACATTTTGTTACGTTAACTCTATACTCTATAACTCTATACTATGCTTGAAAGCTTCACTTTATTTAGTTGACCAGCTACTGGAAGCTTTCTTCTAAAACAACTAGGCCAATTTATGCACAACTGCTTTATGCAGCACAATGAGCTAGTAGCTAACAGCTAGTGGGTGTGTTAACTGTTTTGGTCAGTTTGTGTTGTGTTTAAGATGATGTCACGGCAGTAGAGGCGGCGCAACCATGACGATCAGCCTATAATCCCATCCATGAGGATGGCACTAAACTGCAGTGGAAATGCAAGCTCAGAAAAGTAAAGCGAGTAGAGTTGACGCGAGAAGAACTGTAACGTGCAGTGGAAAAGTGCCATTTGTCAAGCATATGCTCAGGGGTGTAAAGTAGGTTAAAAATACATAAGTATTATTTTTGGGAATTTGTACTTTACTCGAGTGCAATTTAAATGGAATACTTTTTAACCTAATTACATTTTCAAAGAAATTAAATTGTACTTTTTACTCCTTACAATTTGATTTAAACTTGAAAAGTACTCGCAACATTTTTGCAGATCATTTTCTTTTGTTTAACTGGACTGATGCTGCCTTTTTACTGCATCTGACAAACCAGAGATCAGTAATTTTCAAATGGAGTGTCGCAAGGTCTGCTATGTGGAGTTCCAACCATCTGCAGAGGCCAAATTTCGGATCTGATTTAAGCTTCAGATACGTTGAAATATTTGTGCGACTAGACCTTATGTGACCGCCCGACTGAATGTGATGTATTCATTCAAATCTAGGAGAATAAAGTGAGAAACATGGATAGTTTTTGTCCAAAACTGTGGCAACCTTGTTGCAAAATTAAATTATGCGGTTCATTACACATCTCAGGGCAGTTCCGAAGTGAAATGTCCACTGTGTGGCGATAAAATCGAGTGAAATGTTCTCCCGAACAGATGAAGTTTTAAAGGTTCATGTTTATCAAGATTTAAATCAACAAAACCAACCTCCCTACCCTAAACCTTAAACCATAAAAAGCAAATGTGATATGAAAAACACAATTTCTGAAGAAACCACATCATTTTGTGGTGCTTCTATGACACTTTCAGCTCATGTTTCGTCTCACATGCTCTTCAGGACTCGTACCCCGGTCCTTTGTATTGCATATGCAGCATTCTATTCTACCTCACAATTTGAGTGAAAGGGGATAAAAGTCGTTGTTTTAGCGCCACTTGTGTTCATTCCACCAGGAAACTCCTGTGTTGTGTATGTTGTAGGCCACATACAAATAATTTAGCAAAAATTTAGTTATTGTAACATGATTCTATGACCAGGTTGTGAATGCCACTGGGGAAGAAATTTGACAGTCATAAGAGAGAGTAAAAAGGCGACTGAGTGAAAACACAAATCAGGCATCAAAACATTTTAATGTACAGCAAGAAAAGAACTTTTGAAACCTGGTTTATAAAATGAGTATGCAGTTTAAAATGGATATCGAATTCCGATATGGTCACTACTATATTGTGTGTCCCAACAATCAGATTACGCAGGTTTACAGGCTTTCCCTCAGCCTCCTTTACTAATAAAGTCTAATCTTCATTTGCCAGCTAAAGCAGCGTCCCACTGAAGCGGAGTGCAATAAGCACACCAGAGCACATTAAAGGCAGGAGGAAATGTCAATTAAGAAATCAAACATGCAGCGAAGGAACCAGACAGAGGAAGATTGTAAAATGTGCAAAATGTGAAGAAAAGATATGTGACTCATAGGGAGGAGAAGTGGTGGGGGGGATGCTGTGACCGAGTGCAAACACTGCATTTATGCAGTCCATTACACTTTTACAGGTTTTAACAGTGTGGAGTGTGCAGGGGGGACTCTGTTTTCTATTGCTCTTTGTAAAACGAACACATCAGCAGAACACATCCAAGGCACAACCTGAAAGCTTTGATTTTTCCTTCCTAGGCTGCATCAATGTAAAAGTCCTTTTGGGAGGTGAGTTTTTCTTAAGTGCACACAAGGAAGAGCGATCAATGGCATCATTGTAAGCATCATTAAGCATGTCTCAGTAAGCATAATTCTAGACTGTTCTGATAGCAAGATATGTTCGATCCAGCCGATTGAAATCAGCTACCAGATTTGGGAGGAGAGAGAAAAAGCAAAAGCACGTATGTGAGTATAGAGAAAGATCAGCTGCAGTGGTGGATACCACAAATACAACCCTAAGGCAAACCGCTCAGTGTGTCATCAAACAGACCCAGCGGACCCTTGTATGACTCACACAAACGTCAACTCAGAGATACTTTCAAAGACCATTGGGACACAAGAGTACAAAATGAAAGGGCGATGATAGAGTTAGTACTAGCGCTAGACATCCTTGGTCAGTGATTTAAAGTGGCTTTGTGCAATTTGTTCTATGATAAAATACTTTCTCCTATTCCAGTTTAAAAGTAAAGCGTGTAATTTCTGTGCCATTAACAACACCAAACAGAACTGGAAAATTAATCCTGTTTTTCATTTTAAACAAATTTCATACACTCCCCTGTTGGTCATGGTTTGGACAAACAGGTAGTCCCAGCAAAGCTCACACCAGTGGTTGAGCCAATGTTGTTATGTTGGCCTCCTCAAAAAAACTGATTACAATAGAACACAACAGTCACAACCCACTTTGTCAGCCGTCAGGTATTTTCCCCATTGATTTTTCACAAGGGTTTAATACAATTCTACATAAAAGTGTTCTAAGCCATGAACCAAACCAACCAGCTCCGAGGTGAATCACAAGATTACAAGCTTTGATTTGAAGCAAAAAAAATCTTTGTAAATCAGACAAAAAGACAAAGGTACAAGACGTCTTTAAATCTTTAATGATTATAGTCCCATGAAGCACTGCGAATGATGTAATCAAATTAAAAACAATGGAAATATATAGAACTATTGTTTTTAAGTTGCTTATTAAAAGTGTAGAAACAACATATTATTTTTTAAAAGGCAACTTTTAAGACAAGTGTGTGAATTTCTCATAAAATCACCATTTGGGGCTGACTGGAATGATATTAGCTGAAAAGAAGAAATTGCTGATACATGCACTACCCAGAGTCAAAGACTTCTGCTCTCAGCATTTACAGTAAGTGCTGTAGGATGTTGTAATTGTGCACATTTGGCAGCATGAAGCAGATTTGGCTGAAAGAGTTGTACAAGTGTTTCTGTTCACTTGATTCGCAGTATACTGAACACTAATGGACTAATAAAAATAAAGGCATAAAATACAGTCAGATCAATCTCCTCTTTTGAAGCCATGTTGCAGTTGGGAACCATTACTATAGGAATGCATTTCAACTACAAATCATGCCCTAATGTCATCACTGGGTAATTTTTTCATTAATCATGATTCGTTATCATCATTAATTAGTTATATTAACAGCATGATTTTGAACAGCATTGGCTCAAAAAATGACATGAGTTAGGTGTGAAACTACCAGCTATTAGAAAAGGAACAGGCATCTAGGGCTGGGTATCGAGTTTTAGGCACCAAACCGAATTGCCTCTAAACAATCAAGTATCAAAAAATATCTTGTCATTCTGTAACAAATTTCGATACCTAAGGGGTCCTCAGCATCAGTGATAAGCATGTAGCAGGCTAGATGTGCCCAAATCTAAAAGTACCAATGATTGGCTGTGTTTAGGCATCAATGAAAAACACTAGTTTACGCTGGTTACGCCCAGAGACGCGGCTCACACGTAAGGCTGTAGTGTGTATGCGTCCCAAACCCCATAGATGTAAAAGATGTGGAAAAGATTAAAAGTGTGGCTACATTTCACCAGGCTCGAAGCCAACAGCACGCAATGCAATATTTGCAACAAGATAATTGCTGACAAAACCGGCAACATGACAAATCTGGTGAAGCACTTGACAGTGCACGGAATAAACTTTGACTGCAAGAAGGCCAAGCCGGTGCAGTCATCCTCTCAGTGTCCTCCTGCCACAGAGCTTCCTTCAACAGGCCAACTACACGAGTCCTCCTCCAAAACTATTGATCAATGCAGCAGCGCTATGACTGGGACTCTGACAGGTAAGGTTAACATTTAGCAAACAAACCAACAAACAAAATCGGCTAACTTTTTGTGGTACATGCTTGTGTATTTGTTAAATTAACGTTTCAGTGACATAGTCCTATAAACTGAGACCTACATAATGTTAGATATTGTTTGGATGTATGGCTATAGATAACTAGCTAAATCGATGCTAAAAATGCTTTGTTGACAGTAACTGATCAAGTTTAACACACATTAAACTAGTTATCTTGTTAAACCGTACTTATCCTTAGGGTTGGCGGAATTAACAGTTTAACTTTCTTGTTTTGTTTTTTTTCCTCTTCACATAAATGTTATAGCCTCTGCCCCTGCCGACCCTGGCATGAGGAGAACAGAAGGCTCAGGAGATGAGTCTTTGAGTCTGTAAAAAAAAGTCAACAAACTGAAAAAATAAAACCAATGTTTTTTTTAGGTAATGTTTGTAATCTTGTTAAAATGTATTTCATAAAATTGGTATAGAAAAAAGTATTGTTTAGGAACCGGTATCGAAGTCAAAATATCGGTATCGATATCTAAAAAAGAGCCGTCATATTAAGCATTCTCCCATTCATAAATATACCAACATATGCATTCACACATACTCTGCCATTCTCTCTGGCTCTGCAGCACTGTGTATTTGGCAGGTTGATTTGGCAGAGCTTAGTGCATCATGTTATCCAGACACTTTGAGGTGTTGGCTAGGTGCTTACCGTTGCCCATGATCTCAGATGACAGCAAATCTAGCATTACAACACCAAAATCACCTTCTACCATAATAGACTATTAATAGAGGAGAGCAAAGAGAAATATACTTCTTCCCTTTCACATTTAGTAGAGTGTCGCTTTCCCTTCAAACTCTCCAGAGTAGGTGGAAATCCTGTGGCCCACTGTGTGAAGAGTCAGCAGGCCCACAGAGGCTGTCTGGTAGAGACTGATTGATGGGCATTGCTTCAGTGCTCTTACAATATCCTTTGCCCTTATAGCTGTTTGACTACAGATCTACTATGTGACACTATCATGATGACCATCTGATAAACTTCTATTCTAGATCACTGCTGGTGCACAATACAGCTCTGACAACAACAGAGGTGCTGCACAACCTATTGGCTCTCAGATACACTTAGATTCAGTTGCCTGAATGTCTTCAGTATGCTTTGCTGCATTCATGCTTTGGCTGGTATAGGCAGGCACAATTTAAAAAGCATGAATGCTAAAACAACTGCATTCACACATAGTGGCTATGCATTCAACATATGTATTCACACATAGTGGCATGCAGTAATTCTCAACTGGTTTGCTTCAAGACCCTGAACTAGACCCGAAATATTACATTGGACATCAAGTGGGGACCCAGAATTGTACCAAAATGTTTTATTGTACAAATAAAAAAAAAAGTAACTAATTTAATCTTTAATCAAAGATTGAAATGTATTGATATTATCATGAGCTGCATAGGCCCATCAATAATCAAAATAATTAATATGGAATTGGCTGAATAGAAAATAGCAGAACAACAGCAAAAGAGTGATTGACAAGCCATAGGGCCATTCGCACCAAACATGTTTCTGCTTTGACCATTGTGCCACGTTTTTTCACACAATGTCGTGTCAAAATAAAAACAGACTTTACCTTTTAAAAAACATCTTGAGACACCTGCACACGGTTCCATTCTTTGTACTGTGCCTTGCTTTTTTAATGCAAGAAAAAATACAGACCGAACGGTCCCTACACACTGAACAACCAGTGGCCTAAATAATGTATGAACATTAGTCATTACAAAGTTACAGGTGAATTTGCACCAAAATACAGTACAGTTTCACAAAGCCTTTGAAATCAACAACAAAATATATGGAAAGCATTTTCTTCTCCTCTTCACCTGGGTTCAGGAATTATTTTCCCATTCATTTCTTCCATAGACCTTTCATTAAATCCTTCAAAAAAGTGTTCTAAGCCGTGAACCAAACCAACCAGTTCCAAAGTGAATCAAAACATTACAAACTTTGTTTTGAAGTAACACAAGACTGTGTACGTTACATCTTTAATGAGGGAATGAACTACAATACCATGAAGCATTGCTTGTAATGATGTAATCGAATATAAAATTCTGGAAATATATAAAACTATTGAGTTTAGGTTGTTTATTATAAGTATAGACATATTCTGATATATACAAATATATATAAGTAGTTTGAGCGTTAAGAGAGACTGACTCATTTGCGTCATTCACAGTGCGTCGTCACTTCTGAGCTTGTTTGGTGGGCTTTCTTGACCACAGTTCTCTGATTGGTGAATCTTTCTCTGCTGGACCACTATGTTTGCATTTTGTTAACCAGGAACTCCACTATTATACATGTTTTTTAACCAATGAAGTTGAAATAGTACAGACTGATGGCTTCAACAGAAACATATACATCAATAAACAACCTTGGAACTCACAATATGTCTGTCTTTAAAGGTTTGTAAGTTATCGAACAAAATGAATTCGTCTATGGAACATGAAAGAGATTTCAACTTATGAAACCAGACTGTTACTCTATACAGAACTGCTTCTAGGCAGTGGAAGAAAGTCCAACAATGCACTTGTTGGAAACATTGTAGGTAAGTAACATTCTCAACATGCTCGATATGGGGCAAGACCGTATCCAAGAAAATTCAAGGATTGATTATCTCAAGGCTCTGTAATGCAAACTTACAGAAATTGCAAAGTCACCACCAATGGGATTTTGTCAAACACATGATTCTTGCATAAAATTCTAATCATTACTGCTCAATTAAAAGATATTAACATTTTCTATTATATCGGTTGTCATTCACTTAAACATTTCCATGTGTTATATATCTGCAAGACTAAATAATTAAAAGTCTCTGAGAGACAGACCTAGATACAATTATGAACTAATTAAAAGACAATAGTAATTAGGTTTTGTGACACTTACTTTGTGCGATCCACCTGTCTTCCTGACACACGGGGAGAGATGAAACTTGATTACCACAACTGGGCCTCTTGAACAACAGGTGTTGTTACTAGCCAAGTACACAGGTGACATATGTGGAGGATGTTTAAATTTTTAAAGAGATACTATATCATTGCTTATATACTCATCATCAGATATCTCTGTCCCTGTCATTTGAGATGCTGACTCAAAAACTACACAAGGATCTGGGTGTTGTGTGCTGTCATAATGCTCAGGAAATCCATTATATTGGTTGTGTGTTGTCACTCTGTGTAACCACTGGTATCCCTTTACCATTGTAACCAAAGTTTCAGCAAACATAACACTACAATTACTGTTACTGCAGAACAATTTTACTAATTAATATGGAAACTCCTTCAAACACTGTAAAAAGTGTAAAAATTCTGCAAATTTCATTCATTTAAAATTTGGTAACAATAGCTGTTTTAACTGAGGTATTCTGACAGAAAATGGATACCAAGGTAAATGTTTGTAAGGATGTTCATGACTGCTGAGTGGACACTAGCCTAAGCTAACGTTGGCTAACATCTATATGGTCAGAGGCTGAAATACAGACCATTATATTGCTGGTCATCAAGTTCACCATATTAATAAGCTACGTTTAATTATTTGATGTATCATTAGACCTAAAATTGAAAGACACGCCCACATATACAAAAGTCGGTTGTCAAATATTAAAGTGCAATGACTCTTATAAGCGTCAGAGAGCTGTATGAGAGTATCAGTTAACGTTAGCATAAGGGCTAGCAGAGGCGCAAATGACAAAACTGCAAACCGCTGTCAGATTGATACTGTCAGAGTGAGACAGACGTTTGTCTGCTCATATTGACATGTTTGGGAACGTGGTTCAAAAGCCGGGTTGTTTAAATTTGCAAAGACCGTTGGTGAAATGTTTGGTAAACAAAGGTGGATTAGAGTTTGTCCACGCTAAGAAACGCTCATAAACTGCATGAGTGTCCGCATGTGTTTTGACAGCTCTCACGACCTGCCTTTACATGACAGGTCCCTACAGTGATCTGCCACAGAAAAGCTCATTGAGGTATATATATATATATATATACACACACACACACACATACATACACATACACACATATACATACATACACACACACACACATATATATATATATATATATATATATATATATATATATATATACATACACACACACACACACATATACATTTTCGGCAAATGCTTGCTTATAATGAGAGAGAGAATTTTGTTTTTTAAACAGTTGCACGACATATTTGTGTGCATATGGGATGGTGCGTAAATACCTGTAATATGACAACAGTCCATTGCTGAGTACAAACCATCTGCGCTGGTAACCTTTGATATAGTTAGTCCATTTAAAGAGCCAGCCTTTGTAGGTGTCCGAGCCCGGGGCTGGTGTCCCGCTTGCTGGCGTGGACGCGGCACTCTTGCCCTGCTCGCTCATCGTCCTGGTCCTGGTCCTGCTCCGGTCCACTGCCGCAGACTGTTGCCGCTGCCGCCACTGCTGTTTACAGGGTAAGCACGGAACCGCGTTGAGAAAGGACACGATCCTGCTGGGGCCGTTGCAGGGAGCGGCCACTCTCCCCATAAACTCACAGCCGATGCGCCGAGATGGACGGACTGGCGGCGGAGGAGGGTCTGGGTCAGGGACAGAAAAACACTTCCCCTCTTTCTCTAACGGTTCAAAGAGAGATGAAGAGCAGTGTGAGTGAGAGAGCTGGAGCGACGACCACTGGCGTGAGATGAGAGCGCCTGCTACTGCTCTCACATCATACGTTCATTAATCCAGTGACCAAAATGCAATTTTATGGAATAATTTATCATAACATACACTTCAGCATTGCCTATATACTTACACAATGTAATTTAATATATTTGTTGGTATAATTGATCATTATAATAAAAGTGGTAGAAATTAGTATTGTAATAATTATAATTACATGTAATATGTTAAACACGGATCATGTAGATTTACCACTGATCTACACCAATGAGTACCCTGAATCGCTAAAAAAAGAAAAGAAAAATGTCGCTTTCGTTGGCGTTCACACCTTGTGCTTAAATGATAATTTAATAAAAAAATAAATAATTGGCAGGTGTCTGGAAACGCGTTATTAACAGTTTAAATGAATAGTTCACCCCCCAAAATTTGAATATTATCTCACCTTGCCACCCCAGATGTGTGAGACTTCTTTCCTCTGCAGAAAAAAAAGATTTTTAGAAGAATATTTCAGCTCTGTAGGTTCACACAATGCAAGTAAATGGTGACTAACATTTTGAAATTCCAAAAAGCACATAATGGCCATAAAGGTAATCCATATGACTCATCTGGTTTTATCCATGAGTTCTGCTGCTCTCCAGTCTGTTTGGGGTGAAAACAAACCAAAATATAACTCTTTTTTTTCACTATAAATCTTGAAATCATTTTTCTCTTTAGCAATCATGATTTTATGCTTGATTACCAGAGCCGGATTATCCATAAGGGCACTTGGGCCAGTGCCCAGGGGCACCAACCATTCACAACCACTAGGGGGGCACCACATGACACAAGCTTTAAAAATATTTTTCGTAAATTGTTATATTATTAACTTGAAATTCTTGAAAGACCATAAATAACTTGTTTATGAACAATAATTTAACAATAATAATAATAATAATAATAAATTATAAATAAATGAAGATTACATGACCACTATCACTTCCCCCCTCCCCAATCTGTCAGAGTTGAGTTGGTCCACAACAAGTACGCGCAAATGTGTCATTTTTTTAACGGCTACAGAAAATGAATCAAAATCCAAAATGGACAGACGGCAATTGAGTGGTTTCGCAAAAAGAAGATTAAAGAAAGAGAAGGACGCTAGACGTTTAGCTACAATAAAAAATGTTCCAGGGATCGACAATTTTTTTGTTAGATCTCTAGTTTTTTGGGAGAACACTGGAATTGCAGACACCAGCAGTGCTAAGTCTGACACCGCCGGCTCTGCTAGCGGGGGAGATGCAGCAGCTGCTAATGTTAGTCAGGGCGTCGGCGATGACCGCCAGGGTAATGAGGATATTCTCCTTGTCCTTGGGGGAGACAGGAGCGAGGAAGACTCGGGTGAGGAAGAGGACATTAATGAAGGTAAATATTAGGGGTGGGACGGTACATGTAAGTTATTCGTATTGAACCGAAACGGTACGGGCGTCACGTCTCGGTGCACGAATTTACACGGAGAATACACGGTATAAAAATAAATAAAACTAAATAGCGATACATATCGCTCTATTTCGCATAATGAACAGTCTGATCAAGATTGCAATGCTGGAGTGTGTGTGTGTGTGTGTTTGTGTTTGTGTGCGCGATCGAACTGTGTGTGTGAGAGAGAGACACTGATCTATTATAGAATGTCATTATATAGATCAGTGGAGAGAGAGAGCGAGAGAGAGAGGCGCGGGCGCGATCGAACTGTGTGTGTGCGTGTGTGAGAGAGAGAGAGAGAGAGAGCCGTGGTCGCGATCGAACTGTGTGTGTGTGTGTGTGTGTGACGTGAGAGAGTGAGAGCCGTGGGCGCGATCAAACATAAAAACATACTCTGTCATTTTGTTCATACAGGACATCATTCAAACTGCAAAGTGTTTACTTATATTCGTGTACACTCGCAATAAAACACAACAAAGTGCTTTTGTCACACTCTAAACTCTTGTCAAACTGTAACCTACAACTGTCACCCAACAAAACACACACACACAAATCTGTTTATTTTTAAGTTACACATTCTTTTGAGGTATAGTGCCCAGGGGCACTATACTGTCTTGATACGGCCCTGTTGATTACACATCCTAGCGCCATCTAGCGTTGTACACTTGTGTCAAGCACTAGGAAATGTAATTGAGCATGAAATCTTGATTATGCCTGGAGACTCCAATGAGAAGGTGTACATGAGAAGGTGAAAAAGGAGTCACATTTCGGTCTCTTCTCGCCCAAAAATGTGTTACATCACTTCAGAAGACATGGACTGAACCAAAGAAGTTTTATGGATTACTTTTTTGCTGCCTTTATGTGCTTTTTGGAGCTTCGAAATAATGATCACTGTTCACTTGCATTGTATAGCCCTACAGATCTGAGATATTCTTTTAAAAATTCATCTAAAAAAGAAAGTCATATGCTTTCATCTGGGATGGCATTAGGTTGAGTAAATTAATTTACATTTTATTTTCATAATTTTGGGGTGAACTATTCCTTAAAACATGTTGAAGCTCATTAACCCCACACACGGGCCTGGCCTTTGCTTAAATGTGTTCACATTTACTATATAGTCTACTGCCCAAAACTTTTTCTACTGAGTTCGGTGTGAATGGAAAAATGTCATTTGTAGAGTGTGGACAGTGGGACTGCAATCATATAATGTCCTGTGAACTCACCAATTGATGGCACTACAGAGCTGCAAATGTAACAGCACCGCCGGTTTGGGATGTCAGAAACAAATTATATGAAATATTAAACACAAGCAAAAAATTACTCCAACACAGACGTTATTTGAAACAGTTTAATATTTTTTTTATTGAGGAAAAAATACGACTACAAAAAGAAAAACAATAATTTGTAGGTAGCCCTTTAAAATCTAAAACACTCCATACAATTATACCCAAAAAGAATCCATACTCTCCATTTGTCCGAGTTTTCAGTCTAAAACCTTTAACATTATTACAGTACCACAGAACACACTCCAAAGTTACAAGAACGTGACATTGCTACATGTTGTCTATTCTTCAGCCCACAACCAAAGCACTTAACACTGTGTGGCATGCAAATGTTTGATTCCCTCTGTGCTGTTTGAAATTTAATGACACTAGCCTGGCTCCTTCTACACCCTTTTTTAGATAAATTACATGCTAAGCATGCTAATTTTACACTAACATTTTTACAAATGACAAAAATGAGACTCAAGTACTATAACAAATATCTGCTTACGCACTCGTGTAGGTACATCAGTGCAGTTTACCCCTGAATTATTTTGCTTTTGCCAATTAAAGCATGCAGCTCCATTAGACAGAAGACACAAGTTAGTTCTATTGAATATATTTTTATGATAAAAAAAAGTTTTAAAGATGTTTTTAATGATCTGCTTACAGCTTTTCAGCTCTTTTAAGTCAGGTAAGAGATGTGTAAAAGTGCATAGATGACTCAGAGTTGCATTTATTAGCAAAGATGGAGATTACTCCACTCTGTACATTGTCTGATATATCAACATTATGTCTGTTACCTTTTTTCTGTCATGGGAAATCATTCTTGGTGGGTGTGCAGTTTTTGCAATGACAAAATTATGACAAAGTAATGATTGTCTGCAAGCATCACTTTGCCTGATCAACCCTGATCTCACTGTTGACACGGCACTTCTTCAGCTTTTATGTATTCTGCATTCCTCAGATATGCTCCAGAGAGGAAGTAGACTGCTCAGTCATTCACTATCATACAGACTGCAGTCCACTGCAGTGAAGGAGATACCCTCCCCTGCATCTAATGTGTGTGGTCTTGATTCAGCATAAAATATTCAGCTTTAGGGAAGCCCCAGAGGACCTCTTATAGCTTTATCATCACTTCTTACGACATCTAGAGTGCCAGTGATTGTACAAGCTTGCTGAAATCTGTACACAACACCTTATTAACCTGACCGAGGAAGACTATATTTTGTGCCACATTCCATAAATGTAGCTACAGTATGTCTAGGAGGTAGAATGTTTGCCATGGATACCGTTCATGATTTTGCAAGGGCATGTGGTGACGAAAGTCAGGTGTAATATAGTAATAGATGTAGGTTGTCTTGGTCTTAGCATATGTGCTAAACAACACAGGTTTATGAAGTGTAGTGCTTTCTGTGGGTTCATTAGGCTAGAAAGGGCTATGTTATTGTCTATGGCCTCCACAAACACACTGTCAGGCTGATATTGAACCCTTGGAAGAACTTCAACACCATTGTTACCATTCCTAAGAGAGGTTATTTGATTAAAATCATGCAGGGTGAGGTGCCCATACCATATTTGAGGATATGAAGAAGCCCAGGCTTACCGTCTTGGATCTGCAGGCATCTCTTACTTTGCCTTGAATCACCATAGGACAAAACACAGAACAAGAGAGCTGTGCATGGTAAGACACCAAAGTGAAATCCACAGCTCATCAGAAAATAATGGTACTGCCTATTTCAAGGACAGCTACTGGAAGACAATATTGTGGACAAAGATAAAGTTTTATCTTCTATATTGTCTTCTATAAAATAATGTTATCCCAACAGTTAACCATGCTGTAGAAATACCATACTGTTTAGCCTCCATAGGCAAGGTCCATTCAAAAGGTTTCCATTGCACAATAAGTTTTATAAGTTTAAACCTCTCGTCCATTCTACAACTGCTTTTTCCTTTTTTTAAAAAAAAGCTCTCCATAACCATAAACCACATACTGGAAAATGACAAAATGTTCTAACTTAACTGGATTAGTGTGGACGTGGCCATATGATCCATGCAGCATCCTTGGATAGCTTATAGTCATTGAGGATGCAGTGAATTCCTGCAAATGGAGTGGGGAAAATGGAAAAACATCTGTCCATGATAAGACTAAAGTTTCACTTTGGCTACTTAATGATACAGATAATGTTTATAATTTTAGATGTTTTTTGTTTTTTTAACAAACTCTTTGAAAATTAAGGTGATCTAACAGGTGAAGGTCAGATCATATTTTAGGTCAAATTTGAGCAAAGCTATAGATAACTCCAATAGCCCTTATTCAAAATAGTCCTTATTTTTTGATGAGAATACAACCAAGGCTGTGAGGGATATACATTTAGTCTCTTGAACTTGTTTTACTGTTGTTTAAATTGGTGTTCATCGTTCAGCTGATGAAATATTAAAAAACATCTTTCCAAAACATATTCAGTAGGCAAAAAACTCCAGAAAACACAAGTTTTAAAAATGAGATGTAATCTAGGAACTTTATGCAGCTATATACTGTACAGTGCATGCCATTCAATAGACCGTAAGTCTATCCCTCAAAGTCTCACTTACATTCCCATCAGAAATAAATATGGCACTTCTCTGAATAAGGTGTATGAATTCACAAACTTTTACTCACCATTATGCCCTAGCCCTTAGTACACACCTTAGTGCTCCAACAAGAAACTGTTTCTAAGCAACAGTTAATAATTGTCACACTGGGATACACCTGCACCCATAGATTGCCTATTTAAAAAGGAAACAAAACAGGGATGAATTGTACTCTAATGGAGACAGATGCGCCAGTAATATCTTAATTTTACCAGACTTTGGTAAAATAAAAAAATTCCTTATCTGGATCCAGTTTGGGGATTTTAGTTTTCTATTGGTTGGAGTACGCTGGGAAAATTGAAATCAGTAATCCATCAGATTAAGCATCAGTTACAGAGGCCCCTAGGTGTTAATATTCCAGCCATTTTGATTGACAGTTTGTCCTTATTTACCAAAGATTCATCCTGGTAGTAAATTGACTTTCAATCCTGATCTAAGACCAATTTTGCCATTTTAAACTAAATTGTTAAGAATAAGATCAGACAAACTGGTTCTAAATAAGCATAAACAGTCATCTCCCACCATGAGGGGCAAACAGTGTCTTAGCCAAGGCTACATCCTGTTTCTTTCTGTCACATGACATTGCAGCGGTTCCTGTGCAATGCCCCTTGTAGACGAATAGAGGTATGGTTTGGATGAAGTCCTCGTGCTACAGCAATTCCCAGGAGCTCTTTGAAGAGCAGAAGCACGTGCCAGTTGTATTTGGCAGAGCACTCAACATAACCACACTTCCAGGTCTTCTTCACCAGTACAGACACAGCCCTGCGCTGGGTGAACCGCTGCCGCTGCAGGTCCCTCTTACTGCCCACCACCAGGATGGGCACTTCACTGATGCTGCCCACTCTTATGGGGAGAGAGAGAGAGAGAGAAATTGATATGTTTAGTCTTATTAATAAAGGGATAGTTCACCCACAAATGAAAATTCTCTCATTATTTACTCACCCTCAATCCATCTCAAATGTGTATGACTTTCTTTCTTCTGCTGAATACAAAATAAATATTTTTAGAAGAATATTTCAGCTCCTAATAATCCACATCCATAAATTGGCTATAACTCTACTCTCTCCTCTCCACCATTAGCCAGCGTATGGTGAGTGTACTGCCGCACTATGGTGAACTGTTCACTGTGTAAAGTGCTTTGAGTGCAGTGTTCGAAAAAGCGCTATATATATGGAACATTAATTAATTCAGCTCTGTAGGTCCACACAATGCAAGTGAATGGGTACCAACATTTTTAAGCTCCAAAAAGAACATAAAGGACATCTGAAGATATGATATGATAGGTGTGGGTGAGAAGCAGATCAATATTTAAGTCCTATATTTTTATGCTGCCTTTACAGTATTTTCTTTTGTAACTTCAAAGGTTTGGTACCACTTGCATTTTATGGGCCTACAGAGCTGAAATATTCATCTAAAAATCTTTATTTGTATTCAGCAGAAGAAAGTCATACACATCTGAGATGGATTGAGGGTGAGTAAATCATGAAAGAATCTTTGGGTGAACTATCCCTTTAGCACAAACAATACATTTTCAGAAATTATTATAATTGGTTAATGTTAATTTCAACATATACAAAATTATATATATATATTAACATTAGTTAATTTAATTTGAACAAACAATGACCAATTGTAATTTTAGAAATTAACATTAACCAAGAATAATAAAGACTGTGAAACTAATCGTCTAGGTTACGGATGTAACCTCCGTTCCCTGATGGAGGGAACGAGGCGTTGTGTCGGAGAAGCAACACTAGGGGTCTCTCTTGAGCAACGAATATACCTCTGATCTATGAAAAAAGGCCAATGAGAAGTTGGCAGCTAGTATTTACATGCCGGGAAGACACAACGTCTCGTTCCCTCCATCAGAGAACGGAGGTTACATCCTTACCCTAGACGTTCCCTGTCTGTCGCTCTCTTTGACGTTGTGTCGGAGAAGCGACACTAGGGGTCCAATTTAAATCACGCCATGCGCTGCGCGGGCAGGTGACTTACGTGCCAAGACGACCAGCTGTGTCAGACTGCACGTACCCTTCCCCAATGCCCCAAAAAAGTCCTTCTGGTTACCCTAGACAGGGGAACATGGCGACGCTTGCCAACCTGGGAACGGGCCAAGCCTGGCTGGGCCTCTTTTCTCTCTGTTTCTCGCATAGAGCAATAGAGAGCCGGGGCCCTTACATGCATCGAGGGAAGGGGGTCTTACCCAATTTCCTATTCTTTCAGGGGGAAAAGACCCTGCGGAGACCACACCTGCCCGGAAGGGGAGGTAAGAGTGGTGAATACGTCACATGTGTTTTTAGGCGACACGTGGAAAGTGGCGCAGTGTAGATCCAACCTCAAGGAGTGGGGAGAGCTACAACACGGCGACCGGAGGGCAGCCTGGGGCTGCCTAAGAAAAACGCGGGTCCACTTTTGTAAGGGGACCATATCGTGGAAAATACACACAGGGGGAGTCCGAGTAGTGTCTTTTTCATTTGTTAATTGCTAGTTTCTTAGTTAACTCTGCATTTGAACTATATTTCATTGTATTGGAACATTCATTTATTTTGTGTTACTAATATTTCATTTTATTTGTTAATAATATTTATTTACATCCATTATTGTTTTTTTTTATTATTATTTATTTTACATAACACCTTTGCTCATTTTATACAGAAAATGCAAATGCATTGGCAGTATAAATGTACAGATTTTCTCATGCTAAAAAAATGAAATTCAGAGAGAGAGAGAGAGAGAGAGCGCAGCTACACTAAAACTGAAATTCAGAGACAGAGAGATGGAGAGGGAGCAGGTGGGTGAAATGGAAAATATAGGTAAGGAGAGCAATAGTAAAAGAGGGTTAAGAGGGAATTAGCAAGTAAAACAAACTCACCACATGGAAATCAATCCATTTCTAATATGACATTTATGTTGGACTTAATGTTTGTTCATGTTTGCACATATTTTCTCGACTCTATTGTCTTCAGGAAACAAATGCGTGCACACACACACACACACACACACAAACGCGCACACACAAACGCACATGCGCACACACACACAAAGCCCCTAAGCTACTTGTCAAGCTCTAAAAAGGCATGGAGCTCATAATGTGTCCTGGAGCATGCATGATATCCTGTCCTTTCTCAGTGCTTGACTGTGCTTGAAGGTCACACACACATATAATAAAGAATGAAGGCGTTTCAGTGTCTAGGGGGCTTCACAGCCATTTAAGTGTGAGTGTGTGTGTGTGTGTGTAATTAGCTGAAGGGGAAAAAATTGCTATTAATTTAATTAGTATTCCACTGGTGCTAAAATAAAAAAAAACCAGGTTTTGCTGCATCTATACAAATTTAATTGAATATATTAATTAAATACATCTTGGGTCAATTAATAAAAGGCTTTAAGTACATAGCTCCATGTGTACACTCAGGGCAATTGGTATTTCTCAAAGTTTGACTGTCACATTGTGTATCATAAATTATAGGCGGAGCATGTGTAAGGCTGGGGGAGGCTAAAGGTGCGTACACACTGCCAGCGACATCGCGCGCGACAGCGACTCAGTACCATTCATTTTCAATGCGAGCACAGCGACTTCCGGCGACCGTTTGCACTAGATGTGGGCGTGTCCAGCGACGCGACAAAGTTGAGAAAAGTTCAACTTTGGAGCGACTAACGGAAGCGACAGCTAATAGGAGAGACGACGGGAGAGCTCACGTGATCCTTCTCTCTCTCAGCTCCTGCAGTAACGGAAAGATGGATGAAAGGCTAATTCTTGCTGTTAGAAATTTTCCAGTGCTCTATGATATGTCTCTTCCCACATACAAGGACATTTTTAAGAAAAATACTGCGTGGAAAGGTGTATCTGAGATCGCGGGGATTTTATGGACCCAGACAGACCGGCATTTGCATTTTCGCCACAGATAAACAGCCGCTCTGGCAAACAGCACACCTGGTTTCTCATTCATCTTTGATATAAAGCATTTTATGTACTGATTCCATTTATATTTAGTCTTTTCCCTCCAAAATGTTTGTTTTTAGTGGCAAGAAAAGAGATTCGCTGTCAACAGCAATGGAATGACATCCGTGAATGTCATTTATAAACGTTACTAGGCAACCAGTAGTGGGAACACCCACTAGCGACTTCACCGCCAGCCACTGGCGACCAGCAGCGACAAAGTCGCTGGCAGTGTGTACGCAGCTTAAGCCTTACCCTGGACATGGGCACGATGTGTAGGCTATCAACGAATACAGCTACTGTAGGTATTGAAAGAGATTTCCCATTGTTACTCAGGGATAATGCCAGGCTTAACTGCTGGTCTAGGGTCAGTTTCCCCACCCCAGTTAAAAAATGTATTACTACTGAGAAAGGAAAAGCTGATTCTAGATCTGTGGCTCCGAAATCATCTTATATCACTGGAGTTGCTAAGGCTGAACGATACGGCATGTGCAAGGAGAATGTCTTTGTTTCTGAAATAATATATTTTTTTTAAAGCATACCCTAAATTAAATTAAGTACAGCAATTCTTGGATTAAAATCTATTTATTAGAGTATGGTCAGAAACGAACTAGTTCAACATTTTTAACGTTCCTTTTTTTTCTAAGCAAACATAATTTTAAGCGTCATCAGAATCAAACTTAAAAAAGCCAGCACCGAGACTACTTCATTGCAAATAAAATCATCAGACACTTTCCTTGATCTTGTGAAGAATACTCCTTTCATAATTTAAAAAAAATGAATATGCCTGCTCTACCTTTTGTTAAAATAATGATCCATATGAGTAGCCTACTCTCTGTGTAAAAAAATAATAAACAAGTTCATCTTCTGGAGTTTTTCATATGGAGTGCGAACATTGTGACTGCACTAATTTAGAGTTACCAATGATCTATTGATGGCTGCAGATTCTGGACTTCTATCAATACTTGTTTTTCTTGATTTAAGTGATGCTTTTGATACAGTTTCACATAGCATTCTACTGGCTGGTATTCCTTTGACTTGGTTTAGATCATATCTATCTGGTCGAACACAATTTGTTCAAATGAAATGTTTTAGATCACAGACCTCAGAGATTATTACTGGTGTGCCTCAGGGCTCAGTCTTGGGCCTTCTTTTGTTTATTATTTACCTTTTACCTTTCGTAAATTTGGAATACATTTCCATTGTTATGCTGATGACACCCAGCTGTAATTTGTCTTCTAAGCCAACTTCAATTATACAGCCTGTCACTATTGGCCTGTTTAACAGAAATTAAATCATGGTTAACATGTAATTTTCTTAAACTTAACAGCGACAAAACTGAGATCCTATTAATGGGCACCAAATCTAAATTGAATAATTGTGGCAACTTTTCACTGACTATCAAAAATTCTGTTGTTTTTCCTACAGTTCATGTTAAGAGTCTGGGTGTCATATTAGATAGTACTCTAACATTTGAAGCACACATAAATAACATTATTCGGTCAGCGTACTATAATTTACGTAACATAAATCGCCTTCGACCATCTCTAACGACTAATGGCACTGCTGTTCTTGTACGTCCGTTAGTCACATCTCGTATAGACTATTGCAATGCTCTTCTTAGCGGTGTCCCACAAAAACTTCTGCACAAACTTCAAATGGTCCAAAATTCTGCGGCTCGGATCATTATGCGAACACCTTCGATAGAGCACATTTCTCCGGTACTCCAAAAACTTAACTGGCTGCCAGTCAAAAACCGGATAGTATTTAAGATTTTACTTTATACATACAAGGCGCTTCATAATTTAGCAGCTTCATATCTACGTGATCTTCTTCATGTTTACTCACCAAACCGATCCCTAAGATTTTCTTCTTCCCTTACTCTTACTGTGCCCTCTATACATTTGACTACTATGGGGTCTAGAGCTTTTAGTTATACTGCTCCTTGTCTTTGTTCTCTACCACAATATGTATGAAATAGCCCTACTCTGCTAACTTTTAAATCACGTCTGAAAACCCATTATATTAGATGATCTTATTTCGGATTTTTTAAGAATCGTATTTGTTGGTCTTAGTGTATTTTGTATTTGTCCTGAAAGGCGCCCACAAATAAAATGTATTATTATTATTATTGTATAGGATGTGTATATCTGTGTGTTATCAGCAAAAAAGCAGAATCTCGTGGTGAATAATCAGTAAAACTGACTCATAGCATTGTGGTCCATAAGTCTACACTAATCCCTTATGTCTGTGTCTGGGTGCTTGTGTCATGTTTAAGACTGATTTATCCCCCTTTCATGCAGTTTATCTATAATTTCTTAGTATGACTCCTCCCTCTGCCACACAATATGTCTCAAACCTTTCAAGTCCACATTTAGTCAGAACACTTTTTTGTAAAATCTTTCCTGCCTTATTCTTCAATCTTTTCTAAACATATCCTCTGCATGTGTATCAAGTGGGAGTTTGCAATTCAATGTTCTAACACATTATTAATATCCATGCACTCTTTATACAATTCCAAAGTCTTTTACTATTCAAATCTAAATGCCTCAAATCTGTCTGAAAGGGATAGTTCACCCAAAAATGCTATTTCTGCCACTATTAACTCACTCTCATGATGCTCCAAAACCATATCACTTTCTTTCTTCTGTGAAACACAAAAGGAGAATGTTAGCCTCAGTCACCATTCATTTTCATTGCATCTCTTTGGCATAAATTGAAAGTGAATGGTGGCTGAGGCTAACATTCTGCCTACAATATCCTTTTGTGTTCCACAGTGTGACAGGGTGGAGTGCGGGCCTGGGTCGTGATTCTACACACCCGGTCCCTTATCAGTCTAATCAAGCCTCCGAGAGGGATAAAGACTGACTGCGGATGTTGGTGCGAGAGAGAGAGAGAGAGCGTTTACGGGCAGCTGTCCGTCCTATGTGTGTGTTTGTGTCTTTTGGTTTAAGTTTTTCATTAAACTATTATTTATATTGTCAAGCCGGTTCTCGCCTCCTCCTTTCCATTAATCCCGTTACACTGGTGCCAAAACCCTGGAAGGAGGAGGGATACGCCGTAGTGGTGTTCTCGCCACTTCCATCCACTCCAACGGCGCAGCCGCGGCCATCTGCCGGGGGACGGAGGAGCTGGGCCATCTGGAAGCAGAGGAACGGCCGCCGACTGCGAGGGGAAAAGGGGCTAATAGCCAACCACCTCAGGGCCGCTGCCAGGGGCGGGGGAGACCCCTTCCAGCCGCTAAACACGCCAGGGTAAAGAGAGGTCTGCCGACCGCGAGGGGCTTCTGACTGACCGCCTGGAGCGGGAGAACCACTGCCAGGGGCAGGTGAGACCCCATCTGTTCCCCGAGAACTCGACGGGGCGTTCCATCCGCCAGGGACCGGAGGACTGCCTCCGATCTGCCAGGGGAGGCGCGGCTGTCGTCCTTTAGAGGGTGGAGGAGTGGCCAGGGACCAAGCTATGGTGTATCGGAGAACCAGCGAGTAAGTGTTTTTTTCTCTCTCTCTCTCATCTCTCTATCCCACTGCCACTCCGCGTTGGCCTTTTCCCTCTCTTTTAAATTTTACAGTGTTTCTTTTGTTGGAGGTACTACACTGTTACAGGAAGTACCCCCTATTTTAATCATTATTGTTTCCCTCCCCCTGTCCCCTCAACGATTCAGGAAAGCGGTGATGACCTGCTGGAAGATGGGGCACGCCCTCCCCGAGGGAAAGGGGGGTGTACGTCATGCCGGGCGCTCCCCGGCCTGAGAGAACGACAGAGGAATGTGACAGGGCGGAGGGCGGGGCCAGGTCATGATTCTACAAACCCAGTCCCTTATCAGGCTAATCAAGCCTCCGAGAGAGATAAAGACCAACTGCGGACGGTGGTGTGAGAGAGAAAGAGCTTTTACGGGCATCTGTCCGTCCTATGTGTGTGTTTCTGTATTTTGGTGTAAGTTTTTCATTAAAATATTATTTATATAGTCAAGCCAGTTCTCGCCTCCTCCTTTCCATTAATCCTGTTGCACACAGAAAAAGCTATTTTCAGTTTTCATTAAAACTATGAACAGTAAAAGGTCTGTTTTTGTTCCAAGAACAAATACACCACAATAAGAAAGTGCACTAGAGATATTTTCAAAGCACATGCTGTAAGAACGTGCACAGCATTTATAAAACAGAGGAATGTTATTGTGGGTGGGGTAAAGGCTTATGGGTGAAGACTGCAGACCTTTGCTGCCATTGATTCAGTGAACATCAGACCTTTATGCAAATACAGTACATAATGCCACGCTACATCTATGAGTACAAGAACAGCATATGTAACAAGATTTCTTGCTGCCATCTATTATTTATTCTTGACCGAACGTTGCCAGAGTTTCTGCTCTGTAGCTGTCACTCACCCATATACTTAAATGTCATCTCATTATCTCAGCATCAGCCAGACAAACAAGGGTCGACTGTTATTAAAATATCCAAACCAATCAGTAGTTTGTCACTGCAGCTGATACAATCACATTAATCAGCACTTACAGTATGTGCCTCACTGTGTGTTCGGTTAAAGATTTGTTTCAGTGGTCCCATTTTGAACAATACTAAAATATATAAAATAACAGGATGTTCTCTTTTGTTCTATGAGGTGGCTCATTTCAGGTTCTGAATGAGATCTACCACACCTGTTTTCCACGATTTGCTGTCGGATCATTTTGACATACTCAAAGCTCTCCACACAGCAGATGTCAAACACCAGAATGTAGGCGTTTGCACTGCGGACTCCTCTACACCGTGCATCCAGCCACTCCTGGTAGAAACAAACAGACATAAAAAACACTTTTTTCAAACAAAAGAATGCTGCAGATAAGCACTCCAAGCTCTTTTTTTATGGTAGATTAATGTGTTACTTGCATATATTGAAAGCGTTTATGCAAATAACTTTCTAGCGAGCACAAAACATTTTACAGCATTGTATTTTGGTTGTGTTACAGTAGTACAAAATCGTAAAATACAACAAATACATGTTGTGCAGTTTACATATTTGGATTACCAAAAATAGAAATAAAAAATCAGACCACTCTGGGACACTGAGGAAGAAATAATTTAGTTTCAAAAATGTCTTAATGTTATTCAACCAAAATATAATCCTGAGGAAATGTTGTGAAAATACCTATATGTTTTCCTTAAATAAAGGAATGATCTAGGTTCAATACAAGTTAAGCTCAAACAACATCATTTGTGATTTCCACAAACAAATATTGCGACTCATCCCTTGTTTAAAGGAAAAAATTGCACTTACAATGGAAGTGAATGGGGCCAGTTTTTAAAGTCCGAAATATACTCAATATATTATATATTCTGTTGCAAGATCTGTGTAAAATGATATCCAATTTTACAACTTCATTGCCATTACAACGAAACCCTGTAATCTTGGTATTGGATATAACGGTACACAGAGAATGTTAGTTAGCGATTTTATCACACTAAATTCATGTTAACACATATAATGTTTACATATTTTAGCTATACTTTTAAAAATATGTGTATTTTAGCATTTATGGACTGGCCCCATTCACTTACATTGTAAGTGCCTTGTTGTAACTTTTTTATTTTTAAAACAAGGGATGAGTTATGTACAATCTGCAACATTATAAAGTATGCCACAAATGCTGTTAATTTAGCTTCACTTGTATCGAACCCAGAACATTCCTCAAACATAATAAAAGCATTATTATATGACAAAAACAAAATCAGACCAGACTGCAATATTTGAAAAAAAAAAAAAAAAATTTAGGCTTTACATTTTTTTTAATTAATAACCCACTAGTTGTCAGCTGGTAATCATGAAAAAGGCTCACAACTGAATGAGATTTATTACAGACAGTAATAGTTTAAAAAATGTTTATAAATGTCAAATTTGATCCTCTTCTCCAACCAAATCAATGAGGGCAAAACATGCAAGGAATAAGAGGTTTGTGTGTGCATGTGAGTGTGTGTGTGTGTGTGTGTGTGTGTGTGTGTGTGTGTGTGTGTGTGTGTGTGTGTGTGTGTGTGTGTGTGTGTGTGTGTGTGACCGTTATCATTTGTATGCTGATACATTATAGTGACTCACGTTGGCTCGAGTAGAAATTATATAAGGTAGCGGCCAATGAATTGTAATGATTTACCAACAGTAATTATATGGCACCACTGAATGGGGGACAGCTGAATGAGGCAGGGAGCAAATTGCTTCAGCCGTGACACGCTGACCTCATATCCTCTCTCCCTCCTTCCCTTCCCTTCCCTTCCCCTCCCCTCATCTCTCCTCAGCAGAGCTTTTATGAAATGAACTGAATATCAATTTCAATATCCATTTTACATCATGTATAAAATGTGGTACATCTTATTTTACAAGGTGACTGTGATTTCACCAAGTAGTACTGTATGCGTTCCTGGATCTTCACTCATAAAAATTCAAAAGAATTTTAAATATTTAAGATTTTTAACTAGTAAATATAAAAATATTGAACATGAATCTTAAATATTTTTTATTTATGAATTGAGCATAATGTGAAGTATGTAATTAAACTTATTTATAATAATGTACACTATTTCAAGATTACTCTATTCAGTATAATGTAAAATTGACAATTAAAACATGTCCATTAAAAAAATTAGCTGAAGTTTTTTTTTTTTTGGGTCCTGGATCAACAGTCCAATGAAAGAAATTAAGCAAGTTCTTACCCTATCCCTAAACCCAACCCTTACCATTAACTACCCCTAAAAGCAGATGGTAATGATAGGTTGATAAGAATGTTGTTTAAGTTCCAATCCTGCTCAAGCCTAGAACAACCCTAACCTTGGCCCTAAACCCAACCCTAAAATCTGGTTGATTGGAATGTTGTTCCAGGACAAACAAAAATGTCGATGTTATAATTACAGTCACGCACGTCATACTATGTGTTTTGATCTAATCTTATTTTATAAATTATACAGGTTTAATGAGATCCTGTCAGACCAGAGCCCATCCCTATGTACTACATTGTTCTTTATAGAATAGCCACTGATGGCAAGGACTGGATTTAATTTATATGTGGGGTTTGTGTGTGTGTTTGAGAAAAAGGACGATAGAGGGGGAAGTCAAATTGAAGTAATTTGTCACAAGCTGATCTTACTTGTAAAGAAAATCGATGTCAGCTGTAGCAAAGACAGTGGTTGCACATTCATCTTGACTTCAACTAGTAGTGTAAGAAAAGCATCGTCCTGCCTATATTTGGATGGGGTGGGGGGGAGGGGGGCATTAAAACAGGGGGACAAGTTTTTATCATTACACACTATTATCGTTATACATTTTTTTGTGAAAAGCTGATTTGAAAACGTTATGGCAGCATGCACTCGAGTTGTTTTGGACTCAACAAGTTTGTGCAAAACCTGATAATCCATGTTAGTTCAGTATTATTTTAGAATGTTTTAAAGAGCATCTTGCGTTCTTCACAAGAAGCAAGTGGAAGCAAGGAAACCTGATGTTTGGCACGTATGGAGTTGACATGGTCAATGTCACAAATTAGCTTATTTTATTAATAATTTACAGTGAAAAATCGTAAATATTTCTTATTCATTACACATTACATCATATCAAAATATACACAAAATTCCTTATATTTAATGTATATTTGCAGGTTTAAATTCGATTTTCAGTCTAAGATTTTCAATGTGGACTAGAGCCCGACTGATATGGGATTTTTTAGACCGAGGCCGATACCGATTTTAAAGGGGGGAAATTCACAGATTACCGAAATGATGGCCGATATAGTTAATTTTTGAGCTGGAATGAAAACAGACCTTTTCTATGTGGATTTTGCACCAATATGACTATGCAAAGGTACTCAGAAGGATGCTTTCTTAAAAAAATATTTTTATCAAAGAATTTTTGACATTATTATTATACATTGTAAGGAAATTCTATAAATGAAAACTGAAAAAATAAAGAATAATAAAAATACAATAAATAGCTTAAAAAGCATCAGTACTGTATGTTCAGTATCAGTCAGTTGCTGACCATTTAAATAAAGAATAAATATAAATACAACAAAGAGCTAACTAAACATCAGTACTGTTCAGTATCAATCAATTGCTGACCATTAAAATAAATAATTAATTCAAATTAAATAAATAGCTAAATAAAAACCTCTCCGGGAACCAGCACCTTATTGTGGTGGAGAGGTTTGTGTGCCCTTATGATCCTGAGGGCTGTGTTGCCTGGAGCCAGGTGCTCCTGGTAGGGTCTCCCAAGGCAAAGTGGTCTAAGGCAGTGGTTCCCAAACTTTTAACAGGCATGTACCCCCTGAGACATTATAGATCTTCCGGAGTACCCCCAACACCACCAATTGTTAACAACAAGGTTTTTTTAATTTAATAATATTTATTTTTATCAATTTTGTCGAGAATAGTGAATAGAATCATAAAAATATGATACAAATCTCATCAAAAGTCAACATATGATACAAATGTGCTGAATATAATGATTTTAAACAGATATGCACCCAATCTCCACTCAAATATTTTGTTAATAGAAAAAGTGCGATCATGTCAGATCAGAATGCCAATGAAATGTTTACCCGGCAAAGCTTTAAAGCACGAGCAAATAATGAACTTTTGTGATTGCGAATAAGTGCAGTGTCATGTGAGTGTAACTCTACCGCTGCATTAACATGTGAAGTGAACGTAGGCTACGTCGAGTTTTATAGTATTGGGACTGAGGACCCAGAACTGTAGCTGATGGAATGTGCGCTGTAGCACGATACTACCATATTTTAGTTTCCATTCTTATTGTGTTTCCACAACAATGTTAGTGAGTAAATCTACTGAAATTGCCACCATAACAGTGGAGTGTGATGTGTTAGATGTAGGGCTACCACATTTTTAAATTACTATTAGTAGAAGTTCATATAATAAAATACGTAGACCTACGCCAAAAAACTAGTTGAGGATAAATTCTTTAAAATTGGGCAATTCCAGCGTTATGGACGTGACATTTGCAGTCAAAACTTGAAATATAAATTCTCAGAAAATGCATTTAATACTGAAACGTCTGTTTATATATCCATACTCCCTTAATAAAGCTCCAGACATTAGAAAAATATCAGTCTACACATGCGTTTTATATTTAATATGAGGGAAATACACATGTGATGTGACACAAAAAATCTTTAACTTTTAGGTGGCAAAATATGTTTGAGTAATTCTACACTGCGCAAAACAAAAGTAATACTACCCACCGGATGAGGGTCGGCCTCCACAGAACTTAACATATTATTTTTATTTTTCGTGTTCGCATTTATGAGGAAAAAAACAATGTTACGGACGTGACAGTTCTCCGTTACGGACATGACCGCTCTGAAAGTGACTTTAAAACTTTCTTTAAAGTGAATTTCGTTTTTTATTAATTGTATCTTAATTTTAATCAATGTTTCATCAACCAATTGCCTAGATTTAATAAATAAGAAGTAAATATAGTAGAAAATAGATCATCATGACACGGAGGCGCCGGCGCGTGAACTGGACTCTCGTCTAGTAATTGAACCGAAACACAGCGTATAAGGTACTTTGCCTCACAGGCCTGAGAAATATATAGAAAACTTGAAATGTCTACTTTTTAACAGAACAATTCAAAACGAAAGAAATAAGACTCTCTGCTTATGTAATCCGTATGAAATGTGCATTTCTCTCTGGCGCGTTCACTACTGAAGATCGCGAGTCAACATCGCCAACTTCATCTTTGCAGCCGACATAGACAAACACTTGTTTATTAATAAACAATTAAAATGTCTCCTTGCTATATTTGACATATTCATAATCATTACTTTTGCCGGTTCTTTGTGGCAGCTTTTAGATAGGCTACTTTATTGGCAGCGCCACCCTTGCATGTTACATGAACGCGTCACCACTGCATCAGCACCGAAAACATCAGCACCGAAAAAATCGTGATACGAACCGAATTGTAGGTTTGGTCTATCGTTACAGCCCTAGTAAGATGAGAAAGCAGGAGTTTAGTCGTTTGGTTGTAAAAAAAACAATGGCTATCTGAACATCTTTGCCAAGCGCAAACCAGTACAGAAGTAATCAATAAATTATCGGGGAGGGTCATGCCTTTTTTCACAATCATTTTGGAGGGTTATAGAAAAAATTATTGCTGGCGAAGGGAGGGTCAAGTCTTTTTTTACTACAGATCTCAAAACTCCTCCAGTAGCCCCTTAAATAAAAAACGAACAGTCCCTTAGATATTTTTTCGCGTACCCCCTGAAATCAGTCCACGTACCCCTGGGGGTACGCGTACCCCAGTTTGACAACCGTGGGTCTAAGGTGAGGGGCCAGACTAAGAATGGTTCAAAAAGACTCCATGAAAAAAAGGCAAGAGGAGCAGTTACCCTGCCCGGAGGAATCCCGGGCCCCCATCTGGAGCCAAGCCTAGATGGAGGGCTCATCGGCGAGCGCCTGGTGGCCGGGCTTGTCACGGAGCCTGGCCGGGCACAGCCCGAAGAAGCGACGTGAAACCCCCCTCTACATCCCTTGGGCCAAAGGCTAGCTCCAGGGACGTGGAATGTCACCTCACTAGGGGAAGGAGCCGGAACTGGTGAGGGAGGTGGAGCATTACCAGTTGGATCTGGTGGGGCTTACTTCGACGCACAGTTTTGGCTCTGGATACGTACTTCTGGATAGGGAATGGACTCTATTCTTCTCTGGAGTTTCCCAGGGTGTGAGGCGACGGGCGGGTGTGGGGATACTCATGAGCCCCCGGCTGAGCGCCGATACGTTGTAGTTTACCCCGGTGGATGAGAGTGTCGCCTCCCTACGCCTACGAGTTGTGGTGGGAAAACTCTGACTGTTGTCTGTGCATATACAGCAGTTCAGAGTATTCAGCCTTCTTGGAGACCCTGAATGGAGTCCTGAATAGGGCCCCAGTAGGGGACTCCATAGTGATGCTGGGTGACTTCAACACGCACGTGGGAAATGACAGGGACACCTGGAAAGGCGTGATTGGGAGGAACGGCCTCCCCGATCTGAACTCAAGTGGATGTTTGTTATTAGACTTCTGTGCTAGTCATGGATTATCTATAACAAACACCATGTTCGAACATAAGGATGCTCATATGTGTACGTGGTACCAGAGCACCCTAGGCCGAAGGTCGATGATTGATTTTGAAATTGTGTCGTCGGATCTGAGGCCATATGTTTTGGACACTCGGGTGAAGAGAGGGGCAGAGCTGTCAACCGATCACCATCTGGTGGTGAGTTGGGTCAGGTGGTGGGGAAAGAATCTGGACAGACCTGGGAAGCCCAAGAGAGTTGTGCGGGTGAACTGGGAACGTTTGGAGGAGGTCCCTGTCCACAAGACCTTCAACTCACACCTCCGGCGGAGCTTTTCAGGCACCCCTGCGGAGGTTGGGGACATTGAACCGGAGTGGGCAATGTTCAAAGCTTCCATTGATGAAGCCGTGGTGGAGAGCTGCGGCCTCAAGGTTTTAGGTGCCGCAAGGGGTGGTAACCCTTGGTAACACCGTGGTGGACACTGGTGGTCAGGGAAGCAGTCCGACTGAAGAAAGAGGCCTTCCAGAATTTGTTGTCCCGAAGGTCTCTAGAGGCAGTTGCAAGGTACCAACAGGCCCGAAGGGCTGCGGCTTCGGCCATGAGGGAGGCAAAGCAGTGGGTGTGGGAAAAGTTCGGAGAAGCCATGGAGAAGGACTTTCAGTCCGCACCAAAGTGCTTCTGGAAAACCGTCCGCCACCTTAGGAGGGGGAAACGGGGAACCATCCAAGCTGTATACAGCAAAGATGGGACGCTGTTGACCTCAACCGAGGAGGTTATTGGGTGGTGGAAGGAACACTTTGAAGAACTCCTAAATCCCAACACGCCCTCTATGCAAGAGGCAGAGCCGGAGGATGATGGGGGATCAGATTCAATTTTCCTGGGGGAGGTCACTGAGGTAGTCAAACAAGTCTGCAGTGGCAAAGCCCTGGGGATTGATGAGATCCGACCAGAAATGCTGAAAGCTTTGGATGTGGAGGGGGTGTCATGGATGACACGCCTCTTCAACATTGCGTGGAAATCTGGGACAGTGCCTAAGGAGTGGCAGAACGGGGTGGTGGTTCCCCTCTTCAAAAAGGGGGATCAGAGAGTGTGTGCCAACTACAGGGGTATCACACTTCTCAGCCTCCCTAGTAAAGTTTACTCCAAGGTGCTGGAGAGGAGGGTTCGGCCGATTGTCTAACCTCGGATTGAAAAGGAACAATGCAGTTTCCGTCCTGGCCGTGGAACGACGGACCAGATCTTTACTCTCGCAAGGATCCTGGAGGGGGCCTGGGAGTATGCCCATCCGGTCTACATGTGTTTTGTGGATCTGGAGAAGGCGTAAGACCGGGTCCCCCGGGAGAGATTGCGGGAGGTTCTGCGGGAGTACGGGGTGGGGGGTCCCTTCTTAGGGCGATCGAATCCCTGTATGTCAAAACCGAGAGCTGTGTCCGGGTCCTCGGCACGAAGTCGAGTTAATTCCATGTGGGGGTTGGTCTCCGCCAAGGCTGCGCTTTGTCACCAATCCAGTTTGTGATATTCATGAACAGGATATCGAGGCGTAGTCAGGGTGGGGAAGGTGTGCGGTTCAGTGGGCTGGGGATCTCATCGCTGCTTTTTGCAGATGATGTTGTCTTCATGTCATCATCGGTCCATAACCTTCAACTCTCACTGGATCGCTTGGCAGTCAAGTGTGAAGCGGCTGGGATGAGGATTAGCACCTCTAAATCTGAGGCCATGGTTCTCAGCAGGAAACCGATGAAGTGCGTACTCCAGGTAGGGAAGGAGGTATTGCCCCAAGTGAAGGAGTTCAAGTACCTCGGGGTGAGGGGACAATGGAGCGGGAAGTTGGCCGGAGAATCGGGGCAGCGGGGGCAGTATTGCACTCGCTCTATCGCACTGTTGTCACGAAACGAGAGCTGAGCCGGAAGGCAAATTTTTCTACCGGTCAATTTTTGTTCCTACCCTCACCTATGGTCATAAAGGCTGGGTCATGACCGAAAGAACTAGGTCGCGAGTACAAGCGGCCGAAATGGGCTTCCTCAGAAGGGTGGCAGGCTTCTCCCTTAGAGATAGGGTGAGGAGCTCAGTCATCCATGAGGAGCTCGGAGTAGAGCCGAAAGGAGTCAGTTGAGGTGGTTTGGGCATCTGTTAAGGATGGCCCCCTGGCCGCCTCCCTAGGGAGGTGTTTCAGGCATTTCCAGCTGGGAGGAGGCCTCAGGGAAGACCCAAGATTAGGTGGAGAGATTACATCTCCACACTGGCCTGGGAACGCCTCGGGGTCCACCAGTCAGAGCTGGATAATGTGGCTCGGGATAGGGAAGTTTGGGGCCCCCTGCTGGAGCAGCTGCCCCCGTGACCCGACTTCGGATAAGCGGTTGAAGATGGATGGATGGATGGAAATAAAAACCAGTACTCTATGTTTAGTATCAGTCAAATGTTGACCATTAAAATAAAGAATATATAAAAATAAAATAAATAGCTAAATAAACATCAGTAATACTGTTTAGTATCAGTGAAATGCTGAATATTTTAATACTGCCAGTCATTTAGAGGCAGGATGTAAAACAAGAAGCATTTACACCTGCCGAGTCCAGAGAAAAACAGCAGCATTGTTTCTACACTGTATTCTGTACAAGTTCAGAGGAAACTTTCAACGGTGGAAAACCAGACTTTTAAATATGACATTTTATAAATGCAACGACTGGAATTGTTCGGTTGAAGGGGGTACCAAACTGTGAATCCTGAACAAGACAGTTTGGTGAATACATGTTACACATCTACTTCCACTCATCTACAAGCAATGAAAGTAGCTGCGTGGTAGCTAGTTAGCTATAAGCTCGTTGTCATGGAGAGTAAAAGATAGACCGGCACTGTGTCTCACCCACTAGGTAACAACATAGCATGAAATCAACACTCAGCAGACACAATCCACCATCGCACTGTTGTCTACTGAGCTGCAGATGCTTTAATGTTTACCTTTCAATCTGCTACATTACTTACTGCACTGACAAACTATAGCTGGCAAACAGGTGTGATAAACAAAATGACATGGTTGTCAGGGACAGGGTTAACGTTATATTGAAAAGGGGAAATTATGGGGACATTGTTTATTAACTTTCCAGTATGTATTTCACAAACTAGTTAGCAACTTACAGAGAAGAGTCCGCTCAACTCCACCCTGTCTGCAGAGCCACCGTCAGCTCAGCTCTGTAAACAATTGAGTTGGAGCGCGCTCTGCTGGAAAACTAAGTTATGACACCAATTTTAAAGCACTGTTTTCTGCTTTATATGTTCTGAAAAAAGTTGTAATATCTGTGCATATCGGTAAACATATATGCCGATACGATATATTGGCGGAAGGCTAATATCGGCCGACCAATATATCGGTCGGGCACTAATGTGGACTCCACTGTATATTTGAGCTGATTCAAGCTATTTCTACTGCATTTTCATCCATCTTGGCAGCTCCAAAAAAGGAGTAGAAAGTGTGTGTATGTGTGTGTTTTAGTTTAAATCGATACTGAACTGCTGAATAAGAAGCCTCTATGCCCGTTAACCCATCTGTCTTGTTATATTCCTTCCTTTTCAATTTTTGCTGCACATCAAAAGCAGATGCCTTCCCCTCTGTCTCCACTGGGAAATATGACAATTCACAGACCATATTAAATACAAACTCAACTTTTTATGCCTTTTTCTAGCCCACTGCTGATTGGTAGATTGAAGCAATTATTTACCACGGTTTTGGACATTAACTTTGGCACCAGAGTGCAAGACACATTCACGTAAATTAAACATGAGCCTCAAAGCTTACAGTGCCCTCTGCAGAGTACTGTTTTTACATAAACATTCCCTCAATGAGCCTGTTTGATGCTTTAGATGTGCTGCTATCCCTGTGAAAGCTAAAAATAGACTCTCTCTCTTTGTCAACCCAGTGCTATTCTTCTCAGTGACTGGAGTCAAGAGAGGACACATCCAAATTCACTTCCATAATTCAGCATTCTCCTCCAGGCATGGAACTTGTCCACTTAAAACAAAAGTTCTGTGGAACTTTGAAAGACAGCCAGCAGAAATCAATTAAGAGGAAACTGTATTGATGAAAGCTGCCAAATTATTTTACAAATAAATGTGATCTGATCTATGCGCATGTTTTATGTTGTCCTGGATGGAGAACTTGGACAATTAGAGTGTGTTACGAGTGAAAAGGGAGGTCACATGCAGTTACTGTACATAACTACATCAGTCTGATAATTAATTGTTGATGATTTATAAAATGTTTTTGAATGTGAATATGTTGAAAAAGCGTATTTTTTAAATTTGAAAATAAGAATCTGATGTTTAAACATGTGACATAAAACAATGAATTGCATTCCAACAAGTAAGATGCTGATGTATGCAAAATCCAGGTTCTGGCTGTGTTTCAAAATGAATAAAAAGAGGTCTGTCATGCAAAAAGTACAGCAGCTACCTATACGCAGTCTGCGTAGGGCACCAACCCCCCACCATGGTGGGCACCATCTTACCCTTGGGGGGCACCAGAAACTCAGTTTCGGGATGTTCTTACTCGCATGTAATACAGTAAGGACTTCAAGAACCCGCAGTCGCACAACACGCCTTGCGCTTTCACACCAGGCCTCAAACAACAGTATTTTTATTAGCGGAGCAAAAATAAACAAAATAACTTCACGTATTGTGTCTTAAACGTTACTCAACATTAACTTTTTTTTTATATAAGTCTTGTATTAAAGCAATATCACACTTCTGCTTCCAGTCAAATCACAGGTGATATTCAGTACAACACTTTTACACCCGTGATATTGCTTAAACATCACATTGCGCTTAACATATTTATGATTTACGCTTGAAAAAGCTACTAAATATGTGACTCATAACTGGTTACATCATAATCACTGTTTTTGGAAAAAGCGATCAGACCTGAAGATCAGATTTTCAGGAACTAAATGCTATTCAATGTGCTATTCACATAATAAATCAACCTCTTTCAGGAGATAAAAAGACAAATGAAACGTGAACAAGCAAGAAGCAAAAATGAGAGAGGAAAAGAAGGTAATGACGAGTTACTGTCTTTGAGTTTTCCAAAACGAGAGTTGACAGTGTGACATTAGCACAGCCACTGAGTAAATGAAAACAAACCCTCCAGCCACCAGGAAACAGTTGTGTTGCTACCTGCTGACACAGAGATCACAATCCAGAAAAAACTAAGCAAAGTCAATATTCTCCAGATTCACTGGCTACAGGAATAACCAAATCTCTAGGGGGCAGCAAGCACATTCACCCCAACTAGCAGTGTGTGCAGCAGCATTATTCCAGGAGGAAGTGCCTTCAAAGTGAATTGAATCACATTCTGAGGACCTTCAATTCATTATATGATCAAGCAATGACTGACAACAAAGAGGAATGTCTCACTGAGCTCTCACAATAATGGAGAGAAAACAAGAGAAAGAAAGGGAAAGAGGTTGGCAGTACAAGGGAATCCTGAATTATGCTGGCTATTGATCTGCTCCATCTGCCATGGCATCATGTGTACAAACTGCGACATTCACTCACCAAAGTTGCCAGGCAGCCAGAGATATTATTCACAGTTTTCTATACAATGAATATCAGTAGATTTACCAGATAATACTGTATATTGGAGTATAGTACAATGATATGAAGGACATACACTGAAGGCCAAAGGTTTGTAATAATGTAAAGATTTTGCTGTTTCTGAAATAAATTGGTACTTTCATTCACCAAAGTGGCATTCAACAGATCAGAAAGTATAGTCAGGACATTACTGATGTAAAAAAACAGCACCATCACTATTTGAAAAAAGTCATTTTTGATCAAATCCAGACAGGCCCCATTTCAAGCAGCCATCACTCCAACAACTTATCCTTGAAAAATCATGCTAAATTGCTAATTTGGTACTAGAAAATCATTTGCCATTATATCAAACACAGTTGAAAGATATTTGGTTCTTTAAATTAAGCTTAACATTGTCTTTGTGTTTGTTTTTGAGTTGCCACAGTTTGCAATAGACTGGTATGTCTTAAGGTCAATATTAGGTAAAAAATGGCAAAAAAGAAACAGCTTTCTCTAGAAACTCATCAGTCAATCATTGTTTTGAGGAATGAAGGATATACAATGCTTGAATATGTCAAAAAACTGAAGATTTCATACAAAGGTGTACACCACAGTCTTCAAAGACAAAGGACAACTGGCTCTTAAAAGGACAGAAAGAGACGTGGAAGGCCAGATGTACAACTAAACAAGAGAATAAGTGCATCAGAGTCTCTATGTCCTCAGCTGACAGCTTCATTGAATTCTACCTGCTCAACACCAGTTACATGTACGACAGTAAATTGAAGATTCAGGGGTGCAGGCCTTTTGGGAAGAAAAGGAAAGAAAAATCCACTTTTGAAACAGAAAAACAAAAAGAAAAGATTAGATTGGGCAAAGAAACAGACATTGGACAACAGATAATTGCAAGAGTGTTATGGATCTTTAACCCATTGAGCTTTTGTGGGATCAGTTAGACTATAAGGTGCGTGAGAAGTGCCCGACAAGACAGCCACATCTATGGCAAGTACTACAGGAAGTGTGGGGTGAAATGTCACCTGAGTATCTGGACAAACTGACAGCTAGAATGCCAAGGATCTGCATTCTGCAGCTGTCATTGCTGCTCATGGAGGATTTTTGATGAGAACACTTTTAAGTAGTTTAAGAAGTTCTGAATATTTCTTTCCAATTGGTAATAGCAATTTTTCATGTTATTAATGTCCTGACTAGACATTGTGATCAGCTCAATGCCCCTTTGGTGAATAAAAGTACCAATTTCTTTCCATAAGAGCAAAATCTGTACATTTATTACAAACTTTTGGCCACCAATGCTTTTCTCAGAGCAATAAAACATTAAGAGGACCTGTGCAGATTTATCAGACAATCTGCATACTGTCCTACAGAGCCATGATGGGGTACGGGGCGATTTCCTCATTAACTCCCCATAAGATGGCAAAATCATCATAAATCGTTAGAGTTGGCTCATACAAAAATTTACAACTTTTACTCCCATAGAAGAAAATAAATGATACAAGGAAAAATGTTGATAAGATTTTTCCTAAGCTTCACTACTAACCCAAACTTAACCATAAAGACTAACCCATTACCAACCCTTAACCTAACCATGGTTTTAATATGCACATTTCTGTTGTGTAACATGAAAGAAAGAGATACACCAGGGTTTTAAACAAGTGTTCTTATGAGTTTAACCCCTAACTCAAACCCCAAACCTAACCATAAATGTAACTCCTTAGCCAAACCTTGAACTTTACCATGATTTTATTAGGAAAATAAATGTTGTGCACCAGTAAAAAAAGAAAAGCATGCTACACAAGGAAAGCATACTACAGGTTGATAACATAAAAAATTATGCAATAATTACATAAGAGTAACAATTACATAATAATTATGAGAAAGCAAATTAGTTCACAGACAATTCCTTTCTAAAAAATAAAATGTAGGATAGGTGGCTAGTTAAAATGTGATGCCTGTATTGCATTAATTTGAAATGCTTTTGGTCTGTATGGGGTTAAAATAAACATACCTCCATCTGGTTTAAATAATTACAAGTTGTCATGAGACTATATTGGGAAAACTGTTGAAGTTAACTAGCCAATAACCCTTTTATGTGACTATCCTGCTGGCTAATGCATGAGCTGAGACATCAAAGGCAGCAGACAGGTGAACAGTCAATTTCACACTGTAAAGAGCCCTTCAAGAAAAACTTTCTCTGGTGAAACAACTATATTAACCAAGGCCCTTGCTGTGACAGACTATCACTGATCTGAGGCCTGTTTGCGGTTTACTTTGAGCTAGAATTTAAAGCACATCTCTGTGAAGATAGCTGAGTCTATTTGAGCCACAACCTGATGCTCTTTAACAACATATCTCAGATGCCTTACACACAGATTATTTGATTATCTTTTTCTGGCAATCTAGGTATGAAAACTGGTCCTAGATCACAGGAAAGAGTTACATGAACAGAAATTGTCCCTGTTGGGGGAATCATGACACCACCATAAGGAGTCATTTTTTTTAACTCCATTAAACGCATCTCAACTCTTTTTTCTAGTCTGTAAATATACAGTATTTTTTTTCTTATTGTGTTTTCGCTGGTGTCAAGAATATTCTACTACTTAGCCAGAAATAAAGAACCTGGCAACAATCAACTGAATCACTTGTTGCCTGGGTGACCTTGGTTGTCTCTGTCTGAAGAGGGTCTTCGGGCTGTGTGAAGTGGTCATGATGCAGGGAGTCCTTTACTCTGAAGTATTGCCAGGGTAAATATGGTAAGAAAATGTCTTACAATTCAGTCAGGTCAAATTACATTTGCCTTTTGCAGTATTGTGGTTCAAGGCTGTTTGCCCTGGAGAGATCCCATTATGTCAGACCTTTCAGGGCATATCTCTCACATGTAAAGTTTCTGAGAGTGATATGAGGAGAGCAGCACTTCATTACATGCACATTTACCTGCATAGCAGATAGTTTCTTTAGGAGATCTATCTTCCTGGAGGGTTTATTTCCAATTGCAATCAACACACTGATGATCACATGGGAGGTCTGTGTGATGTTTACGATACTTCCGGTACAATAGGATAAGCCACATAATGATGAATCACTGACAAGCGGCATCTCCTATCAGACATTTTTGCATCTGCTCCAGTGTTTACATTCCCTTGTGGCCCGACAGGAAACACATTGTGTCAGCAGCATCGGAGACTCGGGTTTGGATTTTGAGTTGAAACCAGTAAGTAATGGCATTCGCATAATCAGTGTCCAGCACTGTTCAGAGGTTGCATTTCCCCCACTAACATTACATTTTACTCCACTGATGGCTAGGTTTGGGTTTGGATTGAGGGTTCAGTTTATAAAACATGCATTCATTTTTACTGTACTGCCTGTTCAGCTAATAACAACTCGCTTCACAACTTGCTTTTGGTACCCTCTGTGGACATTACACCCGGAAAATGAAGCACAAGCATACCCATACGTCCAATAACGTTTACAACTTTAACCACTGGGGGCAGTGTTTCCAAATTTTGGTAAGCACCAACCGATTTTAGCTAAAGAAAAGGCAACCTACTGTTTCAGCCTAGAAAATTCTAATTAAACACACCTGAATAAGCTAATAAAGCCTTTCAGGTTCACTCGAAAATGACAGGCAGGTGTGTGAGTGCAGGGGTGTAACTAAACCCTACAGAAAGGCAGATCACGAGGAGCAAGACTGAGCTCCACCACATAAAACATTTGACAATTCACTGCCAATATTGCATACTGCAGGTGACTTACAGATAATGTTGTTGGTTTAAATAGAAAACCAGTGAGATGCAAGAACAGCAAATATGATGTGTCTAGTTTTGGTATGTCCTTAAAAAGCACTGATCATTAATGGGTCTGGTCTTGGATTATTATAAAACATTTGATGATTGTTTTAAATGTCAAGGCAGTTCCACAAAATAAGAAGAGTAATGGTGTGTGTGTGTGTGTGTGTGTGTGTGTGAGAGAAAGAGAGAGAGTGAGAGTGAGAGAGAGAGAGAGAGAGAGAGATGAGGGGGTGACAGAGAAGAGAGCGGTGGTGAAGAGACAGAAATATTTGCCATAGGGAGGATACAGAAAATACGCTTACAGATGCTCAGTTCAAGCCATGTCTCCATAGCAACTACTCCAAAATCAGGTATTTTTTCTAGAGGAAATCCCCTCTCTCCTGTAGCAATGCACAGATAATCTCTACTTTCACTGAGGAAACAGATTCAGTTCGATTTAGAGACCTACGACTGGTTCGCGACAAGAACAAACGGATGTTGCAATTTCACTGGGAAGTATATTCATAAAGTGATTATTAAATTATAGCATGACGAAGACGGTTTGTTTGCGCAAGGTCAAACAGGTGGATTAAGAAACGAAGTGTCCCAGTAAAAAAGAACAACGACGCCTGGTCCTTAATAGTATGGGACAAAAATAGCTTTAGGTGCACGGTAGCAAAGCTATCATTACAGTGAAAAAGAACCGCATTTCTGACAGAAAATTTCATAATTTAATAATGAAAATAAACTTGGTTTTCATGTCTATTTCTCACTTTTAGAGACTGAAAACTTCAACTTACCTCAGTTAAACTGGTTTAGTCTCAAAGAAACATACGTTTGTTGCTTGAGTACCTGTGAAGGCAGACACCTGCAAAGTAAACACCTTTTTTTTTCAAACGAGAATCAATTGCTCGCGCTCTCGAAGCACGTGACTTACATTTTTAACAAATCTGCGCTATAAAACACAAACGTTGGACATGTGATGGAGGCTGACTTTTTGTAGGTATACTTTCTGCAGTATTACGCAAACAATATTTACATACGAACACTTTGTAGAGATAATGTAGCCTACCTGACTCGGGCTCGAAGGAAAGGAGGAAATTGGCGGGACGTCCAAAATCTTCAGTTCGTACATAACACCGTTGAGAATGACCGAGGGTCTGTACATGTACCGCGTTTGGGTGGGGGTGTAAGTCTCAGAGAAGTCATTGTAAATAAACTGACGGATGATAGAAGTTTTCCCGACTCCAGGCGCTCCGATGACGGCAATGCTCAGCGTCTCGACCATCCCGCGCGGATCTGGACCATGGACAGTGATTAAGACGCTCGAAAAACTGCTCAACAAAATATTGTGAGCGCGTGCCTTGGGTTTTGCTTACATTACCTTTGGCTGAGGGATTACACTTTTGTGATTTTCAAACAAATAAGACTTCCGTCGGGAATTCGCTTACAGATACATTTTGTTTTCTAGAAATACACTGTTTGTAGCATCCGTTTTTTAGCGAATCAAAGCAACCACATTCACTGCGGCAGTTCCGCAGTCTTTTCTGCATTCCATTGGATAACAGAGCTCAATGCTCCACAGTGCTTCTACATACAGCTCGGGTGCTCGGAACCCGTCATTTCCCAACAGTGTCCTTTGCTGCAATTTACCATTTCTCTCCGTAACCCCTCATAGCTGTCCAAAACATCTCATGAGTGCAGGCTGCACGAGCGCTCACTTGACCGTGTACCTCTCCACAAGAAAAATACAGTTAGTTCAAAGTACCATCGTTCAGCTCCGATAGATTGTAGATGAGCTGTATTCGCACAGATCGTTGAAGCTGGATGCTTTAAGAAACGGTCCTGATATAATGAGCGCTATTCATCCACGCGCACTCATGTGCTTCAGCCTGACGCACGCGCGCGCATTCATGCGTGTTTTATTAGGCTTTCCCTGATGGTTTATTGCTATAGGCAGTTTTAAAATGACAGGGTACGGCCTGGGCCGTAGCTAGTGGGGTGAAAGGTGGAAATGATTCTAGGGGTCCACTGTTCCAGGGGGGCCCCACAACCAATTCTAAACAGTATTTTTTAATAGGAAAAGGGCCCAGAAGGGGGTGTCAAGGTGGCTTGTAATGTAAGGTAGTCTCCTTACATGTATAGTCCTTCTGTCTCTTTGTCCTGACGATGAGCTCTGAATTTAATTTCACAATGGTCACCTAGCCTGGCAAACTTATGTTCAGCTGGGAGGCTAGCTAACTCATACAGTATGAATACAGCTGCTTTTTAGTAATGTAGCAAACTTTTAATTTCAAACTTTTAACATCTATTACCAAGTCTATAAAATACCTAGTTTTTGCACTTGTATGGAGGTAAAGAGCAGGCAGGATTTATTCTGGCGATGTAATGTTTTGAATCATATTAATGTGAATTACTACGGAGTCTTACTAGAGCCTATGAATTAATAAAACAACATAAAAGGTGAGGACAACAACCACAAACCACATAGTAAAGAGTGGTAAAGTAGAGACTACCACTGGAGAAATGTAAGATTGTAGAAGTGTTAAGGAATAGTTTGGGGTAAGTTACTCTAAAAAATGAATTACTATCTACTCATTACATCTTCTATGTGTACTAATATTACTGTACTTAGATTACTGTACTAATTACTCTGTCTGAAAAGTAATTGCATTACTTATTACTTTCTAAAACCCTTATCAACCTTGACCAGATGAACAATACAATGATAGACTTGAAACTGTTCTTTTAATTCTTTCAAATAAATCATATAAAATAAAATTTATTATTCATGAACTGGCCAAAGAATTTACAGGGGAAGCATTAAATTAGAAGGCTTACATTTTAACATTAGATGTTAAATTTAAATTTTAAATTCACTATTGTTTTATAGTCTATACAGTATTTAACAAAACTAAATCAGAAGTAACTAATTAAATTACTGAAAAAAATTAAGAGTAATCCCTTACTTTACAATGAAAAAGTTATTTAATTACAGTAATTCATTACTTAGTAATGCATTACACCGAACACTGTTAAGGATCAATTTGAAGGAACCTATCTTCTCTAGGACTGATAAATCGGGCACCATTCCATTTGCTACAACATTGAAGTAATCATCAGTTAGTTGTACTGTACTAGAACTAGGCTGCAATAATCACTTTAACAAAATGGATAATATACTTTTTTAATTTTCATATCAGATGATGTATTCATGACAGAATCCAACAAAAAGTAAAGCATATTCCACCTTTGCTGGACATTTCCATGTGGTCATCTCTACAAGTAAATCCAAAGAATACAATACACACTCACATAAATGGTCAATGAACAAACTATGTTTAAAAGAAAAACAATGAATCAACATTATTAGGAAACTTAAACACACACAGCAACTTAACATGTATCAGTCAGCAGTATTTTGTCTGGCGTTTGTATTGCGTATTTAAGTTGAGAATTCGTCCAGAAAAAAAGTTGATTATCTTAGATTTATTTCTTGATTACCGTGCCAATATTGCTTAAAAGAAAAACATCACATGGACATTTCAATCACTCCTCTGTTACAAAGAAAAACAGAAGTAACATGTACAGTAAAGTTCTTTTGCAGACTTTAAATGCATCTTTTCAGTGGGATCTGTGACTGATTTTCATCCCATGAAGAAATCAATGCTTCTCAGCAAATGTGTAGTGCTTCTGACTGAATAAATACAGCATTACGTAAAAAGAAATGGAGACTCGAATTACTGAGAAAAGACAGAGGTGAGCAGGTCTGTACATTACTAAAAAGAAAGAAAATAAATAAACCAAGATTTTAACTTTAAGCACTCACACAATTGTGTGATTACACAAATCTATGCGACCCATGCTCCAATCATGAATACTAAATATAAGACAGCAGAGTTTAAAGTTTTCTCTCAAGACCCACTCAAACTTAAGTAAACATGACAGTGAAGGAAACAAGTCGTACAAGCCATGGATTTTGCTGAGAACAACGCCTGTAAATATTTGTAATAAAGACAATATCTTTATATTTTGGAGGATGTCATAAATTTGGAGAGAGATAGTAATTTAAGACCTGATATAACAGGAGGATGGAAACAGGAGGGATAAAGAGTGGTGTTAGGAATGGTCAAAATAATAAAGAATGAGGGAATCAGTTGGGGTATTCAGTCAATGCTGAGAGCAGTCTGAGAGAAATGCAAGACAGCAGGGGTTCTCTATCTGGCTGGTCCAATCAAGCTTAGGGTGCCACTCATTTTGTTTCAGTCACCCAAACAATGCCCAGTAGCTGGCTGCAGTCTCCTCTTTGTTCCCCCCAATTTCAGTTCTTCAGCACCAACTCGTAGCACTGGTACACAAACTGCGAGACCTCTGACGCTCTGCACTTTATAGACAGCTGAGGAAAGAAATGTAGAGGTGTTATTAAAATAAGAGAAGGACATATTTGCATTTATCTTATGTAACATTGAAAAACATTGTCAAGTCTTGTCACCGGTGACCAATTTTTGTAAATTTGTTAAGATGTGGAGATTTGTGTTCAAGCTAGGATAGTTTGAAAGACATTTTAAAGTGAGGCAACAGAAAGTGCGAGTGTAACACTGAAACCCTGCCAACACACTATTATAAATCAAATTTACTGGCCTATTAAACCTGGAACAACCTCACACAAAATTACAAATACACTGCGGTGTTGAAGACTAAAACAAGCTTCAGCTGGACGACTAACACTTTCAATCTTCGTCTTATTACATGTTGTAAAAAAGTTATTTTCCAGTCTGCAAAGAATACACTCGCACTTCCTCATTCTGGGGCCTCGAATCATACTTGATTGAAAATGCTTCAGCAATGCAAGAACTGTTTCACATGTAGTTGGGTAATGAAATTTGTCGGAACAAGGGCTGTTGATTTCCCATGTTAATTAAGAATGATTGATTAAATTAAAAAATGATGTGTAAAAAATAAAACCCAATTATTCAACCCTGGCAAAATGTAAATTCCATAATAAGGTATTTCTAAATAATGGAGCAATACAAGCTTTACTGCCTTCATATTTTTGAGAATTTGCAGTCAGCAGTGGGCAGTCACTGCACCCTCAGCTTGGGGATGTACTGGTAACGCACCTCAAACCAACGAGAGCAGGCAGCACAGTTTTTCATAAATGATGCTCTCTTGCATTCAAAGAATGCTGGATGGAGTACAACCGAAAGCAGGGATCGCGATATTTTAAACTTTGTTTTTCAAAGTTTAAAACTACTTTTAACTTGAAACAGCCTAAAAACCAAAAAAAAAAAACAGTTAAACTCGATGCAACCAAGTAAGAATCTCGAAAATCATCCATCTGACGAAGAGGAAAATGGATTGCAAAATGGTTTGCTCTCGAGAGTTGTTAGATTATGCTTATGTTCAATGATATGGAAATAAAACAAACATGTTTCAAATCAATGCTTTACTCATCTTCTACAATCATGTAAAGTATAAATAATTATAAAATGTATTTAAATTATTATACAGTATATGAAATTATCTTTTTTGGAGGCCTTTCTAAGCAACTATTGATATATGAGAATATTGGTATTAATTTGATTGACAGCCCTTGTTTGACAATTCATAACGCAACGCAAGTATGCATTGCATTCTCAGAATTACTGCAAGGGTATTATAGTGGGCATGCCGACTACTTTCATGGTGGAACAATTTGAAGAGAATCTTGCTCTTCAAAAAGTTAGTTAGTTAAAGTGATGACATTTTCATGGCTGGCAACCAGAATCACAACACACCCATTATAATGACACAGACATTTGGAGGTAACACTATCGTCCTCTTAAATACTGAAGTTTGTTCTTGCCACAGAACACAAGAATTCCTTATTCCTTTTCAGTGCCACAAATTTTACTTAAAACTGTAACAAATTCATAAGCATGCTGTGTTTATTTCTCATCAGGTGAGAGAAATACAAATACACTCCTCCCCTCAAGAAGTGCTCTAACAGTAATAGACAAACAAATGTAGACTACTGGCAGAGCAACTGTTTTTGGAGAGGCCAGCATGAGTGGAGACCTCCATCTAATGCAACACCTGCAACCTCTTTTGTAAAGTGAGCAGTGTGGCAGACTTGAAATCAGGCTTCTTAAATGGCAATATTTTTTTCTCCCAATTTCAGAGTTCTCTAAGCTTCTATGAGATCACCCTGCAGCTTTTCACAGGGTCTTTGCTTCTGTGAGGATGCCACAAGACAAAAATATAAATCAATCAGTGCCTGCATACCATGTAAAGATGGTTCATACTGAAAGCAAAAATGCTGTGCAACTCATCACAATATGTTCTGTGGGCCAAAATAGGAGCCATAATTATTGTTATTACGAGTTCTGAGCACATGAATGACCAAGCCATTTCGTTTTTACAATCGGAAAACTCAGAATTCTATCCGATACCCAAGTTGCTAACTTGTGACGACGGAAGGTGTGAGTTGACTTGAAAGATGATGGAAAGTAATGATTTTTCAAAATGATTGAAAATTCAGTGCTTCATTTCAACAATATTTATTTGTCATTCATAACAGACCTTACAGCCAAATAATTTAAAGCCATACTTGTCAATCAAATTCTTGCCTTTACTGCTCAAACTATCCGTTCCGTCACATTTGGCGGATTTAGTCTTTGCTAAATGCAGATTGCTTCTTGCACGTGGAGGCGTTTTTTATATTAAAAGTTGCATTGTTCTATAATTTGCCTAAAGAGAATAAGAGATAAAGAGGAAGGGGAAGGGGAAGAGAGACACAGAACTGGTGGGTGGTTTGCGTGAACCACAGAAATAAAGGAAGAGTGGATGGTGTGAGTGAAACTTGGAGAGAAGTATCAGCGGGTTGCAATGTTGGGGAAGAATGTAATCAAAGTGGAAATGAAAAACGATAACATGGTGGGATGAAGGGAAGAGTAGAAGCAATGGGGAGCTTCACAGAGGGCTGTGGAGGAATGTTTCAACAGATCTCTGCCATCAGCACACAGAGGGGGAACCAGCCCATGTCATTGGACACCTGGTTGCCATAGGGACAATGACTAGTATCAAATTGTAGAGCTTCATTTCTAAAGGGATCATTACTAGCTACTTGGAAAAAAACAACACATATCACAGAACAGTTCACAGCATTACTACCCAACCATTTATTTTTTCACCCTTGCAGACAAATATTGTTTATGTGCTACAACTAGGCACAAAATAACCATGATTCATAGATATTCATTTCACTGTGTCTGAGCTGTGAGAAGCCATTCTGTCTCTTAAAGTGGATGGTAATGTAAGCATATGTGGAGAGAGTTGAAAGACTATTAGACCCATGCAGGTGTTTGCGCAAAGTGGAGTGAGTCTTCATGTGCTACGGCATTAAAGGCACATGCTGTGAAATGACAGGTTCCTGTTAAAGAGCAAGTCCTTTGAAGAAGGCCAGTTCAATTTGTTTATTTCTGGAATTAAATCTTTTACACATTTCAGCTGCCACAATCTCTGTGTGCTTTTGATTTTATTACAGCATTCAGTCTTTTTGGGTAGGAGTCTATTAGCATGGCACATCTTGACGTGGCAATATTTGCCCACTCTTCTTTGCAAAACTACTCCAAATCTGTCAGATTGGGAGGACATCTCTTGTGCACAGCCCTCTTCAGATCACCCCACAGATGTTCAATTGGATTCAGGTCTGGGCTCTGGCTGGGCCATTCCAAAACGTTAATCTTCTGGTGAAGCCATGCTTTTGTGGATTTGGATGTGTGCTTTGGGTCATTGTCGTGCTGAAAGGTGAACTTCCTCTTCATCTTCAGCTTTCTAACGGACACCTGAAGGTTTTGTGGCAGAATTGCCTGGTATTTGGAACTGTTTATAATTCCCTCCACCCTGACTAAGGCCCCGGTTCCAGCTGAAGAAAAACAGCCCCAAAGCATGATGCTGCCACCACCATGCTTCACTGTAGTTATGGTGTTCTATGGGCGATGTGCAGTGTTGTTTTTGTGCCAAACATACGTTTTGGAATTATGGCCAAAAAGTTCAACCTTGGTTTCATCAGACCATAACACATTTTCCCACGTGCTTTTGGGAGACTTGATTCAGCCAGGGTTGGATGTTTTTCTTTGTAAGAAAAGGCTTCCGTCTTGCCACACTTCCCCATAGCCGAAGAATATGGGAGATTGTTGTCACATGTAGCACACAGCCAGTACTTGCCAGAAATTCTTGCAGTTCCTTTAATGTTGCTGTAGGCCTCCCTGACCAGCTTTCTTCTAGTCTTTTCATCAATTTTGGAGGGACGTCCAGTTCTTGGTAATGTCTCTGTTGTGCCATATTTTCTGCACTTGATGATAACTGTCTTCACTGTGTTCCATGGTATATCTAATGCTTTGGAAATTCTTTTGTACCCTTCTCCTGACTGATATCTTTCAACAATGAGATCCCTCTGATGCTTTGGAAGCTCTCTGCGGACCATGGCTTTTGATGCAACTAAGAAAATGTCAGGAAAATCCTACTAGAACAGCTGAACTTTATTTGTGATTAATCAGAGTCACTTTAAATGATGGCAGGTGTGTAATGACTTCTATTTAACATGAGTTTGAATGTGATTTGTAATGTAATTCTGAACACAGCCACATCCCCAGTTATAAGAGGGTGTGCACACTTATGCAACCAGGTTATTGTACGGTTTTTAATTTTCATTTTTCCCCCACGAAGATTTCAGTTTGTTTTTCAATTGAATTGTTCATATAATAGGTCACATTAAAAGTGGAAAAACTTCTGACATGATTTATCTTTGTCTCATTCTTTTACATCACAAAAACCTGACATTTTAACGGGTGTGTAGACTTTTTATATCCACTGTATATATATATATGTGTATGTGTGTGTTATATATACACACACACACACACACTACACACACAGCTGCATTTATATTTTAGGGAGCCGCTCTCAAGGTGACCCTCATATTTGGGGATTCTTTGCATCAAAAATACAAAATCCCTGCGTTACGCAATAGTTTATGTAATGTAGTTCTCACTCCAAAGAACATGAGATGTGTCTTTATTGCTTAAAAAAAATTAAATCGATGGAAAACAAATAGTGGAAAGTACCACATAATGGTCAAATGACACAATAAATGTGCAAGTCTTATGCCTGTCAAGATGAAAACAGCTTGATATGTAGATTCAGAGGAAAAACAAGTAAATGTATTAAAAAAAAAAAAATCTCTTCCTCCAAATACTGGAGCATAAAAGGTCTGCTACTGAGAATGAAGCATGCTGAGATCTGAGACATGAATTGGTTGACATGAATTGGTTTCCTACAAGTGTGCCCAAAACATGATTCATGTGGGATACATCAAGGAAATGTGAAAGAGAAGTAAAGTAGGCTCTGGATTGGCAGAGTGATGACAAACCAAAGGGATGAGAGACTGAGTGACGAGATAAAGTATTTATAGAAGGATTGTCATCTTTTCCTCACAATCATCTTTATCTTCATCCACCTAGGATTTCTAAAATTCTCTCTCTGACCAAAATCATTGCCTCTGTAGTGAGCTGCCTACATTTCACAGCATTTTTGGGCATCATAAAAGCTCACCAGACTTTGGACTTGTGGCATCAAGTCTGATTGTCATTGCAGCTTATTCTGGCCAAGAATCACCTACTTTGCCAGGAAGGGACTGTAAAATTTCTGTGACATAATTAAAATTTCTTCATTTTGTATAAGTACCACTTAAGTCCGGGGTTATCCAAAATAGTTAATAATGTAATAATTGGCTAGAATGGTTAAAAAAAGAAAAAAAATGTATCCTTAAAATCGGACATTGTATCAAACCCGGTACTTTGTAAAGACTTAGTTTCCTGACAGAGTCATAAAAAAAAAAACTAACAACCCATGTGCCCCCACTCCTTAAAATGTCATAAAGCCAGCCAATCAGATACTGACAATTCCAGCAAAGGTTTGCAATTTTTGTATATGCATCAGATCTCTTCCAGGACTTCCTCCGATCTATATTGATCTTTGTGTGTGTGTGTGAGAGAGAGAGTGAATGGTACTTTGGTTGACTCATCAAATCTTTTTAAAAGCCACTACAACATCCTTCATCTCTCTCTCCATTTCCACTTACTGTGTAATTGGGGTTGCCGGTCTGCACACACATTTCAGCCAGCACCCATATGCCGTTGGCGAGTTTGATAGACTGGTACAGCATGTCCTGTCCGTCCACTGTTCTCTTGGCAATGGTGAAGATATTACTGCCCTGCAGCTTGTTGCCTGCCACATCTGTGAGGATACAAAAGAGATATAATACTCATTAATAAAACACACACTCAAACATCCCCAGGCCACTGAACTGACTGCTCTTCTGGCCTCATTTGACTTGGAAAGACTTAGCACCACAGCAACTCACAGATTGGGCAACCAGCTGGACCCATTTTTTACTCAAATATTCTTGTTACTCCTTTACATATCTCCGATCACTGCTTTGTTCAATTCAACATAACTCTCCCATCTACATTAAAACAGACTCCACATTTGGTTCCTTTCGCCGTAACCTCAGTTCTCTTTCACCCTCTCCCCTTTCCACTGCTGTCTCTACCTCTTTTTCCACCCTTGATTTAAACAATGCCACAGACACACCAAGCTCTACTTTAACAACATATCTAGACAACATCTGTCCTCTCTCCTCTAGGCCAGCACTTACTACACCACCGATTTATGAATCGGTTTGACAGATTAATTAAAAAGAACCGGCTCAATTAATTTGCATATCGGATATGACTAGTTGCCTAAATACAACGCTGTAAAGTACAAGTACATTCGTTCTTGCAAGCAACCAACAAAGACATTTAAAAGTAGTGTTGTCTATTTATATTATATTATATTATACAGCTGCTGAATCGCATTGCAAGAAACACTGGTATACCAGTATATAGTAAATACTAAGAGAGAAAAAGAGACTTCGAAAGAAAGAGATTGCCAGCCACCCACTGTGCATTCATTAGTAAATTAATGTTCACGCCTGTATGCTTCACAATTATTTTATGCAAACACCTATGCGAAAGAGGATCATTCCACAAAAACCTGCCTAAAGGTAATTACACACATGCATGCCAACAGATCCTCACTGCTTTTTAGAAACAGACACAGATGGGAAAGGGTGTTTTTGTGATTCTTAGAGGGTGAGATATTAAGACAGTGTGGATGACATAAAAAAAACATTTACAGATAACTGTAGAGCTTTGCCCTCGACCCCATCTTTGCTTATTTGTTTTAATTTCCTTCTCTATTTTATGTTCCCTCCCCTCAACTGTTTCCGAATACACCACCCACGCATGGCACTTATTTATGCCCATTACCTGAGTTGAGGTGGATGTCTTTGATTTGGAACTGTGTCTCATTTTCGTTTGGAATGTCCTTCCATGTGGCCAGGAACACCTGACGTTCTGAAGATCCGAAAGACAAAATTAGTTCTTGTGAGAAGGAAATGAAATAAGCACGCTTGCTCACACACACCCACAGACACACACACACAAACTTGTTTATATGGACACACAAACACCCATTCCTAAACACACATTTGGTCTCAGATCTATACTCTGAGGTCCAGCACGTGTGCTCATGTAGTCAAAATTTGATTGCGACAATAAAAATAAATAAAAATAAAAACTAGGGCTGTCGATTTAACGCGTTAATTCAGTGCGATTAAGTTGACAAAAAATTACGTGTTAAACAAATTAACGCAATTAATCGCACCATAATAAGGAAGATTCCTGAGAAATGCAAGTAAGTGAAATTTCAGTTGTATGAGCAACGCACAGTTTATACAGTGAAGAAAACAACCCACAACACATGTTTTTCCAAAACAATGCAAACTAAGGGATCTCAAGATGTGTTTAAAGATTGAGAATTAAACTATATTTAACTTGAAACAGAGACCTAAACATTTGATGTTTATGATGCAACGCATCCGAGACGCTACACAAGCATGTCTGACGCAGGTGTAGATTGACGGGCTCTTAAACAAACCCTCATAATAAATCTCCAACTGATTAACAAATTCACTTGTGAAATGGATTGCTGTGAACTGTATGCCAATGATAGACTTATGATCAATAATATGGTAGTTAATCAATACATTGTATTCTAAAGCCGCTTTTTGTCTTAACTCTTCTGCAACAAGAATGTAATGCATATTAATTATATATATATATATATATATATATATATATATATATATATATATAAATAAACACACACACACACACACACACACACACAATTTTTAATATTTAAACTATGTATAATTATATATTATGTATAATCTTTGTATATTGAATTATTGTTATATGAGGGGCTTTCTCAGCAAATTTTTGTAATCGTGATTAATTAATCGGGTCACCATATAATTCATTCGATAAAAAATTGTAATCGATTGACAGCCCTAATAAAAACACTTAAATTCATTGCAGCATTGATGCCACAATCATCTGAAGGACTCCTGCTTATGTCTGAAAGAATGCAATCACCCAGGGTGCGCACACACAAACACTCACCCATCTTTCCGTCCTCTACAAAGAGCAGACTGAGGGGATACTGGCAACTGAAGTAGAACACGTCAATGTTATTCTTGACAGCTACCTGCAAAACCAACAAATAGAGAGAGAGAAAATATCACATTACTACTGTGATTGGAGACACACTGTGGATGTGGAAAAGCACTCAAACCACATTAAAAATGCTGTAAACGATTTGCCATTCTGGAACTTCCACCAGATATAAGGCCAGAGAATACTTTGGTTGTCTGTGTTGCTGATCGCTCCGCACACAGTATGCATGAGACACATTTTGTCACAAGCACCGTTTGCGCAGATTTTCTGCATGTTGTTTCACTCAAAGACAGACAGACAGACCTCTAAATATTTGTGAATGCTGGTCCTTTGATCATCACCTTTTTTGACATTTTGCTTTTCTCTCTGTTCTTTGGTTTAGGTCCCTCTGTGAGTTTCCAAATGTTGGGTTCAGGCCCTGTGTGTGTGTGTACACGTGTCTGTCCGCCAATATGTTAACTTCAAATATGCACAAATGCCTTTGAGGCAGTTGAAATGCCTTTTGCGTTGAAAGGAGTCAGTTGAGGTGGTTTGGGCATCTGGTAAGGATGCCCCCTGGCCGCCTCCCTAGGGAGGTGTTTCAGGCACGTCCAGCTGGGAGGAGGCCTCGGGGAAGACCCAGGACTAGGTGGAGAGATTACATCTCCACACTGGCCTGGGAACGCCTCGGGGTCGCCCAGTCAGAGCTGGTTAATGTGGCTCGGGATAGGGAAGTTTGGGGCCCCCTGCTGGAGCAGCTGCCCCCGCGACCCGACTTCGGATAAGCGGTTGAAGATGGATGGATGGATGGATGGATGGATGGATGGATGAGGCAGTGCCTCACTAAGAGGATGCAAGACACCCACTGACAGCTTGAGAAAAACAATGTGAGTGTGTCTGTCTTGGGTAATCAGAATAAAAAGCACCTGTGCCAGTGAATATTCAGTTGGTATTTTATATGTTCCAGCCAAACTCAGATCTATCAAAGCAGCAATGCTCTATACTCTTTTAGCATTGTATTGTTTTCTCTGAAGTCCACTAGTAATGTTAATAAAAGGTTTCTTGCATCAAAAATAGCCGTAAAGTTATATTTAATAACTATTTTCCACCCTTTCTTTGACCCATAAAATTACACAGGCATTTTGCCACTGCATTTTCAGTAGACTTCTACAAGTATATGACATTTGTTTTGATTAGAGATAGACAGTTATTGATATATTCTGTATATACAGCCATGGCCAAAAGTATTGGCAGTGACATAAATGTTGTGTTTCGCTTCAGTTGTTGTGGTGTTGATTCACATTGTTTCTAGATTATTGTGCAGAGTGATCAGATGCATTATAAA